>NC_139598.1:14283428-14580928 GCF_946808225.1 Silurus aristotelis | reverse complement strand
TCCCTCTCATGACATGTTTATGCCTTAGCCATGTTTATTCACAACTGTAATTGTCATAGTCATGGACTCATGCAAGATCAAATAGTGTTTGTATGCTAATGTTGCACTTTACGGTTCCATGGGCAGTAATGCCATGCAATTCTGACATGTTTTTGTAATGCTGATTTAATTCTTTCTTAAGTAAAAATATCTTTTCTGTATTGTAAAAACAAAATCCAGGATTTAGTGGAGAGATTACAGGAATTATATGCAGGGTCGTATTTTCTAATGAGTTCAGTTTATAGTTTATTAATACTTTGATATATTATCAAATTATTATTAGTGACCTATAGAAGTTTTTTACCATCTAGACAGCGATTTTATCTATAGGTGCATGTACATTGATGCACTAATTTAATGCTTATAGATTAAAAATGATGGAAAAATAAAAAGGAAACCCAATTAAATTATTAACCATATTTGGATATATAACAACTCATTATCAGATAGAATTAATTAGTCTTTGAATTGAACGGACCTATTTTTTCATGTATGTTTAGTGGAGTATGTGTAAAAATGGTGGTGCTTGCTCGCTTCTAACAAAACCTGGTGAACAGAGAGAATAGAATATGTTTCCTCTCAGTGCTTCTTGCCGAATAATGTGCTCAGTTTCATTTGCCATGCTACCGTCAGTTTCCGGTTTTATGATGTTGTGGGAAGGGCTATTATGGCCTGCACAGAAGACCAAGCTCCTTGTGGATGTATTAACGTTTATAGCATTTGGCAGATGCCATTGTCCATAGCAACTTACAACCGAGAGGTTGAGGATTATTGGCCTTATTTAAGGAGGCAGCAATGGTAGCTGTGTAGTGCTGGGATTTTAACTTGTGACTCTCAGAGACAGAGTCCAATGCCTTAACCACTGAGCTACCACCTCCCAAATATAAAATATAAAACCAGTATAAAACCAGAAACCATGTTCTTACTGCTTGCATTGAAAGCATTGGCGAGCATGGAACAACTTTCGTTTTCAGCCCATTTTGACAAAGGTTACAAGAATATAATAATATTGGTATATAAACCAAGGTATTAGGGTTGCACAAGCCAGTGCACTCTTAGTGCCGGTCCCAAGCCCGGATAAATGGGGAGGGTTGCGTTAGGAAGGGCATCCAGCGTAAAACGTGCCAAATCAAATATGCCGTTTACGAATCAGAATCAGTAGGAGAATGCTGACTTTATTGTCTTGTGGTTACTTGGTGACATCAGGTCATCAGTGTGTTGTAGTTCATTGCCAGTGATGTATATGGTGCTGTATGCTGTATACTATATATAGGCTATTAGATATCTTCTGGGTAAGGCTGAAAAAATTATGTAAGCCATACAAAGCCTTGTACATGTGTGTGAGTGGGTGTGTGTATATAAGTGAGGCATTAGCCAGTGGTGGCCATCTCGGTTGTGCTAAGTCATTAAAGTTAGCTAATGTGCACTTTGGTGGCTTGCTATGATCCGACCCTGAGCATTAAGCTCTCTCTAACTCCCTCATCAATCACAAAGAGAGTAAGTAGTAGGTCAGGACCTGCACAGACCAGGATCTAACATCCTTATCCTTTCCTAATGCTTGACTATCCCCTTCCTCCCATAGACACTTACACCATGTCGTGACACTTATGTCGGCACTAAATAAATGTCTGTAAATGTGATTGAGACTGTGTACTGTGAACAGTGCTACAGTATATGCATACTTTTAGAATATGGATACATTTACAATGTATATTCTGTGTATACATGTATGCAACACTCCAATGGGAATATTTATTTTTATGGATTTGGCCAGACTGGGCCAAGCTGGCTGGTAATTCAAATAAGCACTCTCCACAACCATGATGAGCTGAAAAGCATTTTAGAATGCATTCCATAACCCTTGAAGCAGATAGGCGATGTAAAGTTCATTTCTTGCTAGCCAAGAGCAGCAATCTAAGGCTACACTGGACACAGGCTCAACAAACCTAAATAAATAAACAAACAAAAAACTTGACCCAGTCTTTTTCCACTGCTCTTATCTAGCCTTTTCATATTGTTTAATACTGATTCAGCTTTTGAAGGTTAATTGCATCTTTTGAGAATAGAATTATGTAACTCAATTTGGCTAACTAACGAAAATTATGTACATTAAACAAAGGTGTGAAACAAGCATGATAGAACAAGGGAGTAAGTTCAGCACCATGGACAGTTCAGGTACCCTTACAAAGAATATTACAAATAGAGTTATCAAACAAACACACACACACACACACACACACACACACACACACACACACACACACACACACACACACACACACACACACACACACACACACACACACACACACAGCTTCAGTTTCATTTTTAAAGTATGAATGAGATCAGAGGATGCATGGAGCTCTCTGCCCTAGATTCAAAGCTGGTGTGTGTATGCGTGCTGCGTGCGTGCGTGCGTGTGTTCATATATGCAGAGGTTTTATTAACATCTTTGTTCCTGTGTGTGTAAGTGAGGTTATGTGGAACATGCAGTTATATGCAAACCTCTGTGTGTGTGTGTGTGTGTGTGTGTGTGTGTGTGTGTGTGTGTGTGTGTGTGTGTGTGTGTGTGTGTGTGTTATGGTACATTATGGCCCGTCCCAGATTTGTATCTGAGTGAACTCCTTATGGGGCTCTTGCTTATGAAGCACACAAACTAGCACGTCCTTCACCGCATCCTGCTTCTGCTCTTCCACTCAATCCCTTCCGTTCAATAAAATGTACAGAATCCATACGAACACATGAAATCTTGTTTCAGGTTTCAGCCCAAGCTTTTCTTAGCCTGTAATTGGCTAAGTTTATATAAAAGGCAGGAGACAAAAAAAAAAAGAAAAAGTGAAAAGAACACTGATCATGTCAAATAATTTAATAAAGCATCTACTCTGGTCCTGTTGATGGAAAGGCAGGAAAAGTAATTTGAAGAGCAGTTTGCCTTCTGGTTAATCCTGTTTTTTTCTTTCTTTCTGTTTTTCCCCACAGTGACCTGCTTTCGTCAAAGTATGTGGAAAGGCATATTTTAGAGGACGGGAAATCATTCATCACCAAAGTAAGTTTCCATGCTGGAATGCTTTCTTATCCTGGTCAATAACTACAAAAATTCAGACATGTTTTTTAAAGGCCTGAATTAACGTGTTAATAACACATTAACGCAAATTCATTTTAACGGCACTTAGTTCTGTTTGATCAATTTTGTATTTAATATATAAATAAATAAATAAATATAAAAGAGACAAAAATAAAACCGTCAACGCGAGACACATTTTTACATTGTTTCTTTACTGAGATATAAAATTAAAAAATAAAATCCACAGGAAACATTTGTTTTACTGAAGCGCCAAGTCTCAAATCAAGCACCAAAATCTGCCATGATGCACACATTCTGCAATTAAAACCGTCCGTGTGGAAACATATTAAAAGTTCACTTTGGTGTCCTAAAAATTTTCTGTCATTTTTATTTTACTTTAAAACATTTACAATAATATTTTGTCTTCATGCTCTATGTTGAGTATGGTTACACTAATAATAATCATACACTAATAATAAGCATCCATATTTGTCTATGCCCATGTTTATTAGATTATAAAATGTTTTGGTGCAGGGAATGTTGGAGACTTTTTTCCAGGTCAAAGGAACACTGAACCAACATGGCTACCATTCTATATTATTCCAGCTATTTGGAAAGAACTTCACCATGCAAAAAGACAATAACCCGAAGTATAAGTTCAAACTCTGTAAGCATTAATTGGAGACAGTCAGTTGGAGTGTTATCTATCATGGTATGGCTTGCTCAGTCACTGCACATAAATCCTATTGAACTGCTCTGGGATGAACCGGATAGCAAAGAAAGAAATCTCCAATTAGTGAAGATCACCTTTGGAAAGTTTTTACAAGTGTCATGGCAAAGTATTTCAGCTGAATGTAGAGAAACACACTGTCCGGATGCCAATAGTGTGTAAATCTGTTATTCATGCTAAAGGAGTTTTTTTTTTATTATTATTTATTTAAGTCACATCTGAACATCTGTACATTTATATATTTGTTTGGCCAAAGTAACTCTTAATACCGTTATATTACCTGGTTGCATAGAAACAAAAGAAACATGTATGTGTCACAAAAAAAAGAAGCCTAGTAGTTTCCAAACGTTTAACAGGTCCTGTATATAAACTACATGAACAAAAGTGGCAATTTGCTGACATAAAATACCCGATTAAGTAGAAATTAATGATATCTGATTACACATGTTTTTGCTGATGTCATCAAGGTTTTTTTTAAATAAATCATAGCCTGGATGTGTATGTAAATCGAAACAGGAATTTGTTCTCAGACAAAGAAGATGCAGAGAGATCCCAGAGTAGGTACATTTCCTGCCCCCACCCACATATGCACAAATAACTGGAGACAAGCTCACATTGTCCTACTTATGCATTCTGGGACCGGCATTCTAATTCTTTCCGAGTGTGTGTGTGTGTGTGTGTGTGTGTGTGTGTGTGTGTGTGTGTGTGTGTGTGAGTGAGATTTTCTCTGATTAATTATAGTATGACAAGCCAGAATATCCATCTGGAGACTTGTTCTCACACACTTTAGCTAGTTTAGTAAGGCAGAAAGAATTGAAGAAAAAGTGCTAGATTATTTTTAATGATTACAAAGGTAATCCCCTACCTGGTGCATTATTTTGACACTACAATTATTGATATGCATAAGTGGGTTCATAAGCCATAATGTGGAAGGAAATGGATTAGATGAATACATAGAGCCAGAGGATGCAGAGTAACGCAGTTATATTTAGCCGTCCTCCATCCCTCCTTCTTTGTTTCTCCTCCCTATGCATCTATCTGTCTCATTTCCTGTTTACATGCAATCCAAGATTTTTACTTCCTGTTTTTTTTTATTTATTTTTTTTTTATGAAAGAACAATGCCATGCAGAATCTGTCTCTCTGTTTAATAATTGTTTGTTAGAAAAATGATATTTAAGTGAGAGCATGTTTGTGCAATGTGTGTGTGTGTGTGTGTGTGTGTGTGTGTGTGTGTGTGTGTGTGTGTGTGTGTGTGTGTGTAGGGGAGTTAGTGTTTGTAAAATCTCTAATGATCTCTAAATTTTGGTGCTTCCGAGCACTGTTGCATGCTGGGTCATTAGTCTGGAAGCCTGGCTCCAAGCCAAATCCTCACCCTTCAGGAAAGAAAGAGGGAAAGAATAAGATGGAGAGAAGATGATATGTGTGGATGGGTGTGTTTGTCTGTGTGTGAGACAGAGAGAGAGAGAGAGAGAGAGAGAGAGAGAGAGAGAGAGAGAGAAAGCATGAGAGAGTCTGCTTTCAGCCCTTTTAGCCAGGATTTTCCTTCATGTCGTTTAAGGAATAACAGACATAATATATTGAGAAGTAAATAAAAAAAATGGGGGAAAAATGCAAGGATGATGCAAATTTAGTATAAGGTCAATATAAACATGAATTAATGGACAGAGAGACAGACCGAGCATGTGTGTTATATCGATTTCCCAGGAAAATGCAGAAGGAGCTCCACAGGGAGGAAAGAGAAAGAGAGAGAGACCCCCTTAATCTTAATGGCAGCCAAGCACTTATGCTGAGAAGCATTTCTGTAAATCATACACACACACACACACACACACACACACACACACACACACACACACACACACACACACACACACACACACACACAATAACTCATGCTCATATTAAGCTGCTGGGTATACCGTCAGCATATCGACTATATGTATTGTATTGTCAATAGTGTTCACTTAAATAAGAAACTGTCTCAGCACTCTACACAGGTGCACTCAATACGACGTGATACACTTTATTACATTGCAATATTTTTCCACCACGATGCTCTTTTCATTTATACACTATATGGACAAAAGAATAGGGAGACCTGACCTTTCCTGCAATATGTGGTTCTTCTCCAAACTGTTACCACTATGCTGGAGGCACACAATTGTATCGGACGTCTTTGGTATGCGGTATAATACAATTTTATGTTCACTTGTACTTGGAAACCCAAACCTGTTCCAGCATGGCAATGCCCCTATGCACAAAGTGAGCTCCATGAAGATCTGGTTTACATGCATTGGAAAGGAAGGATCTCAACCCTGCTTAAAATCTTTGGGATTAATTGAAACAATGACTGCACCCCAGGTTTCCTCACTTACATCAGTACCTGACTTTACTAACACCCTTGGGGCTGATAAACACAAATGTCCACAAGCATGGCCCAAAATCTAGTGGAACATCTTCCCAGAAGAGTGGAGGGAATTAATGAGAGAAAATTGGGACTAAACGTGGAATGAGATGTTGAAGAAGCAAATAGCGAACTTATGACCAGGAATATGAGGTTGTAGTGTGCACAGGATCACCAAAACTGGACTTTTATATGTCCAGTGTAGTTTCCGACACCCTACCTATAGATGGAGTTCTTTTCAATTGGAGAACGCTCCGTGCAGCTTGGATTGGTTTCACCTCAACAGTCTAAAGATCCATCAAATTACTGAGCAACTCAAAAGATTTTAAGATGGATTTGGACTCTAATATCAAAAGTGTAGAATGTAGAATGGCCTAGGACCACAGGTTGCATAAACAGTTTTGAATTTAATGCACACCTCAACAATGATGAAACTGTAATGAATGGACATTGGGGGCACCCAGATGAGGATTGGTTTTCTTTTGAGTCTGATGTTTTTTTCCTCATGCCAATTCTCACAGAGTTTTTCCATACTTACATATATAAGGAACGAACTTATAAAAACTTAGACACTTTTTTTTTTACTTTAGGATCGCTTTATCTTTGTAACACTGCTTTGAGATACAAAAAAAAATATATAGAATTAAATTTCAGCTCCCTTTTCTTGGTTAATTGGTGTGGAAGTCATCGTGCCCTTCTATATAGGATATAGTACATCCACCTCAAGTTTCGGAATTTTGTGCATACCGCGATGCTTTTCAGCTCACAACAGCTTTAAAGAGTGCTTGTGTATGCTACTATAACATTCCTATGAGCTCTTCGCAAGGTTCTCGATAAGTTTTAGGAGCTCAGTGGTTAGGATGTTTTACATCTCCTCAGGAGGTTGTGAGTTCGAATAACGCCACTGCTGGGTCCCTAAGCAAGGCCCTTAACCCTCAACTTCTCAATTGAGATAGCTGTAAGTTGCTCTGGATAAGAGCGTTTTTTTTTTCAAAACTCATAAATGTAACTCTTTTGTTGTTAATAACTTTTGTGCTTGCAAACGTGTCATTAGATACATACTGCAAACTACAATGTTAAACATACAACAATGTTAAAATATGTTCATGTGTGCAGCAACACCAGAAACCAGGCAGCATATTAGAAATAATTTTAGAATCTGCTATAATAAGCTGTTGTATACTGGGATATCTCGCTATAATCAGTTCTTTCTTCATCTCACACTATACATCAGTCCCTCGTCTTCATGTGATACAAATTTGCAGGTCACCAAACTTGAACTTTGGAGTGCAAAATGTAAAATTCCTTTGCACTTAGCTTGCATTTCCTGTTGCGTATACCGATCAGGCATAACATAATGACATTATAACATTATGAGCGGGAAAGTGAATATCACTGATTATCACTTCATCTTGGCACCTCTTAGTGGGTGGGATTTACTAGGCAGCAAATGAACAGTTTATACTCAAAGTTGACATTTCACAAGCAGGAAAAATGTCCAAGCGTAAGGATTTAAGGGGGTTTGCAAAGGCGAAATTATGACGGCTAGACGACTGGGTCAGAGCATCTCCAAAACTACAGCTCTTGTGGGATGTTCCTGGTCTGCAGTGGTCAGTATGTCACAAAAGTTGTCCAAGGAAGGAACAGTGGTGAACCGGCGAAAGGGTCATGGGCGGCTAAGGTTCATTGATGCACTTAAGGAGTGATGGCTGGCCCGTGTGGTCCGAACAGACGAGCAACTGTAGCTCACATTGCTGTAGAAGTTAATGCTGTTAATGCTCGAAGGGTCAGGACTGTTTTGGCAGCAAAAGGGGGACCAACACAATATAAGGCAGGTGGCCATACTGTTATGTCTGATCAGTGTGCATTGAATGTAGGTCAATGAAACGTGATCTATTATATAAACATTTCACATATTGAGTCCATATAGTTTTGATTTTATTTAAAATACCACAAATTGCACACAATTACAATACTACCTAATACTACCATATTCCAGTTCATAAGAAAGTTACCTGCAGGAAGGAATGAGCTTATTTAATGTTTATTTTGCCATAAAATGTTCACACTCATCTATTGGAATGTGGATGGACTCTGTGTTGGTGATTAGCATGCAGAGACACACTTGCA
The DNA here is from genome assembly GCF_946808225.1 of Silurus aristotelis. Classification (NCBI taxonomy): domain Eukaryota; kingdom Metazoa; phylum Chordata; class Actinopteri; order Siluriformes; family Siluridae; genus Silurus; species Silurus aristotelis. Next base: position 14,572,560 of record NC_139598.1, on the reverse strand, counting down.
ATGTCTACGAGGGAATATAGTGTGTGCGTGTGTGCGTGTGTGTGTGTGTGTGTGTGTGTGTGTGTGTGTGTGTGTGTGTGTGTGCGTGCACGCGTGCGTGCGTGCGTGTACTGATGAATTGCCTGCCATTCAGTTTCTTAGCAACGTGACCAGGTTGTTTGTGTTTGTATGTGCGTGTTCGCATAATTACACTACAAGGCTAAATGACTTTGCATATCTCTTATAGACACCTCATCAGGGACACAAATGTTTCCATTAGTAAAATGTTATAGAATCCGAGCCGCATAATGAATATTAATTGTGATTGGCATGATTTTTTTTGTCCTTATGGACATTTACAGCATTAACACTTCAGTATGAGAATAGTTAACCTCTGGTCAGACTTCTGATCAGAAGGTTGTGATTTCCAATCCCAGAACCACTAAGCTGGCTCCTTCCTGGTCCCCCCAGCAATCCCTTAACCCTTAATTGCTTAGTCTAAATAAATAAATGAATAATAAAAGAAATAATTGCAAGTGTCTCTGTATAAGAGCATCTGCCATGTTCTGTAAATGTAAATATAGTTAACTGGAATAAGGCTGAATTTCAAATTAAGACGTTTTGATACAGAGTATGGAATATTTTTATAAAAGTTTATATATATTTATACTGGTTACAAATGACATTAAATGCACTTCGTATGTGTGTTTTCTCTCAGGGTGGAGAGCACTGTTACTACCATGGAACAGTACGAGATATTCCTGAGTCCTTCGTAGCTCTTTCAACTTGCCATGGAATGCAGTAAGTTTTTCTTATACACACACACACACACACACACACACACACACACACACACACACACACACACACACACACACACACACACACTTCAATATTCTGATCCATGTCATCACGTTTGATCTTTACCAAACCCACATATTTTTTTCAAATTATTTTCTTTGTTGCTGATATTTGCTATAGAAATATTATCTATCTATCCCGGACCTCACTAATCTAATATCCCTCTGTTGACTCTTAGATGACAATGTTAATATTATCCAGATTTGTATAGTATACCAGCAGTATAACCAATATATTGCATTCTCTCTCTCATTATCATACCAAATCACACAACACACACACCCATACCCACACACACATTAATACATAAACACATTCTTGTACATCAGTGACAGGCCAAAGCAGTAATTATCCCATTCAGCAATTAGAGCTGCATAATTATCAAACGCTTTTTTTCTCTCATATTGTGCCTCACACACACACACTCAGTTCTATTGTCTGCATTCATGTATGAGTGTTTGGGTGTTTACACTAGAGGTGTGGCTGGGGATGTGTTCTAATCCCACTACAATCCTTACCCTTTCCACTGTTGTTTTTCTTTGGTTCAAAGGGTTGGATGAATAAACAAATTTGTATTTTAGATCAAGGGTTCCCATCCACTGGGATGCAGACCGGTACCGGGCCATGGATCATTTGGTCACACAGAAAGAATTAAAAATTGTAAATGTTTATTCTATTTCCCTTTCATTGATTTTCACACATTTTGAAAGATGCCCGCTTCCGCCTATGCCCAATTCCCATGTCTGTTTCAGTTGCAGTTTTTTTCTATGCATCAATAAAAGAAGATATAATTAACCATAAGATATAAATACGATTTTTTTTAGTTACAATGGGGTCATCGGAATATATATATATATATATATGTATATATATGTATGATGGAGATGCGTTCCGATGACACATTTGTAACTGAAAATATCTTATTTATATCTTATAATATACCTGTATATATATCATAATAAATAAATTAGTATGTCATATAATTCATATAGTGTATAATAGTAATATGATATGCTTGTTATTGTGTTTATTGTGTTTGTGGTGGAAAACATTTTTTTTTGTGAAACTGGTCTGTGGTGCAAATAAGGTTGGGGAACGCTGATTTAGATCACTATGCACTAAATATGTTACACAGCAATGTGTGATTATAGACATGGCCACTTTCTTTATCCCATCTAAATACGATTCAGTCCACAATGCATACTTGGTTTTAGCCTTTCTAAGTTCTCCCACACCACCCCATTGATAAACCTTTCTTCACTGGCTTCCTGCAGCTGACCCCATCAGATTTAAGACACAGATGTTTGGCTAAACGGTAAAAAAATGGACCAGCATCCAACTACCTTACAGCAGTTATCTCACTCCACACTGCACCACACTCCCTCAACCATACTTCCATTCAGGGCCCCACCAGCTCTCAGGGTATGTACATGAAGCTGCTGCTGATTTGTGATAGAAGGGTATCTGTAAGAGTGAAAGGGAACGTTTATAGAACTGGAGTGAGACCTGCTCTTTTCGATCGTTTACAAACAGTGGCATTGACAAAAGGACAGGAGGTGGAGCTGGAGGTGGCAGAGCTGAAGATGCTGAGATTTTTATTGGGAGTGACGAATGTGGACAGGATTAGAATTGAGTTTATTAAAGACCGTGCAGGTAGGACGTTTTTGGAGACAAGGTGAGAGAGACACGATTGTTCATGTGCAATTGTTGGTTTGAAAAAGGCAGATGTAGAGGAAAGAATGATATAGAGACGGATAAACTACTGTGGTGACCTCAAACGTATACATTTTACATTCAGAAATTAGTCTCTGCAAGTTTATTCCTAATGAGCAAATCCATACCACTCCATTACTTGCTTCGTGCACCTTCCACCGCTATCTAACCCCACACTTATCCCTCCATCCTCTACTGCTGTCTGACTCGTCCCACCATCTCTCAGGGTACAAGGAAGACATGAAACATGACTCGTCTCTGTTCTATTACCGTAATGGTGGAATTAACTCCCAGTTGATGTCTGAACTCCCAATTAATGTCTGATGTTTGAATTGATGTCAGACAACGTATTCCCGAGGTATTTGAATTAGCACTGGTTTTAAAAAATGTAATTCAGCTCACGCCTTCCTGTAACAAATACATGCTGTTCGACTAGTGGTTACGTATCTGACTAGTGTTCATGCTAATGTTAGTGACATTCGGCTATTTTTGGGACAGCAGGAGCTTTTAGGCATTTACTGCAAGATGTGGTTAAAGAGGACAGAAGGTTTTTTTTTCTTAACATTTCTAAAAAGGCAAACACACACACACACATACAGACACACACACACACACATATGGCCCACTCTTTAGCTTGTTACATGGCATCCCAAACTTAGTCATATTCCCAAACTGTCTGAAAAGGTTTTATAAAGATCTTGGGCTTTTCCACTCTCTCTCTCTCTCTCTCTCTCTCTCTCTCTCTCTCTCTCTCTCTCTCTCTCTCTCTCTCTCTCTCTCTCTCTCTCTCTCTCTCTCTCTCTCTCTCTCTCTCTCTCTCTCTCTCTCTCTCTCTACTCTACTCCTCCACTTTCTCTCTCTCCAACACTCTCAATCTATCTCACTCTCTGTTTCTCTCTCTCTCTCTCTCTCTCTCTCTCACACACACACACACACACACACACACACACACACACACACACACACACACACACACACACAAGTCTTGCTGATGTGTGCTCCTCAGGGATAGCTCGGTTTCTTTTGTCAGTATTTTTAGTAAAAGAAAGAGTCAGGTCAAATCTCTCTCTTTTCTTTATAAAGCATTAAATTAGAGCAGTGTGATGCACACAAACACACTCAAACACACACACACACACACACACACACACACACACACACACACACACACACACACACACACACACACACACACACACACGAACACACAAACATCTTTTCGTGCCAAACAATTATTACATATGCATGTATTCACACTACTTCCAAATATTCAATATAATAATACTACAACTAATAATAATAATGATGATGAAGATGATGATGATGTTGAACGTTATTAAAAGCACACTGATTGAGTGATTTTATATGATGGATGGAAAGCAGCAAGTTAAAAGGGAATGTCTTGTTTAGCCCCTTAAAAAAAAACACCATCTGCTTTTTGTTTGAGTTTGTTTCTGTGATAATCCTTTCTCCATTTCAAAACCCTCTCTCTTCTATCCCATCATTCCTTTGTTTCTCTATTGTGTTCACCTGTCCTATGTTTAGCTCTTAATTGATAGTGTAGCTAGTATTTCTTTCAAGCCTTGTTTTCTTTTGGTTAGTAGTGTTTGCTTTGCAGTGTATAATCACCTAAACATATATATAAATTAATAATAATAATAATAATAATAATAATAATAATAATAATAATAATAATAATAATAATAATAATAATAATAATAATAATAATAATAATATTGGTTGTCTGACTTAATGGGTGTGGCTAAAATCATTGTCTACTGTGTCCACTTTGGGGTCAAAGGATTAAAGACTAGGTATGTGTGTGTGTGTGTGTGTGTGTGTGTGTGTGTGTGTGTGTGTGTGTGTGTGTGTGTGTGTGTGTGTGTGTGTGTGTGTGAGTGAGTGAGTGTGTTCACTATGATCAAATGGTCTCTATTCGAGGTAGCAATACATTTTGTTTATAAGATTGGCTCTCCAGATTTGAAGGAGAGAATGTCACAAGACTTTGTCTGTGTGTGTGTGTGTGTGTGTGTGTGTGTGTGTGTGTGTGTGTGTGTGTGTGTGTGTGTGCGTGCATGATATAGTAATCGTACGTGACATAATATACAGGCTAAGTTCACCTTGGAGTCTGGTTTTTAGCCGATCAACTCCAGACTCCAGACATAATGACATTGTCTGTGTGTGTGTTTATGTCTGGAACAGTCCAATACCTGGACACACACATTACAGAGGGCTAGAGAGTATTCATGGGATATTAAAGTATTATAACTGTTGTAAGAATACGTTGATGTTTTCTCCAGTCTAGTCTTTATTTATCATACACTATATGGATAAAATATTTGGACTGCTTACTTTTCCAGTCATATGTGGCTCTTCCCCAAACTGTTACCAGTAAGTTTTGGGCACACAATTGTACAGGATGTCATTGGATGTGGTGCATAAAATTTCTAACTCTAACTAGGAGGCCCAAACCTGTTCGTGACATGCCCCTGTGCACAAAGTCAGCTCTATGAAGATATAGTTAACTTGGGTTGGAGTGAAAGATCTTGAGTGGACTGAGCTATGATCTCACCCGTAGTGAAAACATTTGGGATGAATGTGAACACTGACTGCACTCCAGACCTCCTCATCTCACTTACATCAGTACCTGACTTTACTGAAACCCTTTTATCTACAAAAGTGCAATCCAAACTCTAATGGAAAGTCTTCTCAGAAGAGTGGAGGTTATTATAACGGCAAATTCGGACTAAATTTGAAATGGGATTTTCAGAAATCAGATCTTATGGTCAGGTGTTCACAAATCTTTTCCATATAGGACACAGATTCCAGAAGGGTTTCTGAAGATTTACTTTGAAACCTCCTGCCATTAGATGTATCATCTTCAAAAGCATTAAACAGTTCATGAAAGTGGGCTACTAAAGATTTTGGCTTCTCTTTAACATTCAACAGTTGCCCGTAGACATATATTGAACATGTGTTGTCTTTAATTTATGCATGTAAAAAATACATTAGGTTAAAAAAAAAAATAAATAAATAAAATTACATAGTATTTTATTGTCTGGTTCCTGTTAGGGTTTATATTAGATTATATTTCATTATATCCTTATTAATTAAGTCCAATTGAGCAAAAGTGCCCTGTAAATGTACATTTTACATTTGTATATTTTGTAATATGACACAAGAGGATGCAAAAGTAAGTAAGAATGGCAGACTAATCCAAATCAAACAGAAACCAGGTACAGATCAGGGGCTGAACAAACAAACAAGGTAAAACAAGAATGTGAACACCAAATCTCGACCACAGTCGGAAATTAAAAACACAGAACAAAGGCTTAGTATGGCGCAGAGATCAAAATTAACCAAGCATTATACTTTGTGATAGACAAACAGACACAAATGGGAATATATACATCAACAAATCACGAGGGGAAAAAAGAGACAGCTGTGTGTGAGACAGCACAATTAGGACATATGGAGAAAGAAAGAAATGACAATATAGGGGTGGGACATAACATGAATCAAACATGAATTAATACAAAGGCACACATGGCACGTGTAAACTCAGAATGAAACCCGGAAGTGTGCCATAGCACTGCAAGCCAGCATCCAATGCTTTGCACAGGGGAGATAAAAAATTATAAATTAAAACATATACATGAGTTTTTGAATGTGTGTTTATATGAAAAGGCATTAAAACTCCAACACCTTTTTGTCCAAGGCTTCCCTGTTCATTCAAGGCTTAATGAACCCCCTCTTTTTCTGATTTGTTATCAAGTGGGATGTTTTTCGATGGAAATCACACTTTCCTGATAGAACCAGATGAAGAGGGCAAAGAAAATGTAAGTAAAATTCAGTTTTCTTCTCTTTCTCTCTCTCTATCTCATGATTTATTTTTTCTCTCTTATACCCACACACGTGTTGCGCATATCAGATCATTTCATAGACTTGAATCTGTGAATTTTGTTCAGCAAAATTTGTGAATTTGGAATTTATTTGGTTGGTTTATTTGGTTCCTTTAAACAGAAAAGGATTTGAATGTTCTATTGTCATAGGTTTGCGATTTTATTTCAATATTTTTATTCCACCAACAGGTCTATTTATGCATATTCTGGGTCACTGAGTCATCTCTTAATTTTGTGTTAATTACAGTAAAAAAAAATCACAGCAGGCTCTGTTCAGGAAACAGAAATGAATGAGCACACTTGAATAAATCATTTCTTTTTCTTGGTGCAAATCTATTGCAGTTTTCATATAAACTAATACAATTAATGCATTGTTCATCACTGATCCATCACTATTTTATACATACACACACACACACACACACACACACACACACACACACACACACACACACACACACAGAGAAAGATTTTCTGATTGCCTATTGTCTATTTTACATATACTGCATTTATAAATAAGCAACATTTATCCTATATGTAACTCTGAGGAAAACAATCTCAGTGAAGTAATAAGCTACATTACAGGGTTATTCCTGGCCCGGCATGCTATATCTTAGTCCTAATCAATAACGATTTTTGAGCCTTTTGTTCTGTCTCAGCAAAGCTAGTACTATTAGCTGCTAATGCCTGACAGTGCTAGCAATGTTAATGCAATAAGGCTCAGTATAAGGGGCCTGAGGTACTTATTTTTACTTTATTTTAGCTGTAAATAGATTTTGGATGATCGCCATGGCCTTCCGTCTCTTAACAATTGTGAATTTAATGTAATTTTTTGAAAGTGAGACCTGATTCATTTGAATTAGCATGTTAGCCTGTAGTCTAATTAACACTGGCAGCTGTGAGAAGTGAAATATACGATATGGCAGTGTGATGTGGTGATTACAGGCATCTCATCAGGGTTATTATGGTCTTATTATAGTCTTATCGTCCTAATATTAACGGCTTTATTTTTCCTTTTCTTTTTTTGCTTTGATTTGTAGTTTCTTTTACAGATACTAATAATCACATGGAAATATACATGTAATACCTGATACTCCATAACACTTACTGAACCTGGAAACATACCTGAAACTTAACATACACATTAAAACAATTTCCCTTTGCGTCAAATTAAACAGTGAAATAAAAAATTAAACATAAAAAAGGATTACTTTTGCATTGTGACCATGGCAGCAGTATGTATAATACAAAAAGTAATTTAGTATAAACACTAAATCTCTTTGTATCTCTCTCTCTCTCTCTCTCTCTCTCTCTCTCTCTCTCTCTCTCTCTCTCTCTCTCTCTCTCTCTTTATTATATTTATATTAACTTTGATTACCTTTAATTTCTGAGACATTTAATGAAGATGAATAGATCAATAGAAAGAAGGTTCAATACAAAAGGAAATAAGGATGATAAAGATTAAACCTTGAGAATCTCTACTTCTATACCTTATACCAGTTGGATGAGCGTTATTTTATACGTGATTACAAATCTTTGCCAATGGTCTTTTTTGAGCTGATTTTAGCAACTACGCAGCTGTATCAGTAAATAAACAGCTTTTATTTTATTAGAAAATGAGCCTTTGTTTTTATGACATCATTGGTGTGTAGTGGGATTTTCAGACAGCTTTGTAAAACAAATTTTGAAATGGTGCACAGGGAGTTTAATTGGAATATATAGAGTATTTGGAAATTAGAAGTTTGAACTACATGTACTACATGTTGAGGTTTTCGTTGAGAATGGACAGGATTAGAAACGAGTTTATTAAAGGGACAGCGCATGTAGGACGTTTTGGAGACAAAGTGAGAGAGGCCCGATTTAGATGGTTTGGACATGTGCATAGGAGGGACATGGGGTAGGAGAATGCTGAAGATGGAGCCACCAGAAAGGAGGAAAAGAGAAGGACCAAGGAGGGAGTTTATGGTTGTGGTGAGGGAAGTCATGCAGATAGTTGGTTTGAAAGAGGCAGATGTAGAGGACAGAGTAATATAGAGACGGATAATCCGCTGTGGCGACCCCTAATGGGAGCAGCCGAAAGTAGAAGGAGAAGAGTGTTTGCACAAACACAAATCTTCTGCAATTTACTGTATTGGTCATTGGTCAGTGTTACAGTATTGTGGTGTTTAATGTCTCTTTGTGTTATGTTTTCCTTTTCTTTGCACTAAGTGTTGCATATGTGCACTTTATTTAGTGTCCTAAGTAGTGTCCTACAACTAGTGTCCTAGTTAATATTGTGTAGTTTTGTGTTTTATTGTGTACTTAATTGTACTTTATATGGTTAAAATGACAATAAAAGCCAGTTGTTGGATTTGGAGAAAAATGTATAACTATTATGACTGATTATGTGGAAAATGGCGATGAGATTCAGTCTCTCGATTAGAATTTTGGTTGCTCGTGTGCTCTTTAATCATTCAATAAATCATTAGCAGTTTGGCATGGTTAGTAACCTTATTTACTGTTGTCTCCTGTAGTTCTGTGTTGCTTAATGTAGCACTAAGGGTCCTGGATAAACCTTTTTTTTTTTCCTCACTTTCTTCTGTACAGGCAGTATGGTTGAAATGACAATAAAGACACTTCACTTGAGGTTTTGTTGCATCCTGAATGGGAATTCCGGTTTAGAACAGCGCACCATGCACGTAAACATTCATACCTAGGGGCAATGTAGAGGAGCCAATCCACCCAATTGAGTTAATTTTGCTCGGTACCAGGGACCCTGGTGCTGTAAGGCGTTAACTCTACCCCGCTGTGTTGATAATTTCTAATTATGCTGATGGATAATTGGATGTGTAAGTCCTTCTGTCCATCTCCTAAAGACCTATCTATTTACATGGTGAAGAAAAGTCCTGATTTGATTATTTTCCACTTTAGATCTTAACAATTGGATGACAGTCAAAGGTTAAAACGTTTTTAACCTCTTCTTTGAGCATTCTCATCTCACATCGTCTTTGTCATTTAGATCAACATTTAGATAAAGCATGTTATTTCAAGCTAATCCTTCTCTCAGAAGGACAATAATGTTCATAGTAACCTTCCTTCTTTCCTTATTTTAAAACCAAATGCTGTTAGAGATTATTTAGGCATAAGTATGAAGGGTTTTATACACCACACTTTTCTCAATAACATCACTTCTGTCTTCCAATCAAAGGAGGTCAGTAATATGAGCTGTCATGCAGTGACATCTTAAGATCCATAAAATGACCCAGCTTTTTAAAGATATTCCCTGTGTTGTTTCACTGTGGCCGTTAGCTCTGACCCCGTCATTCAGTGACTCACCTCATGACTAGGTGATGCTGTGATGTGATAAGTTCAGACAATATTCCATAGAGATGACTCCAACCCAGCTGACCATATGGCCCATGCATCTGCCATCCGCAATTCTGCAGGAAAAATGTGTGCTTTTTTAGCCACCATACTGTGTCTCAGTGTGGGACGCTGCAGAGCCTGACTGAAGCCAAAAGCATCCTGTACCTGGTGCTTAATGTGCAGCTAGTGTAAAATCAGAAACAACATCGTCCTTGTATATTAAAGTGGTGTTTGTCTGGTGTGTTTAAATAATTGTTATGTGGTGTTTTGAATTGGTTTTACTTCCGTGTTTATTATAAATGGTGTTTGTACTAGTTTATTTGTAATACGTGGTGCTTGGACTTTTGCTTATAATAAGTGGTGTCTGGACTAGTTTGTTTATAATATATGGTGTTTGGATTAGTATGTATATATGTGGTGTTTAAGTTTGTTTATAAAAAAGTAGTGTTTGGATTTGGAAGTTATGTGATGTTTGGACTAGTTTGTTTATAAATGTATGGTGTTTGGACTAGTGTGTTAATAACTATGTGGTGTTTGTACTTGTTTGTTTATTATTAGTGGTGTTTTAGATTATTTTGTTTATTATAAGTGGTGTTTGGACTTGTTTTCTTTATAATAAGTGGTGTTTGGACTTGTTTTTGTTTTTACAATTTGTAGTATTTGGACTTGTTTATTATTAATGGTGTTTGGACTACTTTGTTTATAATATGTGGTGTTTGGATAAGTTTGTTTATATTTTATATTTTGTTTAGAACAGTTTGGTCTAATTTAGACTAGTCTGTTTATAGTATGCAGTGTTTTTACATGTCTGTTACCAGCATTAAGGTTTATTTCTAGGCCTGTATTTTGCACCAGAGATTTTTTTAGTGTTTTGTTTGGACTTTTTTCTGTCTGCAGTTTGACAGACATGATGCCACTGTTGCTTTCTGCACAAACAATTTCTCTGCTTGAGCAGATTCTAGAGAGAGCCAGGTAGAACATGCAGGACTAAATATACGTTATCCTCACTGACACCCTCTCACACACGTTTCTTCTGTACCGTTCATACAAACACCAACCAATCAGAAAACACATACCCATCTGCCTTTGTCTTCTCAGCACCACATCTGAAGCACACAAATTACACATTTGTATAGCGGGTGTATTTAAATGTGTGCATGAGATGTTACACTCTGCCTAGGTGTATTTACAGTATTGTCTCTTCCATTTCTCTTATTTTCTTGCTCCTTTTCTTCACCTCCTTTTCTCCAATCTCTTTTTTCCTCGTTACATCTATCCTGCTATCTCATATAGTTTCATCTGTGAATGCAAGGGGGATTTTGGGTAGCACGTGCCATTCCCTGACCTGCTTTTTATTCATGACCTGGTTCCCTAGAGAGAACAAGCTCCGATACACACCCTCAATCACACACTACCCCCTCTTCACACGTACACAGATATTCACCCCTTACCCCTCATACCCCACCCCCATCATCACACACACACACACACTCCCTCCCTCATACCCTGCCCCTTTTTTGTCTTCTTACATGTACACACCCCCATCTCATTTCTACACCATCTGAGAGACCATCTGCCTTCCGACCCGTAATCCTTTACAGAATTCCCCCCCCCTCTTGTGCGAGTTCTTGATGAAGGGGGAAGGAGTAGAAACCCAGCATGATGCCAGTGAACGAGGGAGGAATTATGTTGTTTCATGTCGTGTAGTTTTTAAACATCAGTATTTCCTCTAAGTGACTTTTGGTTAACACTGAGTAAACGCTAGCTGTGTGTCAAGAAGTCAAAATGGTGAACCAAACAAGCTAATGCATTTTATAACAGTCTCACATATCCATAACAAATGTATTCTAATATTCGCAGCTGTGAAAATGCAGACTAAAGCCAGAACGTTCACGCCAGTTCCACATTTTGCGTGAAGTGTAGCTTCTCCAGACTGTTAGCTCGTTATCACAGAGTTTTTGTCGAATGTATGAGAGAGGGAGAGACACTCTTATTTCAGTGCTGTTTGCTATTAGCCTGAGTGACCTTCGTAAATACACATTACAAACATGAAAAGATCTTCAGGGAATTATGTAATATGGAAGCTGCCACCTTTTACGTGTCATATTTAGAATTCATAGCGTACATGGGACATAATGTGGGGTGCTATTGTTATGGGGCAATCAGCCACTTTATTGTCAGGTTTACACATTCAGTTTAACAGTTAAATTATATATATATATATATATATATATATATATATATATATATATATATATATATATATATATATATATATATAATGTACTATATAGTTTATACACCAGTAGATTGCCTCGTATATTTCTAATCATTATGCAGCGTTAACAAATCCTAATACCTCTACTACCACAACACATTTCATTATTACAAAAAACCCCCTCTTTTTAAAAGGTTTTTATTATTATTATTAGCCACAACATGATATACATTAGTAATCTACACTTTGATGAGAGGTCATTTTTATAAAGATTAATAATAAAACATGATATAAAAACATTTCCCTACATTTTTAATCATAATCAGAAAGCACGTCAACAAAGACGGATGAGTGTAACATCGGTATCAGAGCATTCTCTAAGCTGATCCTTCCGCTCTGGCTATTCTTTATGGGGAAAACATAAAAGCAAATGTAAACCCAAAGAATACAAAAACAAACAATAAAATCACAAATTAAAAAGTTGGCACTGCTTACACATCATTTCTAAATAACTGTTTAATCCTTCAGTAGTAAAAAAAACCCTTTTTTTTAAATAAGCAGTGCATAAAATGCCTGGAAAAACTATCTGCTTTTCTGCACAATACAATGTAACAAATGCAGGAGAATAAAGCAGATCCCCGCTTATCTCCGTTTAGTTAAATTCCCTATAAAAATAAGTAAAAAGGCTTGAGAAATCCTGAAGTAGTGGCATTACCATTTAGCCAAGGCGTATCCATGGGCATGAGTAATGTATTTAAAGCTTCGTGTGTTAATATTGATGTTAGTATAAAAGTGTGAATTAAGTGCAAAAAACAGTGTAGTGAAGCAGCTGACGTTTTCGCCTCAGCAACAGTGTCAGCGCTTTGTTTAGTGAATATTTACAGTGCTCATACACGGAGACAGTGTTGTTGTTTTTTGTGTAAACCATGGAAAAAAAAAAGTCTTATTCAAAGAGGTGCAAAGCAACAGTTCTCAGCACAGCTGACCAGTCACAGCATCCACCTCATCAAGGTCACAAAGCTATAGAAGACAATCTTACATAAGCCCTTATGTATGAAATATATCCTTTCCAGCTGTCTACTAGAAGACTAAGACAAAAAAAAAAAAAAAAAAAGCTAAATTTTTCTTGGCTCAAACACAGAAAGGTGGATGAGAGAAAAAAAAAAAAAACCTGAAACTATTATACACAACATTATACATACATTTAGTGAATATTAATATTTCCAGAGATTCAGTATTTGTCTCAACATGATCTTTAGGATAATAATTTGTAAACATTATTCAATTCTGAACAAATTATAGGCATTCGTTATTACATCAAAATAGGTTATTACTTCAGTTTGAGTTATTTCTGATTTAGACTCAGAGCATGTGAACTTCAGAAACTGACACTATATATATATATATATATAAAATTCATTTAATTCTTAATTTCAGAGGTGGACAAATTAGTACCCAGGGTTTCTCAGACAAACAAGAATGTCAAGGTAATTAGGTCTGTAGGCAAACAAAACCCGGGACTGGGAATCATATTGGAGAATGTTTTTGTCCAGGGGGGTTTTGTAATGAATTGATTTTTCCACCATTGTATCTTATGTTGCTAATCGTTTTCTATAAGCAGATTTTTTTTGTCATCTTAAAAGTGGTATTGGTGACTTTTCTTTCCCCTTATCTATCTCAGCTTACTTTTTATATTTATATATTTTTAATTACATATCTGTTTTCATTAATGTTTCCTGTTCCTGTTCAATTAGAATTAAAATAAGAAATTTGATGTATGTAGAGCTGCATGTCTTGGGTCAGTGGGAAAAGTATTGTTGCCTGGTGATCATGATTTCTATCGGCGTCACTCTGTCAGGAGGGGAATGTCGATCTCAATTCCTGAGTGACGTGATCGTGAGGAGTAGCGATGTCCAGCATACCTCTGAGAAGGTGCGATACTTACAGAGGGAGCATAGCTTTGTGAGGGAGCATAGCTTTGTGAGGGAGCGTAGCTTTGTGAGGGAGCGTAGCTTTGCGAGGGGGCGTAGCTTTGCGAGGGGGCGTAGCCGTAAGCCTGCAAGGCACCAGCTTCAGGCCCGTATGCATCAGGCATAGACATATGTGACATGTATACCTGAGGGGGTACAGGTGGGCCTGGCATGGGCTGTGTATAGCCCGGGGCTTGCACAAAAGCCGGAGCATCTAGTACACCAGGAGGGAAGCTCCGAGGAGCGTAGGTTGCAGGCGATGGCAGGCCGTTTGCCATTAGAGGTTGAGCAGAAACACTGGTGCTCATGTCCGTTGTCTCATGCAGGGGCAGCCAGAAGGGTGAGGGCAGCTTTTTGCACATGCAGTACCACATGAACATCAGCAAAGCGGTAAACTCAAGGCCACCGGCGCTACCGATAGCCACGTACGCTGCAAACTCTATAGAGAAAATGTTTGCGTAGCGCGAGTTTAACACCTGTGTGTGGAACAGGAACCAGACAGATGGTGGCATGGCGATGGCACCTCCTAGGAAGAAGAACATTCCGGCCACCAGGTGGCAGCCTGAGCTGTTCACTAGGCAGCTGCTGGACTTTATGTCATCTGGGGATTTGGAGCAGCATGCAGTTTTACACATGCCTGTGAGACTGATCAGCAGGGCCAGGCCAGAAAAGAACAGACCTGTGGAACAGAAGAGCCCAGACATTAATATAGAGAAAAAAAACTGTGAACCAAGGGCTGGTTTAACACAGCAAATTAAGGCAGCTTTTAGAGGGGCAGTTTTTCATTTTAGAGTCTCTGCTATAATTTCACTTAAAAACGCTGACAGGACTTTTGCTCTCTCTTACTGCAGGCTTTGATACAATTTGAAAATTTCCAGGAGTGTGAACACATGTAGCATTTCAAGCCACAAACACCAACCTGCTGGTAAACAGAACTGAAGCAGCCTTAGATCCAGCTGGTCTACTTTGGAATACCACTCTGCATCAAAGTAGTAACACCCGCTAGATCCGTCTCGCTGAACACATTTGGTCCACAGTCCGTCGTACACTGTAATATTCTTGGCGTTGAGGTTAAAGGTGAGCAAGCGTGTCGTCCTCCATTGAGGGATGACCGTAGCAATGGCTAATCCGCCCACCGAGAGCAGGGCAATGACGAATGCAAATGCGTTTGTAGCGTGGATGTCACGGCAAGACATGGTGGGGAAACAGTTCAACACTAATCCTGAGAACAAACAGTTAAAAGATTTGAGAGGTGAAAATTAAGCTTCGAAGACATTTTGGTTCCTGAATACATCGAGTATAACCTTAATGACTTGCCACACAAATGACCTCTATATACATTACCAACAGGAACCATTGTTCTTTCTTCTATTTAACCGTCAATTAACACTAATGCACATGTATCACTGACTAAGGCCTGACAATAACCCCTAACAATACACATCTCTCAGGGGCTGTGTTATCAGTGTCGGTCAGAAACAACACACTTCACATGATGTCATTAGTGACCCACTCCGTAAAAATATTTACAAGAATTTACCATTTTGCCATATTTAATCCTTATAATCTTTATATTATAATTTAATTAAAAATTTCAGATTACACGTTCTTTCGTTTGGATGTAATAATAAAGGAAAACCACTGAAGGAGAGGGTATGTCTAAACATTTGACTGGTACACACACACACACACACACACACACACACATACATACATACATATATATATATATATATATATACACACCTTTATTTCTTTAATCTGTCAATTGTACAAAAGAGTCAAGAATCTAAACATTTATGGCACATTTTTGCCCGGAATTGTAATTTTTATATTATAAGTTTATTAGGCATTTCAGTTTAAGGCATTCATTCGACTACAATTATCCAGAAAACCGAATAAAATATATATTTTTTTTAAACCAGACACAAACCTAATTATCTCGGAGATGCTACATTTGTTTTTACTTGTAATAAATTTTATTTTATAAGTAATTGATCATTCAGAGAAACACCACTTCTCTAAGTCAAAAACAAATGTCAATCCTGTAAATTTCAACATTCAAATTTAAGCCTTCATACCATTAAAAAAGAAACCCTTGGATATTTATAATTTTACAGAGTAAATTAATAAAAGACTAAAATTATTATTAAGCATTTATGAACCTCATTTTCAAATTAATATTCCTTATTGAAGTTACCTTTCTAACTTTCCTGTATAAGTTTCTTTTCGGCTTCTCCCGTTAGGGGTCGCCACAGCGGATCCTCCGCACGTTTGATTTGGCACACGTTTTACGCTGGATGCCCTTTCTAACGCAACCCTCCCCAATTTATCCGGGCTTGGGACCGGCACTAAGAGTGGCTGGGGATGGTTCCCTGACCGGGAATCGAACCCGGGTCGCAGCGGTGGGAGCGCTGCATCTTAACCACTAGACCACCAGGGGACCTTCTAACTTTCCTGTATATAATGTAAAAAATACATAAGCACATAACCACTCAATCATTTAGCAATTATTATACACTAAAATTACATTTCTAGGCACTTGAAGATATTTATAAGTAAAAAAATATATACAATAATGAACCCTGAGTTTTGTTGTTTTATTTAAAGACGTGCGGTAGTTAGATAGGACCGTTACCTCGAGCTAGTCATGCTAAACACAGAGGTTTCACTTAATTTCTTTCATTTTATAGCAACAGTATTAATCCAACATCAGGTCTTTCCGTGTCAAATGTAGGAAATAACGCCTTTTTTTAGTTCCGTAAACCCAAAACTGGTTAATTATCATCTGTTCGGATCCTAACAACACCGCAGGCTTAGCATTTAGCATAACTAGCATATCAACCTGTTGCTCTTCGTTCTTTGAAAGTCAGCTCAAGTTCGTTTTTGGGAACAAATAACGAAAAGTCGTCAGTAACCTACCCGTGGAGTCGTGAACGTGACTATTTCACAGAAATATTACTCATCGTTTCACGTTTTATCATCGACACCCCAAGCAACCCAGTTTCGATGAAGGAAAAAAATACAACTTCCTGAGGCGCGTGCCCAGCAGGTTTCATGCGACGTCACGTGCGCGTTCACGCTTTCAAACACGCGCACGTATAGGAGTGAAATGCTGTAATGTAAATTCTGTTTTAATTTTTTTTTATTTATTTTTAAGTTATGCGGAGATTTTTCTCTGTCACTGTGAAGTACATATATATATATATAAAATATGAAATGTATATATTTTGTGTGTGTGTGTGTGTGTGTGTGTGTGTGTGTGTGTGTGTGTGTGTGTGTGTGTGTGTGTGTATATAACCACTGATCAGGCATAACATTATGACCACCTGCCTAATATTGTGTTTGTCCCCCTTTTGCTGCCAAAACTGTCCAGACACGTTAAGCAATAACAGCATTAAATTCAACAGCAATGTGAAGCCTCTGTTGGATCACACGGACCATCCTTCGCTCCCGACATGCATCAGTGACCCCGTCACCAGTTCACCGCTGTTCCTTCCTTGGAGCACTTTTGATAGATACTGACCACTGCAGACTGAGAACAGCCCACAAGAGCTGCAGTTTTGTAGATGCTCTGACACAGTCATCTAGCATCACAATTTGGCCCTTGTCAAACTCGCTCAAACCTTACATTTGCCCAAACCTTACACTTGCCCATTTTTCCCTGCTTCTAACACATTAACATTGAGGACAAAATGTTCACTTGCTGCCTAATATAGCCCACCCACTAACAGGTGCCATGAAGAGATGATTAGTGTTATTCACTCACTGGTCATAATGTCATGATTTCATAATGTTATGCCTGCTCAGTACTTATATATATATATATATATATATATATATATATATATATATATATATATATATATATATATATATATATATATATATATATATATATATATACACACATATCAGTGAAATGTTTGGACACAACTTCTTCAGGGTTTTTTCTTTATTTGTATTATCATTAGAATTCAGTGGTTTCTGAGGCTGGTAATTCTAATTCCTCTGCAGCAGAGGTAGCTTCCTTACCTGGGACAGTCCTCAGGAGAGCCTGCTTTATCATGCCCTTTTGATGGTTTTAGAGACTGCACTTGGAAATACATTTAAAGTTTTTGGGATTTTTCGGATTAACTGACTTTGATTTTTTTAAATAATTATGGATTGTTTTCTTTACTTAACTGTTTTTTGAAATAATATGGATTTGTACTTTAGTTGTATTAGCATTAATAGGGCTGAGGCTATTGATTCTGTACTCTGAAGACAAAAAGTGTCAAAAATGAACTCTTGACAAGGCACACCTGTGAATTCCAGGTGACTACCTTGTGAATCTGATGAGAGTTTGCCAAACTGTCCTCAAAGCTAAATGTAGCTATTTTGGACAATGTAAAATATAAAACATATTCTGGAATGTTTACTACATTTTTCAATATGTGTTCTTTCATAGTTTCGATGTCTATAGTAATAATGTACACTGTTGAAATTATAAAAAAAAAGACAAAACACAGAAGGAGAAGGTGTGTCCAAACTTTTGACTGGTACTGTATATTATAGTACATATGACTGGCATTATACATATTTCTTTACTTCTTTGACACTTCTATTTCCTTCAATCGTTCTTCTCTACAGGAACTTGTGCACCTGATATATAAATCTCCAGGCTTCCAGCCTCCAGGGGATTACATTGCACCCCGTAAGTTCACGTGTTTCATGGCAGTAAAATTAGTATGATTATTCCATTTCATGAATGAAATTGTGAATTAATTTTCCCCTCTATCTGTCTTGCTGTTTGTTTGTTGTTGTTTTTTTAAGTTGATCTTGCAGATTCACCATTTCAGATCCCTCCACTTTTCACTGGAGCAGCACACAGGAGAAAAAAGAGAGAAGTAAACATTCTTTATACAAAATATGGCATTAGCTTACATACAGTGTTGGTGTATAACGCAAGCAGGTGGTGATGAATAGATAAATGGATGGATGGATGGATGGATGGATGAATCGATAGTTAAATAAATATTGTTCAGAGTCATGCCAAAATCATGTGCAGTCATCAGATTTTGGTCAGCTGATTGTCTTTCCTGATCATTCTTTTTCACCATTGTGTCTGTAGGTACTGCAGAGTTCTCACAGTGTCGAGGATGAAACTAAATATGTTGAGCTGATGGTTATCAATGACCATCTGATGGTAAGATCTCAGATTACATTCACATTAGTCATATAGCAGATGTTTTTATCCAGAGCAGCTTACAAAATGTTTAAGAGTCTAAAGGCAAAGAGATGCAAAGCATTAAACAACTCTTTAAGCTCACAGCTCAAAAAAGATTAGAGTCTAATCCCGTTTCCTACAGGTGTCTGAAACAGTGATTTTAAATACCTAATGTGTCAGAAATGCACCCTGTATTCTAGTCTTCTCTAACTTGAGGAGTGTGAGGGGAAAAATGTCAGTGGTGTAGCAGTAGTTGGAACAGTCATGTGATCTGATCAGTGTGGCTTGTGATGCGGTATACAGTAAAGAAAAAAATGTGTGGACCAAGAAGAAACCAAAAATATATGTAGTGAATTAACATTCTGTTTTTTATGTTTTGCAGTACAAAAAACATCGGCTTTCAGTTGGACAGACGAACAACTACGCTAAGTCTGTAGTGAACATGGCTGATTTTGTAAGTGTGAAGCTTCAAATTGTGCAGTTATTAAAATTATATCCAGTAACCATATTTCAAAGTTGTTTGCATTTTACAACACACTAACAAAAGTTTATTTTATTAAAGAATGACTCAATATATTTGTTTAACTATTGTTATAACTTATAGTAATTATGAACAATCATCCAGCCATACTTTTTTTTACTATCTTTAAGTAAATAAATAAACCCAAACATCAGCATTTTTCTGACTGTTCTGACTGGAAAAAAATCTCCTCCAAGAGACATCATACAAACACATTACACATTTTTACATGTAAGTGTTACTATTATAATGATAGCATATAATTGAATTGAATCAGATTTAATAATTTTTGTTTTGTTTTGTTTTTTGGTGTAAATTTTTCCGATGTAAGATTTTCCTGACATTGTTTTGCTGTTGTCGTGTTATATGCCATTTAAATTACGTGTCTCAGACATCATTAAGCTGTATATACTGTATGATTTTTTGATGCAGTTTATCATTAGATTAATTCTAAGATGGTTGTCTATTTTTGTATATACTGTGTACCTCTTCTGCAACTTTCACCCAAGTTGAAAGAAAAAAAAAACCCACAGCAATCTTTATTCACACAATCTTCATTAGCTCATATTTTCATGTAGCTGAAATAGGAACAGGCCTCATGGGCCACTCGAGCTGCTTGAGTGTTTGCCCTTGAGAATTGCCACTAGACCTCATATTAAAATCTATCTCTCTATCTAATTTTTTCCACACACATGCAAACACACATTCATCCCCAGTGATAGCAGGCGGGATTTTCACAGACTGTCAACATCAGCACCAAAATGACTGATTGGACAGCAAACAGAAAATGAATCCAAGTGAACAGACTTTGGTTTTGTGGCCCAATATCCCAGTTTTTACCCAAACATATTACTGCTTTGACAAATTAATGTTATACAGACACATTTTTTAGAATATTCCAGCATACCACATGGAATGTTATTTGCTAAAGTCTCTTCAGTATGTGAAGAATGTTTTATTTTATATAAGGATTTTATTATAACCATATTGTAGGCCCTCTCTCTTTTATTTATATATATATATATATATATTTCCTAATTCTGCATTTCATCTCCTCAATTGAATTGAATTAAATTGAATTGAGGAAATGAAATGCAGAATTAATGCACAGCTAATACACAGAATTTAAAACAATTTAAACATTAAAACCTTAATCGTAAATATATTTATCTACATAACCTAAATCTGGACAAATGGAGATTTTTTACATTTCAAAGTATCCCCACAACCATTTACAAAAAAATATCGGTTTAGAAGAAAAGGCCAATCTGTGTGGTTGTGCATATGGTGACTTTCAAACATAAAACACGCAATCAAGTGGCAAAGGGTCATTACTTACAAAGAAATACATACTTGTCTGTGTGTTTTCTAATATGGTAGCATCCAAAAGTAAAACAAGCAACCAAGTGGCTATTTTTAACATGATGCAACCACCAGCATGCTTCACTTAAGGGACATTGGTCTCAGGTTGGTGCTCAGTGTTGGGAAAATATGTAAAAATATGGACCACTAATATCTGAGTCAGGACAAGTGTTTTCTCGCAGTTTTGAAACCTTTTTTCTAGCAATAATATATAGGGCGTGTAACCGCACGTGAACACTAAAGCATCGATGTTTTACATTTTGAGTTTTAAAATGTCTTCCACTGAGTGTTAATTTTTTTTTTTGTTGGTACTTATATCTTTAGATTTTCAAAGAGCAACTGAACACCCGGATTGTTCTGGTTGCCATGGAAACCTGGGCGGCAGACAACAGGTTCAACATAAATGATGACCCGATGATCACGCTACGGGAGTTCATGAAGTACAGACGTGACTTCATTAAGGAGAAGAGCGACTCCGTCCATCTGTTCTCGTAGGTTTTTGCATGCATATACATTCACACATGCTCACTCACACACTCACAGCCAGTTGTCTTGTATCACACAGGGCACCACTAATGCCAGCATTTGTTTTATAATGAAGCAAAAGGCCACAGCTAATACACTTTGTTTCTGTCTCCAGGGGCAACCGTTTTCATAGCAGCTGGGGTGGAGCCTCGTATATGGGAGGGGTGTGTTCACTGAGTAAAGGGGGAGGAGTTAATGAGGTAATGTTGAAATAATGATTCATAAATGGCAGTTGTCCTGTACAGAAGTAAAGCATTGTGAATTTTAAGGTCTTAACCACCATCTTTTTTTTTTACAGTATGGAAAAACAGAGGAAATGGCCATCACACTGGCACAGTCGCTGGGACAGAACATCGGCATCTTCTCTGACAAGAAAAGAATATTAAATGGTATGACATAACTGCAATTGTGCAAATGTTTGCATTTGGATTACTTTTAAAGTCACCATGCATTTAAAATGTTGAATTTAACTGAATTAAACATGTCAAAGATAAAATACAAAAATAAATAAATAAATAAATAACTCCTCTTGGAAATTGTTTTAATGATGCAGAATGGGTTGCAGTTGGCGCATATTTGTTAACAAATGTAAATTCACATTGTTTATCGTGTTAAACATTTCTCAGGAACGGACATAATTCAGGAAATGTTGAGTATAAGATTATTTAAAAATTTCTTTGAAATCCCCAATGAAAAAATATAATGAATTTATAATGAACAATTATATAATTCTTATATTCTGTAAAGCTGCTTTGAGACAATGTCCATTGTGAAAAGTGATATAGAAATAAACTAGAATTGAACTGAATTGAATAATAGTTATGTGGTATGTCTAATGGAAACCATTAAAGACCAATAGAATATATTAAGCAATTCATATAGCACATGTAAATCATTAAAGACCACTGGGACGACATTGCACATCCAGATTACAATGTTTCCACACATACAGTACATCATAATGAAAACCATTTGGTAATGTTTTAATGGATAATAGCTGATAGATTGGTATTGATTTTGGGTTTTTTTTTAGCAGGGGTGTCATGAATCTATCATATGGTTCAAGTTTATCATGTTATGAGAAAATGACCAAATTAATAAAAAGATTTTAATGAACATGAACTTTTACCATATTAAGGATAACATTACCATTATGATTATGATGTAGTAGTTAATGTTGATGATGTCAGAGGTTTCTCAGTATGGCCCATTACTTTATTCACCTGAGTAGAAATTGTGTCTTGTTGTCACCTTTCCATTTGAATCATTTAAGCCCAGCATCATTCTGATATTCATATAATCTGAGGATGATGTGCTAACTGCAACGAGTACTTTATATTGTATGTGATTAATGGTGACATTACCGAACAAGGCAGTTGTTTATGCAGACTTGCGCATACACGCATCTCCTTTAAAACATCTGTTTTCTTTCCCACAGGGGAATGCAAGTGCGATGATAAATGGTCCGGCTGTATAATGGATGATGTTGGGTAAGTTACTAATCAAGCACATTTTCCCAAGAGCAAACGCAAAGACATACGATGCAGAAACATTCACAAACTTACTGCATGAAAGCAAATATATGTACACCCTCTTGTTTCACAAGCATTCACAAGCATTTTGATTCAGGTCATGATGTTGCAGTGTTATTTAGTCAGTCTGTGCTTTGTGTGCTTTGTGTGTGTAAGTGTGTGTTTGTTTTAATTGCAAGTAATATACCAAGTGTAGTGGTTTTTGGTGACATATGTGCACTATCCCAGTCTGTGCCATGTTCTCTATTATACAGATCTCACTGTAAACAAGAAAATGACAAACAATAGGAGGATTAATTCTGAGTCTCTCAAGTGAGATGGTGATTTTTTTTTTTCCAATAAGGCATGGCCATGAATAAAGTGAAGTATTCATTAAATAATCAAGATTACAGACTTGAGAAATGTGTGGCAGAAATATTAAACTTAATAGGTTAGACTAAATAGTTACTCATTTGGCAAAAAAAGGTGAAACTTCTTTCACTGCCAGTGAATCCATTTTGTCCCATCGTTTTAAAACTGAAATATAAATACTATTAATTTCCATGCTTGGCCTTAATATATTACATCATGACCATACTTTATGAGGGAAAAAAATCTGCCATGCCATCCCAGACACTTATTTTTCAGACATGAACACAGGAGCAATTAGTGATATTTATTGTTTGGAATGAATAAAGACAGAATATATTTAACACAGCTTTCCTGTGAGTCATTAAGATATACATATTTTTTAATCTGACTTTATCACAGAATTATTTCATAGACCATTATGAAGTCTCATTTTGTTCTTGCCAAAAGATGTGGAGCCAACTCTAAAATTGTTGCTCAAGAGAGATATAACATGAATGTAAAACATGTACTAAGCACATATATTTGTAGTCCAGGGAACTAGTTATATTTATAACAATTTTCTCAAATTTCTAAGGGAGGCTTCACTGAAATATATATTTTTTTTAATTGAGAGGTTTTGTTTAAGATATTGGCATTTGGCTCCAAAGGTCAGCTGCACCAAGCTGCCACCTCTGGTCCCCTGAGCAAGGTCCTTAACCTCATCACTGCTCAGTTGTATGAATGAAATAAAGATAAGTCGCTCAGGATTAAGGCGTTTACCAAATGCTGAAATGTAAATAAAAAGGTATCACTTGTAGCAGCCTTCATTTTGTATGTAGTTTTTCTTTTTTATAAAGAGGGACCAATATATTTTTTTTCAGGGTGCAGAAATAAATAGAAATACCACTGAGATAAACAGATGCAATTAATCAATTCTATAAAAGAGAATTTTTGCATATTTTATAAGCATTGTATACCCCTTAAAAATATCATTTCTGATCCAATATAAAGCACTGTGTTTTGATTATTTAATTGCCAGTATGACGACTCTGTTGGTGCAGTTTGGATATGTTTATGACATTGCCAGTGTGTGTGTGTGTGTATTTGTCCATGTGCGTATATGTTCACTCGTCTTTTTTGACACCTTTCTCGTCTCCCCTCTATCCCGAATGGGAACAGCAGGTGAGCAGAAGCTTGGCCATGACACGCTACTCGCTCAACCAATCAGTTGCTTGAGGGAGGGCCTTGTCAATCATCTACGCCCTCCTCATTCCATCCAATAGCATTTTGGCCTAGCCTCAATGCTTCACCTTAACAAATCGAACCGCCGAGATGGGCAAAGATACAGTGCGCTTCAGAGCTCTCTGTATTTTTTCTCCGCACTCGTTTTCGTCTCAGTTTATCTTGTTTTGTTTTTGCCAGCAGCTCATCGTTTGATGGAATGTTGGTTAATTGGGATTTTTTTCTTACAAGAATCCCTGACTGAAGCTTATAAATCATTTGTGTGATTCCATTCCCATTCAAGGAAATAATCAAGCTGTCAAAATTCCATATAGTGCCTTTAAGTACACTTTTTTAAAGCCTGTACGTTCATGCAATTATACAATCAGCCAATCATGTAGCCGAAGTGCAATTTAAAAAAAAATGCAGATAGGTCAGGAGATTCAGATACCGTTCATGTCAAACATCAAAATGGGTACAAATGTGATCTCGGTTACTATGATAGTGATGTTTGTTGGTAAAACGAGTATGATGTAGAAGTATTTCTTAAACCTGGTGAGAACGATGAGACTTTTAGTATGCGCATGTCAAAGCATAAGGTGGATGAGCTACAACAGCAGAACATCAAGTTGTGCTTCATTCCCGTGAACCGCGAACATTACCCTGAATCTGTTACAGTTCAAGGTAAAAAAAATCTTCAGTTGTCCAATTTTGGTGAAGTGGCAATTGCATGAAGGTGCAGCTACGTGGGTATTTCTAATAATGTGGTCATTATATATGTATATGGAATTCACTTGTAGATTCATTAGAGCAATCTGGGATGGATTCAGGCATCATTGCTGAATATGTGACAGCTTGAATCATGACTGTGGGCTGAGCACGATGGCTGAAAAGTGGAAAGAAATTTGTTTTTTGCACTTTACTGTGCTCTGTGAGCTTCTCAAGCAATACTTCTGCTCAGGGGTTCTACCCAAGTGGCCCAGTCAAACTTCAGCCAAATAAAAAGTAAATAATATTAGTTTAAATAATATTATAATAGTATAAGTGTACAGTAATTGGCAAACGTACTCTGCATTATTTGTCACTTGTGTTGGATCCTTAAACTAAAGTATTATGAAAAGTCCTGAAGTCATTATAAATATATTGCTTTCTCCCAAAAAGGAATCAGGAAGCCATTTAATCTCTGCCTACTCAGAGTGGAGGCGTTTAGGAGTATGTTACTGTGGTAAAAGTCACAATCCAACATTGCAAGTTATCACACGAGGAGTGTTTAATTCAAACCGGGGCGTTTAATTTTACAGGTATAAAAATGGATGCTAGCGGTACTACACGCAGTGGCGGTACTACACGCAGTAGTAAGTGGCTATGTGTCTAATATTACTGATAGGCGGCACACATGTTGGTAGACTGTCAATCAGGAGGGCAGACAACAATCTATTGCGTGCATAGAACACCATTTAGAGATGAAGTTTCTTGTGAATGAAGACGTACAACCCACGTATATCTACAGAAGACTTCAAGCACAGTATGATGAGAGATGCTCAGCCACAGTAAGACATTTGAATGGTGTCAAGGTTTCAAAGCTGTATGTCCGTCAGTGACCATCCCAGTTGTTGTGGTTACCACATGCGTACAACCTGGTGTGAAATTGCACAAGAGACGAATCTTAGGGGTGGTAGTTTAGTGGTCAAGCCATTCAACTTTGGCTTCAAATGTCGTGAGTTAAAATCCCATCCACACCAAGTTGCCACCTTTGGGCCCCTGAGCAAGGCCCTTAACCCCATATATGCTCAGTTGTATGAATGTGATAATGTAAATGTAAATTAATATTTTGTGGGAAAGGCAAATGGCTGTCCTAGAATGGTTAAGGCGTACTGGAAAATCTTTCTATACCAAATCTTTCCAGCCTTTAGTTAAATGATGGTAGAAGTGTATAAATGTACAGTAGCAGGGTACTCAATAGTCCTGGTTTGACTTAAACACCCCTTGTATTATTGTCCAATAATTGTTCTTACTTATTACCCTGTTTCCCTTCTAATGTAAATGTGTGTTAAGCTATTATTCTACATGTTTAATTTGCTGTTATTATACAGTTATCAGTTTTTGGGTGGTAACAGCTACAATGTAGCACAGGAAGGATGAACAAAGAGAAAGGACAGACAAATCAGCCAGACAAAACATACAGGCAGGTTTGGGAGAAAAACAAACAGGACAGACAAATGACAAGTCAAAATAGACAGGAAAGAACTGATAGGATAGATAGATAGACGGTCAGAAAAACAGGACAGACAAACAAGACAGAAAGGACGAGACAGGTAAACAGGAGAGACAGATGGGATATTATAAATAGATAGGACAGACAGACATGAAAAATGCAGAATATAATGACAGACAGGAGGGCAGGCATGCAGATAGGACAGGACAAACTGGATGTAGCAAACAGATAGGACATATAAATAGGACAGAAGGAACGGACAGAATAGTAAGACAAAACAAAACAGGCAACCAGGCAAAGAGGGTAGGACATACATAATGGGAAAAAAAGATGGGATAGACAAGACAGGCACACCATATAATACAGGACTGACAAACAGAATAGAGGGATGTAAAGAGAACAGGAGAGAGAGACGGAATACACTGACAGACAGAATAGAACATAATTGATACGATCATGTGGCGATTATAGATTTTGACGAAAACCTTGAACAAACCCAGAGACAGTGAGTAACAGTGAAATGAGAGAGTGGTGGTGCTGCTAAAGATGAGCATGAGGAGAAGAGAAAGCAAGAGTCAGATTTGGCAAGCATTCAGAAAATTGAGTGGTGTGCTTATAGTTTTGGCCAACACTCTGTATTTGTGGAGCAGGCTTACTGACTCACAGCTAGCGATCATGCCATGACAGGCAGAGAAGTCTATAATGAGATTGAAATTGACAGCCTTAGCCTAATGCTAACCACACTGGAGACACATGTAAAAAAAACAAAACAAAACAAAAAAAACCATAAATAATGCATTATAAATGCATCCTGTGATCTGGTTCCTCGAGCTGAAGACACACAGCAACCGGCAACTTTTCTACACTTCAGAGATTCCCATCAGTGTGATGAGTTTGCTTTGTATTTGTAGCTCTGGTTAGTTTTCTGGGGGGGTTTTTGAGTGTGTATTTCCCCTACTTATCAATTTGAACATAACATTAGAATGTAATGTTATGAGTCATATTTATGTTTTGAATCTGAGGTGTAAAATTGTAAATTTTGTACGAGTCCTCAACAAATTTCAGTTTATTTTACATTATATTATCCCCTGATAGAATTATGCATATAAGAAGCATAATTTTAAACTCAAGGCTTTACTCCAGCATTTTCTACATCTGTTATTCCTTTTTTGATTCCTTTGAAATTCTATACTATGTTGAATAAGCGTATTTGCTTTGCACAGTTTCTGCTCGAAGCGTTGGGTAGAGTAACACAAAAGTACAGGAGTCAGATAGCAACGTTGCTCTCGAAGTTTATTCAGGTAACAAACAATATGCACAACAACAAAAACATGTATCCAAAATGATTGGCTCTGAGAGCAACGTTTGGTTTAAGGCATGCGTGCCAAAAATGGAGTACTGTGGGGGTCAGAGATAGTAAAACCAACCAGACAATAAAGAAAACCAGATAAAAAAATTAATGTTGACCAATAAACAGAAAGAGTGAGCCATAAATGTCTTACCTTATCAGTAATATAAAGTTTTTTAGTGTTTCTTCGCAAAGTTGTAGGATCCATATTTAATGCGTATTTTGTATATTGTACTGTATTTTGTAATTGGCAGTCTGATGTTCATCGCTCTCATTTATTTATTTATTTATTTATTTATTTATTTATATTTTCATTTTTTTCCATTGCATGTTATAACACAATTTGTACAGGAATTAAAGAGTTACCTTTTAAAATGTCCTGTTTCAGCTGCTGAATTGATTCTCATGTATTCACATACAGTATGATGTACATACAATACCAGTTCACACATCCTCCCAGTTACAATTTGAAGTGTTTGAAGAGTTTATCATGATTTTCTTTGTCCACTTATCTAGTCATCATATTTCTTTATATGTTTTACTTCTTGCCTTTATTTCTTTTTAGCTTTTATCTTCCTAAGAGATTTTCTGACTGTAACATAGAGGAGTACCACAACTTCCTGTACAGCGGTGGTGGATCGTGTCTCTTCAATAAACCCTCCAAGGTGAGCCTTTATCCCACTTGCTTATTGCCCTCCCATGTTCAAATATAAGGTTCTGCAATATATCATTTTGTAGATCATTAATGCAATAATGGTATTTGCAGTATTGGTGATGCACAAGGCAGCAGTATGCAAATGAGCACAGAAACAAATCACAGCCAAGCAGTGGGCATACTGATTCATCTGATCTGATACTGATAAGGTTTCTGTAGGCTGTAAAATCTGGGTAATCCAGGCTGTTATTAGGGTTCTACAGTATATTCTTCAAGTGAATGGAAACTATTACAAAAATATTTTCGTCACCCGTTAACAAAAACTGTACTGTGATTATGTTAAGCTGGAATATGAACGAAAAATAAATAGCACATCATGGAATAAAACTTTTGATATAATAAATGTTCAGTGCTGCTGACCGGGTTAAAATAAAGAATTGGTCAGAAATTATTTATTTCAGTGTTGAATTCCTTCAGGTTTTTCCCTGCGCTCATTGTTACCATAAAACAGAGGTACCTGAGTATCATCCTTGAGTAAAAGATACCTTACTACAAAACTTACTCCACTACAAGTTAAAAGTCACCAATTCTAATATGACTTGAGTAAAAGTCTTAGAGTATCTGATTTAAACACTTTTTTTTCCATATTGAACATAGGCTCTTAGATGCACTAGTCCTCAACACCAAGACACATGTTAGTGAAAAAGCAAAACAGATGATTTGTGAGTTTGTATTTCCTAAAAGACAAATCAAATTGTACACCTCATCACATAATCAGCATTAACCAAGATCAACATTACAGTCTCTTTAACATGGCAGCATGAAAAGTAAAGCAATCTTTCAAAAAGGTTCTTTAGTTAACAAATAATACATTTACAGTATTATGTCACAAAGTAGAAGAACCATTAGTATTCAATGGACAAATTAAATGAAAATAATTATAGATCATGTAAAAGGAAATATTCAGACCTGACTGCGAATTTGATGCACCCCAGTCTCAGTTTTTGAAATGTATTTATTTATTTATTTTTGACTGAAAAGACTAGCAGTATTAAAAAGACGATCACAGGCAGCAGATGTGGGTATGGGAGTGTTGAGCCTTAATTACATCCTCAATCAAGGTGCAAAATGTAATTGGTAATAATAATTGTCAAGTAAAATATAGTGCATATATCGGATCATATATGTAATGATACTTAATGATACTCAGTAAAACTAAAAAGAAGCCAAAAAATCACTTCAGTACAGTAATGAAATAACTCAAATACTTTACACCAAGCTATAAAATGATACCATTTTAGTTGCAGAAGACTTCCCCAAGCATGGTCATGCAAACACCAATAATAAAGTGTGGGATATTAATGCTATTTTACTCTTATCTTGTCTCACTTGTTAGCTCTAGTATTCAACTATAGAAACAATCATGATCTTGATGATCCACTATAAAAAATAGTGTAATTTTCTTTTTATAATTAATCTGATCACAATTCGTGGTGAAAACAAAAACAAGCATATGGAGGACAAATTGGCAGTGAAACGAAGTGAGCGAATATATGGAGATTTACACCATACTGACAACATCTCCAATATTTCGGTGCTGCAATGCATCTAAAATAACATTCTGCCTATTTTCGGATGCTCATCGGTACATGATGTGATGTCTGTAGCTGTGTACAATCGAGTTGCACAAGCAGCTCTTTGTGCTTTGATTCTCAAAACAAAAGAGTAACAGTAAAGGCCAATAACCCTCCCTGTATATACTCCTCAGCTAGCAAGCTAGTTTAGTTATATTAGTTAAGACCGATAAGAGCATAGTTACATGGTGTGTGTTCTCAGGTTTGGGCAAAGATACATCAAAATGTATTTTAAAATAAAAATGCAAAATCCTTACCTTAAAGTGTATTAAAATAAACTACAAAATACAGCAGCCACACCATGTAGCACAATTAGCTACTGTATATTTGTATTTTAAAAATACTAAAAAAAATACTTTTACAAGGGAGCAAAATGTCTTTGCAAAAATCTGTTCCTTCATCATTTCACTGACTCAGTTGATTGTGTAAACAATGTTTGATAGCAACAGCTTTTCTCTGGCTGAGTCATGCAATAAATCAGACATACACAACTAGTTAACAGATCAAATATTCACATACAATATTCCTGTGATCTCCCAGATGAAGATTACCCAAGTTTTGAAATTAAACAACAGTTTAATGTTGAACAGTTTGTGAAAGACTAATAATTGTATCCTAATTTATTTACTTGGTGGTTGGTAACGAAGGGCTCCTTCACATCAGCAACACCGACTCCATGACAAACAGGTCATTCATAAGAAGACGACTGATGGCACCTGCATTCATAACAACTAGTTTCTAACTAATTCATCATTTGATTGTTAATCATAGATATAATAATATATTT
This sequence comes from Silurus aristotelis, assembly GCF_946808225.1. NCBI lineage: Eukaryota > Metazoa > Chordata > Actinopteri > Siluriformes > Siluridae > Silurus > Silurus aristotelis. The sequence goes on along the minus strand of NC_139598.1, from coordinate 14,541,234 downwards.
TGTGTCAGGCACATATTTTGTGTCTTTTTTACAGTATTTTAAAGCTACAAAAATACAGAAAATTAAAGCATTTTGATACAAAATATGAGGCAATTTTTATCAAAACCCTATCAAATACAAATGACAAAAACCTATTTTGTATTTGAAATATTATTTAAAATGTATCATAAATACTGTTAATCCCTATGTGTTCTCAGCATGAACTCCTTTTGTGTCATCTGTAGAAGTGCTTCTTAATTTAGAATTGATTTTCATCTTTGTGCCAAGGCATCCTTAAACCCCTTCATGTGTGTCTTTATAGCTTTTGGACCCTCCTGAGTGTGGGAACGGTTTTGTAGAGCCGGGAGAGGAGTGCGACTGTGGGACTCCAGCGGTGAGGTGTTTTACAGGCATTCAGTGACGTGAAAAATAAAAAAGTAATATTTTTTTGACAGGATATCAAAGGATTTGTTTACAAATTGTACAGGAGAAATTTAAAATCAGATAATTTCAGAAAAAAAAAAAAATGTGTATCTTATTCCTGAATATTCTTATTCATATTCAACGTACACACAAGAAGACTAACCAATAAAAACAAAACATTGACTAGGCAGGTCATTCCATGATAGTTAACACTCCAGCTAACTGTTGTACAGAGCTTGGACGTATGCTTCAAGTTTTTGTCTTGTTGTATGGTGAAGTTTGTTACAGTTAGACGCAGTAAGTAAGTGTAAGTGCATGTAAGTGCATGGTGTTTAATTATAGCATGGTACCTATTTTATATCAGTACTTTTTTCACTCTGGAATAAGTCCAAAACAACCCCCAAACCCCTTTAAGATTCCACCTCCATGTTTGACTGTGGCGGTGATGCAGTCTCCTAACATCTGCTCTCCTGTTCTCTGTCCTACATAAGTTCTTTCGTTAGAGTCAAAAAACCTGTCCAAATAACTTTCTTCTTCTAGTATTCACTGTTTAATTTTTTACCTTTTACGTTGTTTGTTGCATATAAACAAAAGGAGCTTAAACGTGTCTAAAAAACCAATAAAAGACTACGTGTTTCCAAACCTTTGACAGGCTCTGTATAGGATAAAAAAAATGAAGTAAGAAGATCTATCAAAGGAGCTATAAGATGGTTCAATTTTTAATGGCATTTGCTTTTAACTCTGTGAAAAACTGTATTAGAGTCAGCACCAAGTGCCTGATAAGTGGAAATTATTCCAACATCTAGACACACAATATTGACTAATTTCAATATTGAGAAATGATGCTTAATGTCTCTTCAGACCTTTTATGAAACAATTAAAGAACTTATTTATACCTTCTTTCTCTGTGTTTCTCTTTCTCCTTCTCTCTCTCTCTCTCTCTCTCTCTCTTTCTCTCTCTCTCTCTCTCTCTCTCTCTCTCTCTCTCATTTTTGCTGCCTTTATAGGAGTGTGCTAGAGAAGGAGAGAACTGCTGTAAGAAGTGTACCCTATCTCAGGGCTCTAAATGCAGCAATGGGCTCTGTTGCAATAACTGTCAGGTACAATATATTTAACATGGAACAACCCGTGTGTAACCTTCTGTATTTATATTTAAAAGAGGCTTGATTTTTTTTGGTTGTATGTGTAGATGGAGTTTATGGGTGTGATCTGCAGAGAGGCTGTCAATGACTGTGATATACCAGAAAACTGCACTGGGAACTCCAGCCAGGTGAGGGCGCTCTGACATCTTTGCAATACTTTCTGAACTATATAGCTTTTTTAAATCACATATGACTTATTTGTTCAGTGTTGCACTGTATTATATACCAAATATAAGGTTTATATATAAATGCATATGTATTGTGTCACCTCAAAGTTTATTATTATTTTATAACCACATATATAGCAAAGTGTTTCTTATTTATTTTATTAAAATAAATGGTGTGCCAATGTCGTATATAGTTACACTTAAGGTTTTGGAATGTCTTACAAATAGCCAGTCCCTCGCTTTAATCTCAGCTTGTTGCCAAGAAATTTTAAAGTTCAGCTTTCTTGTGTTAAATTTGTTTATTATTAGCTTTTTAGAACCTGGTGAACTTGGGTACCTATAGTTTGCCAGACAACATGATAAAGTGCCCTTTAGTCTGCTATTACAGTGAAAGATATGTGATGCAGTGCCCTGTAGTGTTCCCATGCATATGGGAAAGATTGCTGGATTGCCCTCTAGAGTGACCCTCTAGTGGAAAATAAATAATGAAGTCCCTTATATGGTCTTTTTACTTTCAAGTAAACGTAGTGGCTTGCCTTCTATTGTGCAAGTGCGAATGAAGTTCCCTTTGGGTGCATTGAGTGGAAAATATGCAATGCAGTGCCCTATAGGGTTCCTGTACATGCAAGGAAACTTGATGGAGTGCCTTAAAGGGTGCATTTTCAGTGGAAAATAGGAATTTATAGGATTTGCTTAGATTCAAGGAATCTTCAATTATGCAAGGAAGCATGAAAAAGTATAATATAATGTAAATAATGTATTGTTATGCCCTGTAGGTTTTCCCTACATGTGAGGAAGCATGATAAAATGCCCCAAATTGATGCCTTTCTGTACTGTGGATAGGATGTACATGCGAATTAGCTGTTTTGATAGATAGAGCTAATGTGTTAAGAGCATTAGTGTATCCTGGTATATAAAGTCAGAATGACTGTCAGAGCTGCTGTTATAACTATAAATGAATGCATTTTGACCAATCAGATTCAAGGATTCAGCAGCACTGGAATATAAATTGTAATGAATCATCTTCACTGTTAAACTTTACTCTTTTTTCTTTATATGCAGTGTCCTCCAAACGTACACAAAATGGATGGCTACACTTGTGAAAAAGATCAGGTGAATATATATATATTTTTTTATCTATGCTGGGGCTACATCAATGAGAATAGAATTAACCCTGCCGTGTTTTTGCTGTTGCTCTTGTTCCAGGGACGCTGCTTTAATGGCCGATGCAAAACTAAAGACAGGCAATGCAAGTACATCTGGGGAGAAAGTGAGTGCTAAACCGATCAATTCAATCGTATCACCTTTCATTCATTTCCGGTGTTCAGGTTTCAGGAAAGGATCCGTTCGTGTCAGCGTTAATTATAAGGATGGGGTGTGATGTCTTTGCAGAGGCGATGTCTGCAGATAAGTTCTGTTACGAGAAGCTGAACATCGAGGGAACTGAGAAAGGGAACTGCGGGAGGGACAAGGACACCTGGGTCCAGTGTAAAAAGCAGTAAGTGTGAATGTGTGAAGAGGACGTAGTATTGCACTGTGTGTGTTGTGAAACAGATGTGATGAGGATTGCGTGTGTGTGTGTGTGTGTGTGTGTGTGTGTGTGTGTGTGTGTGTGTGTGTGTGTGTCTTTTAGGGATGTGCAGTGTGGATACCTGCTGTGCTCAAACATTTCACCTGCTCCCAGACTGGGAGAGCTGCAGGGTGGCCTGACCTCATTTTCTGTGGCCCAACATAGCGCTTCACTAGACTGCAGGTAAACACAAATATACACACACACACACACACACACACACACACACACACACACACAAACACACACATACAAGCACAAGCACTGCAGATATGCTTGCAAACACACCGATGCATGCACACAGAAGCAGCACACACAAACTCGAGGAATGTTTGACATGCACTCGCAGACACACACACAGAGTGATGTACACACCAGAGAAACATGGATACACACATGGACTGCATGTACAGACATGTATGTACAAACACACACACATACAAACAACACACACATACATGCACATACAAGCCAATTGATTGCAGTTATGCACATACAAAAACTGACACACTCACAGACAAACAAACACACACACACACACACACACACACACACACACACACACACACACACACACAATCTCGGCTTGAGAAAAGAGCTTTTCAAATTATAGTGAACTATAATATTAGAAAAAGAAACACCACATCCAGCTCAGAAACATCTCATCCAGCTCAGAAACATCTCATCCAGCTCAGAAACATCTCATCCAGCTCAGAAACATCTCATTCAGCTCAGAAACATCTCATCCAGCTCAGAAACATCTCATCCAGCTCAGAAACATCTCATTCAGCTCAGAAACATCTCATCCAGCTCAGAAACATCTCATCCAGCTCAGAAACATCTCATCCAGCTCAGAAACATCTCATTTAGCTCAGAAACATCTCATTCAACTCAGAAACATCTCATCCAGCTCAGAAACATCTCATTCAGCTCAGAAACATCTCATTCAGCTCAGAAACATCTCATTCAGCTCAGAAACATCTCATCCAGCTCAGAAACATCTCATCCAGCTCAGAAAGATCTCATCCAGCTCAGAAACATCTCATTTAGCTCAGAAACATCTCATCCAGCTCAGAAACATCTCATCCAGCTCAGAAACATCTCATTCAGCTCAGAAACATCTCATCCAGCTCAGAAACATCTCATCCAGCTCAGAAACATCTCATTTAGCTCAGAAACATCTCATTCAGCTCAGAAACATCTCATCCAGCTCAGAAACATCTCATTCAGCTCAGAAACATCTCATTCAGCTCAGAAACATCTCATTCAGCTCAGAAACATCTCATCCAGCTCAGAAACATCTCATCCAGCTCAGAAACATCTCATTCAGCTCAGAAACATCTCATCCAGCTCAGAAACATTTCATCCGACTTAGGGGTTGATTACTAGTGTGAGAACTGATAAAAAGCTGAACACTGCACTAATGAGTCCTACTTTTCTTGTGTTTGTGTCTCAGTGGAGGACACGTAATGATTGACGGAGACACTGATCTGGGGTATGTGGAAGACGGGACAGCGTGTGGCACCGACCGTGTCTGCTTCAACCACAAATGCCTTCCGGTTCAGGATTTCAACTTCAGCATCTGCCCCGGGACCACTGACAAGGTCATCTGCTCTGGACATGGGGTATGTGTGTAATAAACAACACGTCTTTCTTTCTGTTGATTAACTTGGCTCAATTGTGGAATGTCTGTGAATCATTTTTCTGTTATTACTTACTTGATAGCAAGTATATTTTATTTCTGTCTTGAAGCTATTAAGACCAAAATGCCAAATACCCACTGTTATAAAGCTGGACACTTGAGATTAATATAATTTACTATTACCGGAATTATTACATATCAAATAGGCCAATCAACATATTTTATACATTCATATAAACCTTTAATTTGCCTTTAAGCAAAATCTACTGTCCATGCTGCTGATATAAAAACTGAATCAACACCTTCTGTCTAATATTTTTAAAAAAATTGAGATGAGTCCAAACTCAGTCCGAGTTTATTTCTGTTTTTCTATATTAGACGTTCTGAGATTTTGTGACAATCCAGGATGTGTATGTCTCACTTCTCAGGTGTGCAGCAATGAACTGAAGTGTGTGTGTCACCTGGGATGGGCAGGTGAAGACTGTAACTCCTCATCACCACTCAGCTACCTCGTGGTGAGACCTACAGCTACATCATCAGGTAAATTCAATTTCACTCAGGTCAGTTCATCACAAAAAAAATACAAATTGAAATACATTTGTGCTACTGTCCTTATCTTAATGATTAGCAGCAAGGAAAATATGCTAAATACAAGGCAAAATCATTGGTCATAAAAGGAAGTCCTTTTGCCATCAGAATGTTTTCTTAATGGAAGGTCAGTCATTTTTCATCAATTTTTCATCAGCACCAAATATGTAATCTATATACTGTAGCTTTCTGTGTGTTGATTTGTGCATTTTTGTCTCTTTTTTTTTTTTGTTTGTTTGTTTTTTTTTTTTTTGTGTGTTTTCATATTCCTGATCAGTCGCTGGCATTCACCAGTCACAGACAAAATGTTCCTTTTTTCTTTCCTTTTGTTTTGTAGCTTTGATTTTCACGCACTCATTCTATGTCATCAGGCTCATGTCTTTTGGTGGAGTTACAGTAGAGGTCAGATTTGAGGTTGTTCTTCTTTGGGTGTCGTTCTGTTTCCTCTTTTCCTACCTTATTCACCTCCCCTCTTTCAGCTTGTCAATTGTTTTCTGCTTTTTACAATTAAATGTGTGTGTGTGTTTGTGTGTTTGTGTGTTTGTGTGTGTGTGTGTGTGTGTGTGTGTGTGTGTGTGTGTGTGTGTGTTTGTGGTGGGGGGATATGGTGAATAAAGAATGTTGTTTCCTATTTTCTCCTTGTCTCCACTGTTTTTTTTTTTTTATCATTTATGCATTAATTTGATTGAATGTAAGTGTAATGTAAGTCATGTCATTGACTTTTAAACTGCAATCTAATTCAGTGGCGTCGGGGGGGGGTTGGGTGTTCGACTTGTGGTTAACTGGTTAATAGTGGTGGCTGAGTGGTTAAGGATCTGGAATACTAATTGGAAAATGAGGTGCTCAAGCCGCAGCACCACCAAGCTGCTACTGTACCTTTGGGCCCCTCTGTGCTCCAGGGGGGCTTTATCATGGCTTTGACCCCATCTTCCTAAACAGCTAGTATATGAGGAGAAAGAATTCCACCGTACTGTGATGTGTATGTGACAAGTAATAGCCACTTTCTTATTTGATCTGACGTCTCGTACTCGAATATAAAAAGAGAACCCCTTAGTTTATGTAAAAATACAAAACAGGAAACAAGGCAGCAGATGCGAATAAAGCGATTATAAGTGTAATAACGTAATACTAATATTTTATTAGCAGTGTGTGTGTTCATTAATGCCGTATACATGACTTGTTCGTCTTTTTTCCTCACAGGCATCATCAGTACCAACATCATCATCGGTGCAATTGCAGGATCTATCCTCGTTCTGGCTCTTATACTAGCCATCTCTGCATGGGGCTACAAGTAAGTAAATGCTAAAAATTATGCTAATAATCTGTTATCTCTCTCTATTTTTAAAAAAAGAATCTCTCATGTAGATCGCTTCCTTATCACTAGCACTGCACTACAAAATCATACAATCCAATTGATCTTATGGTATTTTAGAGCGACTTTCAACTGAGCTGTTGATGGTTAAGGGCCTTGCTCATGAACCCAGCAGTGGCTTGGGATTTGAACTCATGACCTTCTGATCTGTTGTGTAATGCATTACAACCCTGAGATACCACCTCCTCTTCATTGTTAAAGCCATTTCATACACATTTATGTATTCTCTTTTTTATGCTTGAAGGTGCACCGAAAGCATTTAATGTGAATGTCGACAGTTACTTCATTTATGTTCATGCAATATTCCTTCCTTAAGTAATTCAAATGAACTGATTGAGATTCATCCCTATTAACTTTAGTCTGAACCTTATTGCATTCACATTGCTAACACAGTCAGACATTAGAAACAAATATTACTAGCACTGCTGACACAAAACAAACAACTATTCTATATTGGTGTTGATTGGTTCTACGAGATGGGCTGCTGAGAGAGGAATAACCCTGATGAAGGACATTTGTTCGATGTACATATGAATACATTTGTTTATATACTGCAATAGCAATATCTTCCTGAACATTAGAGCATGCAAGAGCATTTCAGATCATACAAGCAAAGGGATATTCTGTTTGACTGTTAGCTGTCTAGTATTAACAGTAAATATGATAAACAGTGATAAAAGTAATCAAGTTAGCTCATGTTATCGAAATAAATACATTGGCATAATAACTTAAATGTATTAAGTACCTATCTCAAAATATTTAGCTACATAAGGAATATAAGGAATGAAACATAATCGATGAGAAATCAAGCAGTTAGTTAGCATAAAGTTAATAGTCGCATTTAATATTATACAACACATTATTTAATATAAAATTTGACTTTAATAAAAAAATTATTTTGCTTTTATTTTACTTTTATACTTTTTTAAACAAATTTAATGAATACTTTTTTAAATATTAAAATTATTTGAATAATAATATTTATCTGGATATTGTTTATATATAATTGTATGACCATTATAATCATTTTAAATATTATAGATGTCATATTGAATGATAATTATAATTATATAATATACTTACTTTATAGTTATTCTTAGACCAGTCTCTTGTTCTCTTTATTTAAGTTAATAAAAAAAATAAAAAATAAAATTAAAAAAAAAATAAAAATAAATTATTATTATTATTATTATTATTATTATTATTATTTTATTTATTTATTTATTTATTTTTTTTATTATATAAGGTACTATGTCATGTTACAGAGCAACTGGAAGCACAGACTTCTTTGCCTAACATATTTTTAAAACCTTTGAAGACTCCTTTTGTGTTAGATGTTAGATATGCATGGTTGCAAATTACAATTATTATTATAATTTTTTATCCTTTTTTTGTTTATGTTTCATTACTTATATCAGGATATTTGTGCTATTTTAACTATAGTAAAAAAAATTTAACTTGTGAAACTTTAGACAATTAAAGATAATAGTTATCACTAGTGACTTTTTTAAATAATTATATTAGCTTTAGTGTTGATCATATTGTTATTTTCTCTCATGCAGGAACTACAGGCAGAGGCAATTCGAAGAATCTGAAGTGCATCGAAGATTCTGTCGGTTCGTTCATCGTTTTTTTTTTCCCCCATTGAATTTGTGTGTAAATATCCAGTGTATTATTTTTATATTGTGGTGATCATATATACACTGTATTCTGTGGAAATTGTAACAGTATTAATTCATGCTCATTTTCTTCAGACAAATGCCAGCAGGCGATTACGTTAAGAAGCCTGGAGACGCCGACTCCTTCTACAGCGACGTGCCGCAGGGCGTGAGCTCCAACTCAGGCAGCAGCTCCAAGAAGAGGTCTGCTTACCTGTCTCACCTGCAGATCTACACCTCCATCCCCTCCATCAGCCAAAACATCTCATTATTCGGCTTCAGGTGTGCTCCTGTGCCCATTTTCATCCTTCCCATTCTCATCCTCAGCCTTAGTCCTGAGCTGCACAGAAAATATTTATTGCAGTGTTGTTTACTTTCAAATTTCAAATATTTTTTTTTGTATATTACACATACTGTATGTACTGTATATTACTCGTTCCTCACTTAACCATACAATAAGTAATAAAATGTATACAGAACAGAATAACGTACTTGTTCTATCAGGTAATTGTTAACACAACCTTAATTACTGCCATATATTAAGATAAGCCTTACAAAATTAAATACAGCGTTCGACAAAAATATTTGGACACCTGACTTTTCCAGCAATAAGTGGTTCTTCTCCAAACTGTTACCACAAAGTTGGAGGCATACAATTGCATGGGATCCTTTGAATGTGGTGGAAATAAATTTTCCCTTTATTTAAACAAAGGAGACCCAAACCTGTTCCAGCATTAGAGTTTGCTTTGCATAGTTTGGAGTGGAAGATCTTGAGTGGCCTTCTATAAAGCTCTGACCTTAACTTTCTTTAAACCCTTTGGGGATGAGTTAGATCAACCTGACTGCACCCAGACCTCCTTACTCTACTTCCTTAATGAGCACAAATCTCCAAGATCTAACATCTTCCCAGAAGAGTGGAGTTTATTATAACAGCAAAATAACATATAAACAGCATTAAATGTGGAATGAGGTGTTCCCAAACATTTGTCTATATAGTGTACATAACATTTTTTTAAATAAAGAAATACAGTAATACCTCAGTGATGAGTGCAGAAACTGATGAGTAACAAGCTTTTTTTTTTTACTCAGTACTGTACTGTATAAGGTATAAAGAATGTGCATAAAGGCATTTTAACCACTTAAAGACCCATGATTTAGTTTAAAATCAAAGCACAAAAAAGAACGCTTTGGAGGGCACCCTATGGCACCGTTCTTGAGCTAAAATGAGACACCGCGAGACTGAATTGCTCATAAGTCTCATCGCAAGAGTCGGAGTTTCGAGAATGCGACGAGTGCCGAAACATTTTTCAATCGCTATAAAATGACGAGTACCGGATTTGAAAACAGCTGACTATAGTATTACTGTACTTTGTGAATAGAAATTTCAGGTTTAAAACAGTCTAATATTGTTGGAACACAAATCAGTATCTAATATTGGTGGAACACATACTCGAGTTACTCCTAAAGGTATTTTTTAGCACCATTGCACAATATAAACTAACAGTTAACTGTTTAATCTGTGGCTTATAAAAGCTGTATAAGGAGAAGGAATCTGTGCTGCTCATACTGGGCCTTGTTTCTGTTTGCTTCTAAAACTGCAATGACTCTGTCCTTTCTCTCTGTGTCAGTGTAAGTGTAATAGAACAGGTTGTATCACCTGAATAAAAATGTGGCAAGAGTAAGTAAGTGATCATCTTTCAACACAGCTGGCATTGCTTTCTTTTTCTTTTATCCATGCCTTTTACTGGGTTTGTGGGTGCCTGTCTTCTCTTTCATCCTGCTTTTCAGAGTAATGTAGTGTTTGCCATCCACATATTATTGCCATTCACCCCATTCATTATATCATTGACTCTTCTTCATGTCACACCAGTACCGATGCGTTTGTCTGTCTTTGGGGACTACGATCATGCCAGTGGTGAAGTCTGGTTGAGAAGTTATTACTTGTATTTAGTCTAATTATATCTGTGGGTCTTGCCGCTTTGCTGTGAAGGTCCAACGGTTTGTCCCATTCCTGGAGCGAGAGAATCCCAGATGCCAAACACATTTCTGATATCTGTGAAAATGGACGGCCCAGGAGCAACTCGTGGCAAGGTAACACACAAATATGCAAACGTACATATAGAACACAATTTTTTTCTCAGAAAACAGACTTCTAGCTTCTTCTACATGAAGCAAATGAGGGCTACAGCTATACACCAGGCAAACATGGACCACATGCTATCACTCAGGAATTGTTTAACATTTTTACTAGTGCTTCCAGGTCTAATGCACATTTTGTTGTTTTTCTTTTGTTTTATAGGAAATATTAGTGGCAGCCGGAAGAAGCCGAAAGGAAAGAAGTTCCGTCCTCGATCCAATTCCACAGAGTAAGTCATGAAGTTCAGTCTCCATCTGATATTGACCACCAGTAGTCCAGTAGAAAAACGTTTGATACAAAACACTTTTCTTTTATGTCTGACATAAAAAAAAAAAATGTCTTACACAATTCATCTATATATAAAATACTCATTGACCCAATGCCCGCTGGGGATGGTAAAGTTAAACACCTGCTTCCTCTGGGACATGTGAAGACACCATACCACATCTTTTCAACTGTTCATCATGCTATGTCCTAGGGTAATGCAGCATACCCAGAGAAAAGCGTTGTCATCTACATACACGAGTTCACAGATTCTCACGATTGGTTAGAGTCGCTGTGATTGACAAGGAAGAGAGAGTAGGCAAATCCCTCCCACCCAGAGACCAATTTAATCCTCACTCTGTGGTACCATCCACAGGAGCAAGATTAGGATTTGAACCTAATAATAATAACAATAATAATAATACAAATAATAATAATTAAAAAGTGAATGCATTTTATATACATATACGTATAGCATCATTATCAAACTCAAGGTTGCTTTTCTGACCAAATTATTTATGAAGTATAAAAAATAAATATAGACCCAAATCCGAAATTTACAGCATTTGGTAGATGCCTTTATCCAGAGCAACAATTATACAACTAAGCATCTATGGGGTTAAGGGCCTTGCTCAGGGGCCCAGGAGAGGCAGCTTCCAATGTCTTAACCACTGAGCTACCCTCTCCTAGCAAGTTATATATTCAATTTAATGCATTAATGCTTAATTTAAATGATTGGCAAATGCTTGTTTTTATTTTCATTGTTTTTTTGTTCGATTGAATAAAAAATCATGATGATATATATATATATATATATAATTTTTTTATTTTATTATAATTACTATAACTACTGCTACTTTATGAATGACATCTTCTCTAGCTGCTCTTGGCCAAACGTTTTCACTCTTCCCTCATTCTCTCACTTGCATCGCGGTGGGCCGGCGGGAAAGTGGATGCTGTGCTCTGCTGCTGTTTACCAACTCCTTCTTCCTTTTCTTTCCTCTCACCTGTCTTTCTCCTCCACTCTCTTTCACTTCCTCTCATTCTTTCTGTGTTCATCATCGCTCCCTCCCCCACCTCCTCCTGCAGGTATTTAACCCCTTGCTCCAAAACAGACTATTATGTAACTGAATGGGTGGAAGATGTGAATAAAAACACTGAGGGACCCTATATTAGGTATTACCTCAGACTGCTTCATATTCCTCCCTGTATTCATTTAGATTTTTATTTTTGTACTCAAGGTTTTTTTTTGTTTGTCTTTTTTGTTTTTTTTAAGCTATGCATAGGGTTTCCTTTAAGGGCATCCCTCTGACTATTACATTAATTAAAAACTAAAATGAACATGAAATCAACACATTGTTATTTCAGGGGCTGACCTTATGAAACTCAAAGATGTAAAGGTCATGAGAGTATGTACGCATTCAACAAACCTGTTCTGGCTTTCTGACTGTTAGAAATAGAAACAGGGTTTTTTTTGTACATAGGTTTCCATTTACAGTTGGAGTCACAGTTACAGCATTTGCAGGAAAAAAGTTTATTTATTACTAAATCTACAGCTTCTGCTGTGTTACTAGTTTTGTTGGCCTGTGTGTGTGTGTGTGTGTGTGTGTGTGTGTGTGTGTGTGTGTGTGTGTGTGTGTGTGTGTGTGTGTGTGTGTGTGTGTGTGTGTGTGTGTGTGTGTGTGTGTGTGTGTGTGTGTGTCCAGAAGTGAAATGATCGCACTACTGCATTTTGAATACACTTTGAAATCCACTATTGGACTGCTGTTAGTACATAAAGCTAATAATTTAGTCATTTACTTGCTTGTTTTATAGCTTTTGCAGACATTGGTTGACATTTCTATAGTCAATCTACAAACTGTGCTTATAAACAATTAAACCAGCCCTTAATGTGGATTCCCCTCAGGGAAAATGGTGAGGGCAAGTCAGCAAGGGTGTTTATTGGAACACAGCCCCATTCCAAAAAGCAATAAAAAGTACAGTAGATATTTCATTACTGTGAATTACAGGTTTACTGAAACAGTACATTGTGCTCTCGAAACCGAAATTCAAATCATTAGCTAATGATTTGCTGACGTATTGTTTCAGGTACAGAGAAATTTCTGTTGTTCTATTCAAAGCGAATAGGAATCGCAAATGGGGAAAAATTAGAAAACGGGTTTTGTGGTCCATTTGAAGGACTGTGAAACGTGTTTAGTGTGTGTGCAGATTCTGTACAGTGTATAGTGCTGTTTGGATTTTTTTCTAGATAGTGAGAGATGAGCCAAGCTAGCCTTAATGGACACGTGAGACACAGCATTTATATAAATAAGTACATTCAAGTATAAAAACATTTATTTTAAGAACTCTTCTTTTTCTGAACTTTATCCTTTTTAACACACAAAACACTTTTCGGCTCTTCTGCATGTTTACTGTCCTCCGTGTCCGTCTTGTGTCGTGTTTTTTCCTCGTCTGTGACATTATCCTTCAGCATCACCCCTATTCTGTGTAATCTGTGTTGCTTCACTTTATGCACTTTGTTCTGGGGCATCCTCAGGCACTTTATATTTATAATAATAACAATGCACCTGGTTTTAATGTAATATTCCTTTTTTATATATGTGTATATATAGTATGAGACTATATACATTAACATATTTAATCAACTTTCATTGACTTCTGACCTCTCCCACAATTCAAAAGTGGCATCTTATGACTTGAGACACAATAAAAATGGGACAACGAAGATAATTCTAAAGTTGCATCTATCAATACAGGACGCTGTCTCCTGCCAAGTCCCCAACCTCATCCACGGGCTCAATCGCCTCGAGCCGAAGGTACCCTTACCCGATGCCACCGCTACCGGATGAGGAGAGGAAGGCCAACAGACAGAGTGCGAGGGTGAGACTCTGATCTTGCTTGATTGTGTCTGAATTTTAGGACTGAGATTTTGACCACAAGATGGTGCTATATATTAATACAGTATATCACATTTTTCTAAATACAAGTAATGAAATGCAGCATTTTTCAAAAAATATCAATACTTGAAAGTTGTCAACACAGCTCATGTCTCTGTTTTATAAAATTTTCTAGACAGCTTTACAGAAACAAATAGATTATGAATATACATTTTGAATTCAGTAATTAGTCCCTATAAGTTTATGCAAAGCCAGTGGTGAGGGTCGCAAGTAAAAACTCCCTGAGAGGAAACCTTTAGCAGAAACCTGTGCTCAAGGCAGTTGTAGCCAAATCAAATTATAAAAAAAACTGTTAATATTGATTACAATCAAAATTCAACATTATGGTTCTTGAGTTTTACCCTTTACAGAAATCTAGATGTGTGTCTTTAGACTGTTCATGTGGAACTGGAACTGACTGAGGACATTCACGGCTATAGAAGTCCTAAGAGCCCATGCATTATAATATTTTTTGCTTTCTGTCAGTGATTGTAAACTTACACATAAGTGTCTGACACTAGAGAAGGAGGCTGCTTTTATGCTGAATACAGTACAGAATACAGTGTCAAGTACTGATCAAGAGGAAACAATGTCTGTTATGTCAAGATTGATTAAGAGAAAACAACTTTCGTTATGGTGAGAAAATTGTCATGATCACGAGAAAATTAGGTCCCGTTCACGAGAAAACAAGAAGGAAAAAAATATTATATCGCATGGCATCTTAGGACCTCCAATGATTCAAAATCCACAGTGTTGAAAATGACAAAATAACATCTGACAACTTCAAAATGACAACTAAACTGTGTTGCCATGCATTAAATATTCCAATAATGCAGCTCAGCTATTGCATATTGTACTGTAGACACACAGGGAAACTCTATTTCTTTTATCCTAAATAAGGATTGCTATTTAAAGATGGATATTTGTTTTGGATTGCTTTCATTACCATAAAACAAATACCTTTCATTTACAAATCTAACCTTTTGCTTTGTCATTTTTTGTCTTGCAGCTGTGGGAAACATCAATATAAAGGGGCTCCTTGAGATCACTCTGCAAAATCTCCGTAAGGGACTACACATTCCTCCGCTTTTATACAATGAGAATAAAACAAATTAAAAACAACAACAACAACAACAAAAAAAAAAACTAATGAGTTCAAACAGAAGAATTGAAGTCCTCCAGGATTAGCGGGTCCACCGGAGCACGTTGGGATGAAGAGCACGGCCGTCATCCTCTCATCATTGCAGCCGACCAAAATGAAACAGAGGGACTGGCTTGGGTCAAAGGTCGAAGCCAGGCACTGCTGCAATCAGGTTATCGAAAACGAGGCAGGGGATATCAGACTGGTAATCCCGCCCCTTTTATCTTGCCCCGCCTCCCCTTTCTTGGGCCAAAAAAAAGGCCATTCAACTCCCCTCTCTTCCTCTGCGCCCTTCCTCATCCAGCACCAATAATGTCTTGTGATTGGTGTCCTTGTTGCCATGTTGAGAGAAGGTCATCCAAAACCTGCTGGATGTTAACGTTTTTTCGAAAGCACGTAGAAACTTTCCACTGTATGCATGAGAATACATGTCTATCAAAACCTTGTAGTGCTAAAGATGATGACGAAAATCTAATATTTTAACAGCAGGCTAGGGGACAGCATGTCTCAGAGGGCATTTCTGTAGGCTGGTAAGATTTCATTTTTTTTAGGCTTCTCTAATCACACAGTGTATCAACGCTAAAGCATAGCGAACACCTCCAGCCTTGCCATGTGCGCTCACTTATTTCCCCACGTGTGTAAATATGTATAGCTCGACGACAGTGAAATGCGTGATTGTTTTTTTTTTATGCTTTGCTTTTTCTTATTGCTTTCTTTTTTGGTCACTTGGTAGAACTTAGAAGAAGCATTCACCATTTCTTGTTTGTACGTTCACTTTGAATCGGCTTTACATCAGCCTTTATTGTTAGTCATAGTTTCGATTCATCTGTGTGTATTTCCTGTATTCTTGAACTTTGTTTATTTTGACATATCTGATGCTGTCTGTAACAATAAGGAAGACTCACAGAGCTTGAGTGGACACCGTTGACCTTTGAAGCTAAACAATAGCGGTATATTTGTTCGTTTATTTTTATGACAATACGCGATGTTACGCCGTTGTCTGAAATACATTTACGATCATTTCGGACATTTTATAAGCCTTGAGTGAAGTGTCAAAGGATGTGATGCTAAAAGTCAACCAAGCGCATAGGCTTGTTTATTTGGTTCTCTTTAAATCCTTGAGAAATATTTGGAACAATTTTAAAGCAGCAGGATATAAAATACAGATCATCTACCACCACTTTCGGAAAAAAATATCTTTATTTATTTATTTATTTATTTATTTATTTATTATTGGTGCATCCAAATTGGCTCTTTAGGTTCCTAGTCAGAGATCAAGCAATCGGCCATTTTGCGTGCGATTCAATCCCCAAAATCCATCCAGTGAACAGAAACTTTGCATCCTTTGCATCCCTCTATGCACCGCAACTTTTGCCCACTATACTCCCTTTTCTGAAAAAATGTGTTAAGTAACAAATAAATGACATTCAAATTGTGTATTTAATGTTGTTTTTTGTTTTGTTTTTTATAGTGACTGATGAGGAAATTAGACGGTTGAACAGTGTATAAATGTTTTTTTTCTCTACAACTCCATCAGTCATGTAACTGGAAACTGAGTCTCGTTACCAGGGTCCTTAGTGGTGGGTGAACTCGTACACTATGTACTCGTTCACAAACTAGGGAGCTCGAGATCTGATTGAACGCACCCTTAGTCATAGTGCGAATTATGGGATGTTTAGGCGAGCCCATGCTATTTTATTTCCATTAGACTGCACAAAGCCACCTACGACTATAAAAGTCAACCTGTAACTATAGCCTTGGAAAAATGATGACTGGATTAACATTAAGACATCAGAGTGGAGCAAACAGAGCTCAAGCAGCAGCATGGCAAATTTTCAAGGATCAATTCATGCCCAAGCTGATGGACTGCAGATGGACGCTGAAGATGAGAAGCGCCAATCATTTTCTTATAGTCAAGGAAGTGGTCATTTTAGTGTCAGCACTTGAGCACTCACATGTGACTGATGTGAAATTGATGCATAGCTTGTAAGCTCGTGAAGGTGGATGTCGTCTTTATACAACCATTACAGACGCAATTTCTGTAAAGTATACTTCAGGCTTAAGGCTTTCTTGAGGAAGAAGCCCAAACCAGTGTGTTCAGTATTGTCCTTGTAATATCATTAGAAACCTCACTGTACACACATCCTTTGTACATAAGCTTCATTAAATCCTGCTGCCTGTATTCATGGGACATTCAGATCTGCCCCCATCCGATACGAAAATGTATCTAACCCTTGTTTTCACCAACCAGTACCCCTTGTATATATATGCATTGGACCCAGACAGCGATTTAGTGCATTACTATTTCAGTAGGTCTTTGTGTATACGGATGCAGATCAGCACAGATTTTTAACGCTTTTTTATTTATGTGACCCTTTTTAATGCCATAATGACACGTTCGATTTCGGCGGTGTATTTCTCCCTCGCGATATATTCTACGCGATCTCTGTGGGGTTTTCTTCTGCATTTAAAACAAAAGTGCATGGCTGAATGCGGTGTTGATCAAGGCTGAATCCAAAAGCAACTAAAAAAGGAAGAAAAAAAACATCTCAAGCAATACTTTGAGCACCTCACTGTCCTCATTTAGCACAGCTGCCGATGCAAAATACAAAACCCGATGCCGAATCGTACCCGATTCTCAGAGCAAACACACTATTGAATGTAATTTAAGACGATTACAGCACAACTGCCATCCACGTCAATGACACGTCATCCTCCAGTGATTGTGTAGGTCCACTAACTTTTCACCCACACCACGTCAGAGTGAGGACGCGGCATTGGCTTGTTTTCTTTGCAGAACGAACCACATTATTAGCGAAGGGGTTTGCACCTGCTTCAGGAGACGTCATTGATATGCCTTATGTTTGTCCGTTTCATGAAATCTCTTTCGTTTTTGTGTTTTCGAGACGCTCGTTCTCTATGAGGCTGTTTTCTTTTATAGTATGCTGTATGTAACTTACAAACAATCAGCACCCATTTTTTTTTTTACCGTTATCATTCAGTATTGTAATATATTTAATACAAAATAAACCTTTCATTGACACGAGGTTTCCTGGTTGTGATCAGTTGACTTCTGTGATTTACCCATTCATGTTGCCATGGTGATTTGCAAACAACTGCTTTTGGCCCATAAGTTCGTTTAAACAATGAGGAAATGTTTTATCCAGGAGTCCAATTTTAGAGCCCAATAAAAAAATATATATATTAATGTGATTTTGGCAGATGCCCTCATCCAGAGTAACTTACAGTTATCACATATATACAACTATGCAACTGAGGGTTCAAGACCGTGCTCATGTAAACAGCATTGGCGGCTTGATGGCGGCCTGTTCAGAAATCACATGAACTTCTAAAACACTGCATCTGGATTCCATACTAAAGCAATATTATGTTCCAGACATAAAATGGTTTTAAAATTTGCCCCACATCAATTTACACTCCACACCCTATAATAATTTAGCATTACTACCCCATAAACATGCATAAAAAAAAGGAATATCACACCATTTTAAATATTCATGCCCTTTCCTATATGAAAAGTAGCTAATGTGCATCCCATCCTCTGAAATATCAATGAGCTGTTTCTACACTGATGCTTGGATATGCATTCTAACAGGTTGACCTCATGACATGCGCACGCCTTCCCAAGTTGTGTGCAGTCAATAGAATTTGCCACAGGTGACAGAACTGTGTAGAAACATCTGTGATAATCCAGAGTAACCTCAAGTGTCACAGCAAAGATCTTAAGTTTTACATTGATCTGAAATCTGTTTTTATTTTTGCTGTCATTATGAGGTAAAGAGTGTCCCAGATATCACCAAGATATCACTGTTGTAACTCAGTTGTAATTATGAAATGTTTGTAGTCACTCTGAAAAGGTGTTTGTCACTGTAGCTACAGTCCTAAGTTCTTCATAAGACTATTCTATACATTATATAGTACATACTACAAGGACAAAAGCTTTGTGGGCACCTGGACATAAGATTGGTAAGTGCTTTTTGATCAATCCATTCCAAGTTTAGTTCCCATTTTCTGTTATAGTAACCACCACTCTTCTGGGAAGACTATGAGAAGACTAAGAGTGTGCTTATGGAAATTCATGCTCATATGCCACAAGGGCAAAAGTCAGCTCCTGATATAGGGTGAGGAGGCCTGGGGTGCAGTCAGCATGCCAATTCATCCCAAATATTTTTTTGTAGGGTTGTAGTCAGAGCTCTATAGCAGGCCACTCTAGATCTTGCACTCCAAACAACGTAAAGCATATCTTCATGAAGCTTGCTTTGTGCACATGGGGGAATTTTTATGCTGGAACAGGTTTCCTTGTTCTTGTGAAGGGAAAATTGCTACTACATCTAAAGACATCCTATACCATTGTTTGCCTCCAACGTTTGGTGACGTGGTAATAGTTTGGGGTTGAAGCACATACGATGAGCAAAAATCGTCCATTTAGTGAGATAAATATATACTATATTTTATGTGTAATATATTTTATGTATACTATACTATATACTAATATATATATATATATATATGCAAATAAATAAAAAGTCTTCAGTAAATCATTTATTTACAACACCTTTATACCTTCCTACATCCAGCATAGCTCTACTGAAACTAAAGTAACACAGATGAAATGTTACACAGTAATTACACTTTCAGTAACTATTTTAATGTTAGTCAATTATGGAAAAATGCAAAAATTGTTAATTGGCAAATTGTGTTCCTGTGGAGAAAAGAAATCACTGCAATACGGTTCTAAATTCATCAAAAATGAAACTTGGGATGTGAGCTTCCACCACCTGCCAATTAAAGAATAAATCTAATTAGTACAACCGTTCATACTGTTATATTATATACATTTGTAAAATCAAACAGCATCAATTCTCGAACTACTGGCAAAATCTTTGTGTCCATACAAACAAATGATTGAATTTATTGAACAAAGAAAAACAGCTTTTTTGGTGTGGTGAAATTTTCTGTGAGGAGACTTTTATTTATGGTAGGAGTCTCCAGTGGGAGTAATAAATGACTGTAAAACTTGAATAAATTTTTCTCATTAACTTCTAAAGAAAATGAGAGAACAACTGGCTTGTTTCATGGATGTTAAATGCAACTATAAATTGATAAAAAATTAAGTATAATGCTTTGTATTCTTTAGCAAATTGATGTATTATAAGGAGTTACTTCTGGGTGTTCTGTTACAGGAAATTAATCAACTCCATGATGCGTGCTAACAGATGAATTGTACAATTTCTGCCCAATTGCTAAGAATGAATAAAATTTATATATATATATATATATATATATATATATATATATATATATATATATATACACATTTTTTTTTTATTAATAACTGACCTTTCTGGATAGCTTTGTATAACGCACATAGTCTTCCAAAAACATCAGCGCTCCGACCACATCCGCAGGCATGTCGGGGATCTTTTGACTGTGCAGAAATAAACAGCACTTTTTAATTAATTAATTAAATTAGCACTTTTGGTAATCACATTTTACCAAAAGAAAATATTTCTCCATTTTATATTTGAGGTGAAATGAATAACACTGATTATCTCTTCATCATGACACCTGTAAGTGGGTAGGATTTATTTATTAGGCAGAAAGTGAACATTTTGTCCTCAAAGTTGACGTGTTAGAAGCAGGAAAAATGGGCAAGCGTAAGGATTTTAGAGTTTGACGAGGGCCAAATTATGACTGCTAGAGGTGGTCATAAAGTTATTCCTGATCTGTGTTTTACAAAATTATAAAAAAATAAAATTTCCTAACATGAAAGGCCAAATATTAGGCAAATGTACTTAAGTAGGTTAAGACTTCTGATCAAAAGGTTGCCACTGCTGGCCCTTGAGCAACGCCATTAGCCCTCAACTGATCGGTTATAAAAATTAGATAATGAGATTTACAAATATAACTAAATCTTTATATACTTCTTTATATACTGTAAATCTATATATTTGTTCTCTTATTATCTTTTATCTATAATATACATTGCTTAGTACAATTTCACTCTATGTGCTGCTGTAACATGTGAATTTCCTTCTGGATTAAATAAAGTCTTGTGTATCAAGTGTAATTTGGCCAACATGTAAATGAAATGTAAAAAGTAATTATTTAGATGATTTTTTTTCCATTTTGCTTATCATTAAAATGCATAGTATCTGATCAGCAGAATTCATTCCGAAGGGTTTAACATGCAAATATCCAGATTGAAATATATATATATAAAAAAAAAAAAAATATATATATATATTATATATATATATATATATATATATTTATATGCTTTTTCCCCCTGAAAATGCATTTCAGAAAAGGGGATTGCAGTCCGTTACCTGGTGCACTGCTCCATGATGGAGCGGATGAACTGCCCAATGAGAGCCAGGAACTGCTCTGTATATCTGGAGTGAAACTGTTTGAGCAGCGTTAGTAAACCCAGGACGAGAGGAACCCAGTCCACGGGATCAGCTGCTCTCCGGCAGGTCATTCCTGCACAGATAGATATCAGTCAGGACTGAGGATGAACTATGACTTGTCATCATTATCTGGAGTGTAATATAATCAGAGGCTCTGGAAATGTGGAACCTTGGTTTTTGGTGTACTGGAGTTTGGGCAGCTGAGCGATGAGGAAGAGGAAGTTGACAGTGGGGAAGTACGGAAGGCGCTTGGTGGTGATGTAGATCTGCAAAAAAATTAGTTTTAATTTAATAAATAATTAAATTAGTTGACATAAAATGAAAACAGTTTTCCTTCAATATAATTTCTATAAGAATGTTTGTTTTCTGCAGTGAATTTAAAATTCGTCCGTAAGTGTTTTTTTTACTAGAGATGTCAAAATTAACGTGTTAAAAACGTGTTGAAGAAAAATCTATTTCAGCGGCGCTAATTTGATTACGTGCAAATAACGTAGCGTATATTACTGTTTGACCATTTGTATAAAAAAATATAAAAAATTAAATATAAATGAGGCGAAATTAAAACCTTCAACGCAACACGCATTTATTCACAACGTCGTTGCTTTACTCAGCAAAAACTAATTTTCAATCACTAAACATTTGTTTTACTGATGCGCCAAGTACCAAATCAAGCCCCAAAATCCACCACCATTCTTCCTCCTCTTCTTCTTTATTGGCGCTTCACATTCTTAAGTAAAGCATCACTGCCAACGAGACTTATATCCCTATTTCCAGACCAAAAACCAGCCACAGTGCACACATCCGGCAAATAAATCCGTCCGTGTGGAAACAAAGCAAAAGTTCAGTTTAGTGTCCTGATGATTTACATCATTTAAACCATCATAATTTATTTAAAACACTTAAAAGTATATTTTGTCTACATGCTCTATGTTGAGTGTTTTTTTATTTTATTTAAACATGTAACTAACTTTGTTCAGTGGGTTGTGTATTCCAGCTGCTTCCAGATATGCAGTGAACTCATACAGCAAGGTGTTGTCCTCTTTAGGGTACGGCAGACTCGGGTCCTGGTAATGAGCTTCAATATCGGCGAGCAGAGAGCTGCAATAAGAAAACACTTGTGTAGGAAAAAATCAAACAAGCACCAAAAACTCAGTGTGGAAAAAATTATGAGTGAACCATCGACATGGTTTTTAACTCACTTGTTCAGATTCTCCAGAGCTGCTCCCAGATGTTTGGAATCAAACTTGCAGGAATAGTTTAATTCATTCGCTATCTGTAGCCTCAGGATCTGCATCTGACCCACCTGCAACGTAAATACAGCGAAGCAGAACATCCAGGTTTTAATTAAATGAAATCTGTCAAGTAGGTAACTACTATACAACTACTATTATTGCAAAGAAAAAAGAAACAAACAAAACAATGAGATGGTTTTATTTATTTATTTTTTTTATAATTACTTTTCTGTATTTTTCCTTTCCCGGTTTTAAAACTTAAAAATTTTACTTAATTTTACATTATAGATACACCTGAGATGTTGAGGAGAGATTAACACTACTATGATGGCTTTGGAGGTGTTCGCATAAATGTTTCCCATTACACAAAATGTTTCAGCACCCTACATCATAACCTCCTTACCCTACATCAGTAGATGACTTTTCTAACACCATTATGGCTGAATGAGCACAAATCTCCACAAGCACACTCCAATATCTAGTGGAACATCTTTACAGAAAAGTGGAGATTATTCTAACAGCAAATGGGGAATAAAATATGTTTGTTTGGTGCGGTGGTTCTCGAACTTTGGATATTCGGTGTCGCATTTTCAGATATTTTTGCACTAAGGTGGTCTTGGTCATTACAAATAACTGATATACAAGAAACTTTTCTTGTAACTCATGTATATGGAAGACACGGTTCTGTTGCGATTACACTACAGCTTGTTAATGTGGGCGTGGCTGTACATTTTGACGGGCACGCATAAAAAAACAAATCTAAACAAAAAAACACACTTCTATCATTTTACACATTTATCCCCACCCCTTTTTATTTTAGATGTCTATCAAACAGATCTTATAAATTGACAAAGATTATAACATCCTATTCTAGCAGTTTCCTTCTGCTGTTATAAAAATCTCTATTCTTCTGGGAAGCCACACACACACACACACACACACACACACACACACACACACACACACACACACACACACACACACACACACACACACACACACACACACACACACACACACACACACACACACACACACACACACACACACACACACACACACACACACCTTCATAATGGACTCCAGATATCCAGGCCAGATCTTTTGTGTTTTGGCTACAGCGTTGGCATACACTTTACTCGCTGTGGCTGTGGAGACAAAACAAATTGTTTTAGTTTATTGTACTGAGGCTACAGTGTAAACATCTGTTATGTCTCCAGTGTGTAATATGAGGCCATACATGCACTTAAAATGCAGGGTTGTCTTACCCACAATGCCTTTCACCGGGTTCACGACATTCAGCAGCCCTTTAAAGATATCAACCACAGCTTTGTCCTTGAGGATGATCCTCTGAAGCACGGTCAGGAACATCTGGAGGAAAAAAAGAATGACTTATTAAATGTAATTCAGGAAAATTAATGTGTAATAACGTCCCACATTCTTTCCTTTATATTTGCTAATATCATAAAACTGTATTTTTCTCAAATATCTTACTGCTTGTTTTGAATGTGAAAAAATGACACATAACGTTTATAACTTGGATAAAAACACACCTGTAGCTCCTTAACTATCATAAAGCACAGGAGACGGTCGAGTCCGTTCAGGCCGAAAGTGCCCAGAGTGTCCTGGATCTCTGAGAACAACCTGTTGCTGGTCACTTCCTGGTGTGTCTTCATGTCATACCAGGTGTTCATCTGATCTATATAGCAAGTTGCTCTAAAAAAAAAAAAAAAAAAAACAAATGATGAAATTAGTTTTTAGTGTTTGAATATAGTGACGATAAACGTATTGAAATTTATATTGGACTTGCTTCGGATCAGTGATCCTTAAGATCTCCCTGCAGAGACGGCCGATGAACGTGGCCGACTCGTCCGCTGGAGGGTATTTGGGAATGGGAATGTGTGCCGATTGGTAGATGCTCTGCCAATCTTGGATCTGAAGAACACCACAAATATGGTGACAAATAAACACTTCAAAATCTGGTGCTTAAAATGGAAGACAGCTGATTAAGCAAGAATTGGGAAACAAAATGAAATAAATAAGTATAAAATCAAATCAAATTAATGGAATGAATTGGAGCTATTGGTGTTAGAATGGTACTAAAATCTAAAAGCACGAGACGACTTTAACAAAGTCGACACTTTTGATCCAAACAGTAGCTTAAGAAATTAAAAGCAGGATCTTATTGTCTTAAAATAGATCTAAGTCTGTTTATTCTAATCGGAAACACAATTTTCCTTTCAATTATTTCAAATAAAGCTAACAGCTCTTCTTGTAAAAATAAAAACATTTAATATATATGTTTTTGTGTGTGTGTGTGTGTGTGTGTGTGTGTGTGTGTGTGTGTGTGTGTGTGTGTGTGTTAGAAACTAATTACAACTAATAATTAACTAATCATGAACCTACTATTTCCTTTGAAACCACAAAGAGTAGCTAATAATCTTTACTCTTTAAAGAAAAAAAAAAAAAAAAAAAAAGAGAGAACAGCTTTTTGTTGGCTTTTCGAAAGCCAAGTGACTGCGTGTAATTCTTACAGCTAGAACAGCCTTAAAATCGTGTATGAAATATAAGATGCTAACACAGTTGTAAAAGCAGACAGAGTAGAGAGGAAACCTTGGTCCTGAGGAAACTGTTGCACTCCTGCTCCACGTTGTAGTTGATGATTCGGGAAACCTCTTCCTGCCAGATCTTTAGGCCATAGATGCTTACGTAGTCCTGAATGTACTCGAAGGAGCGATAAAAGCCATCCATGGTGGCAGCCATTTCCTTCAGCTTGGGCATTAGCTCACTAGGCTGGAAAAGAGAATACTTCTTAATTGACGCTGTAAGGATTTAAAGCCCTCTTTGGGTGTATAATATCCACAAAACAAAAAGTCTAGATATAAATTAGAGAACACCAAATAAAAACACACTTCAAAAACACACAGCACAAATCATGCACTTACTTTAGCTTTAGGGTTAAAGATGAGGCCTTTGTGTAGTGAATAAGCAACTCGTTTTACAAGCTCCTTCCTTATTCCATCCTCTAGAAGCTGCTTGGGATCCACCTTAAGACACACCAGCATATAATGTATCAGTTTGCTAGTAACATCATCATGGAACGCCAAGACACATTCAAAAGTCACACCATACACAACTTCAAACCTTAATGATTCCAACAAGTGTCGTTTTCATCATCAGAATGCCTTCAGTGAAGATGGAAATGGCATGAGTGAGTTTGGCAACCTGACAAAAAAAAAAAAACACAAATCAAGGGTTTAGAGGTAAAGGGCGAGAAAGAAATGACCAAGTCATACATTTTAGTAAAAGATCAAAATGATCAACATCCATACGGAAACCGCTAGCACTGACCTCGTTGCGGGCCCCGAGCTGGGCGTAGTCCTTCAGCTTGTCTTTGTCCAGCCGTGTAGGAACCTCTATGATGTCATGAATTTGCAGCTTGATGATTTTGGCCAGTGAGGTGAACATGCTTTCTGGAATGATCTGCAAAACCTGAACAACAAATTTCATGGTTAGTAATAGATACATTTCCACAAATTGTATTATATTTGCTTTGGTCATCATTTTTCACACATCTCGCACAATCTGCAAAATGTAGATCATTTACATGGGACTACAAAAATTGGATTTTGCTTAATTTAGTCCTGCCCTGGAAAAACTATTTCACATAGCAGATGCTTATCGAGTCCACAAGACTCAAATTAAACTGTTCACATAAGAAATAATGTCTCTTAATGTATTGTGAAATGATCTTGTGATACCTCTCACCCTAACCATGGACTATTTACCCTTCTCCCCTCGGGCAGATGCTACAGGTGCCTCAGAGACCGCACTAACAGACTGAAGAATACAACCCGTGTTCACTGCACTGAACAGCTGATCATTACACAATGTTAAAAATACACCACTGCAATGTCACTTTCTGTGTTTTATCCACTACGCATTTCTGCCCCATCCATAACCCACATTTATCATTGTACTACTGTATATTCCACCCATATTTATTCTGAATATACTGTATCATACATACATACTTGTACATATCTATATCATGTCATTTGAGCATGTTATCTTCTGACATGCTGATCTTTTCACAGTATATTGTATATTACTATATACCATATATTATTACCTACTGTACCTTCTGTACATTATTCACCCTCACCCCTGTACACATGGACCTCATACCCTTATTTATCATATTGCTAATTATTGTAAATGGGCAACTTATGCGCTTCTGGTTAGATGTTAACTGTATTTCATTGGCTCTGTACATGTACCTTGCACAATGACAATAAAGTTGAATCTAATACCTCAAAATCATATACAGTCGCTGCTATTTGAAAAAGCTAAAATGTGCAGAACATATTGCAAAGTGCAGGTTGTGGAGAATTTTTCATGGGAAGAACAGTGGGAAAGTCAAACACTCAGAGAAACTGGGAACATCTATCATGAAACATAAAAACTTGTTGATTCTAGGGGTGACCCCGAATAGTCCAAGATTCGATGCTTTGATAGGAGAAGCCCTATATGACTGCCAATCTCACAGTCAAATCTTCACAGAGCTGTTATGAATCAAGGATCATGACATTTTGGTCATATAGGGTCTGATTTCACTACCGGTTTTCTCCCAATAAGTTAATATAAAGCCTATTAAGATAATGCTGCACATAAAAATGTGAAAAGAAGACATAACACACACATAATGATAAGGCTATCAGTTGACTATAGGCAAGACTTTCTGAATCTGATGTAAATCCTTGGTCGAGGAAACCCCTAGTTAATTTATTATTGATCATCCAGATAACATCAGATCATCAGTTGTTGATCATCCAGATAACAACACACAGTATGTAGAATTGAGCGTGTGCAAACTTTTGAACCAGCTCTTTTCTGTCTATGGGCAATACTACATAAAGTACACATTTTCTGATCAGCCTTCATTTATTATTATTATTTTTTTTTACATTTTGCAGATTGGCACATACTACACAAGATTTCATCTGCATTTTTATATACAAACATTCAAATGAACAAATCAGTTTGACCAAACATACTAACACTTAAAAGTTAGCAATAACCATTCAAGTAGTGGATCTTTTAATTAAATCAATCATTAGCACAGCTGGATACAAAATGATTCCTAAAACCTAGCTCTCACAACTGGCAGTACCTTTCTGACGTAGGCCACCAGCTCTCCGGAGTAGAACTGCGACACGCTGAGCAGATCAGAAGTGTTGGCCTGATTAATGCGCATCAAGGGAAGATCCAGCGCCGAGGCCAACTGTTTAAAGTGGATTGCAAAAAGTTAAATTCAGATGCCTGCCGTTATTCTTCAAGCCTTCTGTGCTAACTTCCGACATGCTTAGAAGTCATACCTTCAGGAACGTTGCTCGAAGTTTGGTGACCATGGACGGATTGGCTCGGATACTCTCCTGCATGATAGAGGTGAAACTAAAAAGAAATTAAAATGTTAAAAATCCATACAAAATAAAAGTTTTATCACACAATTAAATATGGACTAATAGGTCATATTAACAAAGGATGTTCTGTAATGTGTGAGTGTAGTAACAAAGACTAAAGGAACAAACAAAGAGCAATTTTTTTCCCAAGGTGTTTTATTTCTCTTATACCATGGCAAGGCTTACAATCTGTAATTGTAATTTATAAGTGAGAATGCAGAATATTATAATAAATTAATTGTAACTGCCTCGTTCATCTCTATTGCAGCAAAGGTTAAAGGTATAATTCGACAATTGCAAAAAACCTAGCTATTATAACTGAAAAATGTCTCCCATTATGAATCAGCAATTGTTTTGTCCCATTCAGCAGTTATGTTAAAACCTCTTTCTAGCCAAAGCATCAATGTTTAGGAGAAATCCCCATTTTATATAGTTAAATTGAAAGTTATGATAGTCTGGAAGGGTGCCAATAATTTTGTAGCATATACAATAAATAATATAATAGTAGTACATTATTATTATACTGTATATATTATTTATGATCAGATTTAACCATCTGAACAAGGTATAATTGGGAATTTTCTTTTATTCATTGACATTCAATAAATGTGTATTTATTTGTAATCATTCAATATCGAGTCTCTCTGAGTAAACAGCTGCTCTTAGATTGCAAAAAGTCACAAATGCTGGTGCAGGAGATCAGGATATTTTTTGGTATATTTGTTTTTTTAAATAATATCACCTGTATCTGAGCTACAAAACACACAAAGCGCTGCTATTCAGCTCACTCTTCAATACAGAAATATCCAGACTGTCTCATAAAAAAAAAACTTTGCACTTCCCAGTTGTGCAAGTTCAGAGGCGAGCAAACAACCACGAAACGTAGAGCAAAGCTTTTGCAAACCTTTCTTCATTTCCTTCCTTCTGTATCGAAATTTGGTGGTTTAAATCCCAATATCTTCACTAAATGTTTAACATGCTCTAAAATGCATGTGTGTCACTCATGTGCAATTATTCACACTTGCTTTGTACCACTTTTCATTGAAAATCTGTTACCTGTCTATAAGTTGCCAGGCATAGGACAAATCCCCTACGATCTGCATAGTAATCAGCACCTCTTCTTTAATGTTGATCGTACGGATCATCTGGTGCAGGAATTTGCGCGTGTCCGCCAGAAACTGGCACACCTGCAGGTTAGACTCCAGCTGGTGGAACTCTTGAACCTGAACATTAAACAACAGAGAAAAAAGCGCTTACTGATAAACATCAACATCTGGTCACAGATTCAATAATCTCTTGTTTATTTCCTACATAGGTTTTTGCAAACATTAACTGGTGAATTTGACAATGTGTAAAGAAATGAAAGTGGACAGTTCCTTGTGCAACTAGGAAGGAAGTCCTAACTTTTTTTTTTATTCATTCATTAAGTGCATGCGTGTAACTGAATGAACACGAAAGCGGCGCTCACTTCTACTAAAGCCTGAATTAGCTGCACCGTCTTCCTCCCAGCTGCGGTGGAGTCTTCATAGTTCAGAGACTCGACCTGTTTGGAGATCTCTCTGAACCACGCCTGCAGGTTTTCTGTGGAGGCAACAAGAAGACATAATGAAGGCCAACCGCTCAGTGGTTAAGGTGTTGGACTTCTGATTAGAAGTGTGTGAGCTCAAGGTTTTAAAGTGAATAAATTAGGTAGGGGTAACTCTGAATAGTCAAAGGTTGGCTGCTTTTGATAGGAGGAGACTGATTTATCTACCAGTCAAATCACGAGGATTATTCCATTTTGGTTACATAGGGGTGATCAATGATTTTTCTGATTTTATATAGAACTATCAGTTTTCTTCTAATAAGTTAATATACAACCTATTATACTGTAAATAAAAATGTGAAAAGAAAGAAGCTTTTAATAAATATTTTTAGTTTGCGTGAATAAATCTGCTAAAAATCATAGCACACATTTTTGCCACAATGCTGCTGAATTCTGATTTAATTGGTCAGAAGATCTTGATTCATTCATTATTAGCTGCTCTGAAAGTGCAAAATGGTATGGTATGGTCCTAAAATGGTATCATTTCTAGTAAGAGCTAATTTAGACGTAGAACAGATAACACTAAATAAATGTAGTATTTGTATAATTGTTCGTACGGTGAAGCTTTTTGTAAGGAAACTTTTATGAAATGCTTAGAAATCTCAGTGCTTTGGAACAACTTTCCAGGTAAATCTTCAAGATTTTCTCTGTAATATGGCAAACTGTAGAGTACTTTCTTTTTACTTCAGGAGTAAGAATAAAGCTGACAGGTTATAACTACTATAATGCTAGTGATGACCCAAACTAGTGATAACTCAATGTAACTCAATGTAACATCGATCAAATGTATTCGTTAAAATTAAGCATTAAATCCTGGTCATTTATCTGCAGATTAAGATGAATAAAAAAACATGGGATAACAAATTAACATCCCATTTTATGTGGTATTTTACCACCGACCCTCATGATTATTTCCCTTATAGCCACACACACACACACACTGGTTGTGTGCTCTGGTTTAAAAGAAGTGAACCGAACCGTTTTTCTCCACCCTGGTGAGAGGCTTGACGCCAGAAAACACCTCGGCCAGTTCGATCATCCTCTCCGATCCCTCTTTCTTATAGCTTTCCCATTTCAGCTGCTTTTCAGCCAACATCTGTCTGAACATCTGGATGATACACAAAAAAAAAAAAAACCAGCATGGTGATACAGATGTTGCCAGGTTTAACTACGGCATATTAAATGTGAATATTAAACATTCTTTAATTTATTAATAAGAACTTGACGTGCTATTTAAAAACATAACACTTGCTGAACAACCTCATGACCTTCGTCATTTAGAATGATGCAAGAAAAAAAAACTTTAAAACCCACTTCTTTGAGTCTAAACTCGAACTGAGCCGTGTCGAGAAGCAGCTGAAACAGAATCTTAGGGTTGTATTTGGAATCGTTGATCACTTGATCCTTGATTTGGCGTAGACGCTTGTTGTTCGAATCATATGCTGGAAAACGTAAGATGACGATTACACTCCAAACAAAGAAGGAATTGTAAAAATAGAATAAAATCTGTTAGAAATAGGTAGGAACGTGTAAAGATGGATGGAGAAATATGCGAGAATAAGTAAAACAATGATTAAAAATGTAAATGTAAAAAAAACAAAAAAAACAATACTGAAACCAAAAGGACTCAAAGACAATTACTAGGGCATGAAGGATTTCAAACCCCAAATATTATCATATATTTTACAAGATGACTGTGATAAAACTATTTGTATCAATTAAATAATTTATTGTTTCTATAAATCCTTTTGTTATTCAAAAGCTTCCTTCGAATCTGAGAAGGCCATGACTCAGACCTGACTCTGCAGTGTGCAGCATCAGCCAGCGGATGGTTACGTTGCAGTCCCGCAGGCAGTTCAGTAGTTTCGGGATGTTGTCCAGGACGATCTCCTCTCTCAGGAAGCCCTCCTTCAGCAACTGCTGCACCTGCTGCCGGAGGCTCTCCACACTGGAGGCATAGCGAGAAGCCTGCAAATACGTACACACTTTTAGACCACATTTCAAATATCAGAATTATTGACAGTTTTTAATTTTACTGCATTAATCCACTCATATGCATTAAGACATGCATATACATAAAATATTCATAAAATATACATAGAAAAAAAAAAAAAAAAAAATATATATATATATATATATATATATATATATATATATATATATATATATATATATATATATTACACACACACAAACACACTTTATATGATTATTCATTTAAATATAATTTGATAAGTGCAATTTTAAAACGTTTATTACATGTTTTAGATCAAAGTTATCTATACTCCACTTTTTAGTAAAAAAATGTAATTCATGTCCAATTATTAGATTTGTTTTTGTCTTATTAGAACACTTAAAAAAGAGAGCATATGCAACATTATGTCTGGTAGAATAAAAAAAACTCTAGTGTCTAAATCTCAATGCAACCTCAATTCCAAACTTGAAATGTAGAGCAAAGTGTTCTGGTGTATCAGAAGATCCTGGAGTGCATCCTAGAAACATCTCCAATAAAAACTATATCTAGCTATATCTATATCTATATATATAGATATATAGATATGTGAGTGAGTGAGTGAGTGATTGTGTGTGTGTGTGTGTGTGTGTGTGTGCGTGTGCACCTGCTCTTTGATATTTGCTGCGTCCAGGGTGTAGTTCAGTGCAGTCTTGGCTGCTTTATATGGCTCCCACGCTTCCACTAAGTTCACAGAGATGCCCATGTATATACTGATCACCTGATTTAACAAAACAACACACACATATCACTTACAATGTGATAACTGTGTATTTTGGTAGCTATTTGCTAGATATCTGTCTTTAATGTGTAATTTCATGAAACAACAAATAAAATAAAACGGATTAAATGACTGTAAAAATATTTCTTAATATTTCTACTTAAAAATTTTAAATGTTATGCTTGTTTTAGCTTCATTTTGGATTTATTTTGGGGGTAAATGAATAATAATTAATAGAAATCTAAAGGAAAATGCAGTGTGTTTTAACTGACAGAACTATTATAATAATAATAATAATTATTATTATTATTATTATATATAATAGAAGCTGTAAACTATTTTTACTATTATAGTAATAATTATTATTATATAATAGAAGCTGGGGCTTCTCTTAGAACTTTTTGTTGGCTTGTCGGGGAAAAAATAAATGTGAATAAAGACAATAAGTCGATGTTTATTTCTTATTCATAGTCTAAAAATAGTATTGTGCAGTTGTACTGTATATTCACGATTAGAGAACTCTAATAGTCCCATAAAGAACAGTGTTTACCCAGTTGTCAGGAAAGTATTTGTCCACAGTCTCTCTCATCTTGGCCTGCTGTGTGTGTAAGATGGAGGGACAGAAGTACAGGCAGACATACAGCATGGCCGCTTGGGTTGCCAGTGCAGTGCTCCGGTGTTCTGGCAGCGGATAAGCGGAAACCTGAATAAACAAGCATATGGATTATGTAGAATTATGTACAGAAAGGGATGTTTTTAAAAGCACTGAGATCCAAAACATAAAGAAAATATATATATATATATTTAAACAAATGTTTGCAGAAACAATCTGTACATTAATAAACTCCTATATTCGTTATTTTCATGTTTTAAATGACATGCATGATGAAACTGTGCCATGCCTGGTTGTAGATGTCGTCGGATCGCAGACGACCTATGACCATGCTGATGAAGGTCGAGCTGATGGGAACTCTTTGGAAGTAGCTTTCGGGGTAGTTGTTTGGCCGTTTAGCCCCGGGGTTACTGGAGTAACCGGTGCTTCTTAACAGTTTACAGATATCATCTAGGTTTGAGTCTACTGAGGATCGAGCAGCACTGAGAGGAAAAAAAAAAACCAGGTACCATTTTATATGTCATTACAAGTTAACCAAGCCTGGGAATCGAGTTTCAGCATGATGATAATGCCATTAATGCATCAGGTTTGAGTTAAAAAGATAAATGGAAAAAAAAGATGATAGATATTATTCAACATGACCAATGATCAGCTAATTATTTAACATCCTTAATGGGCATTTTCTGCTTACCTGTATCTATAATAGGACACCAGCATCCTCTCTCTGACTTCTCCTTCGATTTTCTGATCAATAACCAACAGCATGACGCCGTACAGATACAAAGCTTCACACTGAAAACATCAAACAACGATGCGATTTCTTATCTTTACACACTTCAAACTTCAGAGACTTTTCAATGTTTATATGTTTCATACCAATAGCTGTTTTCCATCTTCATTAAGAAGGACTGATTCCAGAGTCTGCTGAATGTAGACACCTTCATTAAGATCATCCAGGTACCTTCAAAAACAATCGCAAACTCCTTATTATTAATAAATTATACACTGATCAGGCATAAGTTTATGGCCACCGATCAAATATAGAATTATGACCACATGAGTAATAGTGTTCCCCCTTTTGCTGCCAAAATAGTCCTGACCCATCGAGCATTATCTTCTACAGCAATCTGAGCTACAGGAGCTCATCTGTTGGATGGAAACACACGTTCCAGCCTTCACTCCTCCACGTGCATCGCTCCCCACGGACATGACCCTGTTGCCAGTTCACCAGTTATAATACCTTTGATAGATACTGACCACTGCAGACCGGGAACATGCTCTGACCCAGTGGTCTAGACGTCACAATTTGGCCCTTGTCAAATTCACTCAAATTCTTACGATTTCCCATTTTTCCAGCTTCAAATAAATCAACTTTGAGGACAAAATATTGACTTGCTGCCTAATAAATCCCACCCACTTTCATGATGGAGAGATAATCAGTGTTATTTAATTCATCTGTTATAATGTGACGTCTGGTCAGTGTCTAATAAACTAAAGACACACAAAAAACACCTGCTAGTTTCTAAAGTAAAAAAAGTGATCTTATGTCAAGATCTCATTAAGATGACATGATTCAATAAATATTAAAAAATCTACATTAACATTTATTGCATTTGGCAGATGCACTTATCCAGAGTGACTTACAGTTATCTCCGTTATACAGATGAGCAAGTAAGGGTTAAGGGACTTGCTCAAATGACCAGCAGCTTGGTGGTCATGGGCTTTGAGCCCCACAATCTTTTGATCAGAAGTCCAACATCTTATCCACTGAGCTACCACGTCCCAAATCTATCTGGAGCCTGACATGGTCTTGTGCTCGTGTAATCTAATGAGCTCAAAGCTGTGCATTCCGGAGATGATGTTCTACTCATTACAGATGTATTGACTGAATAACTGAGTTACAGTAACCTTTCTCAAACCAGACTGGCATTTCTTTTCTAATCTCTTTCTCCTTAAGAACAGGTTTCGAACCATTCAGTGTAATCTCAAAAGATTAAGATAAGAACTACAGGATTTTGTTAATCCTGAAGGAAATTCTGTTGCCAGAGACTGCTTTAGAGTACAAGAAACAAAAACTAATATAAATGAAATATAATTGAAAAATAATTGAAATATTATATATATATACACACACATACTGTATATATACACAAATGTTTTTGAAAATACAAAGGTGCTAGAAAACTAAGAACATATTGTACTTATGATATCACACATAATATGAAATTGCACTTGGTATGATGGTATAATTATATATATATATATATATATATATATATATATATATATATATATATATATATATATATATATATATATATATATATAGTTTGCTCACCTTATTAAGTCCACAACGTATTTATGGACACTTTCAAAGGCCAGATAAAAGCGAGACAATATTTCAATGTTGTTTTCCCGGAACTCCTCGTCCAAGTCCTGAAGTTCTGGCTTGGCCTCCAGCTTGCTCTCATAGTACTCTGGACCCTGAAGTGTTCCACACAAGCATTAAAACACATCAAGCACAAAGCAGAGGTCTGACTGTATTTCGAGTAAATAACTTTGTAAGGTAAACAAGATTAACAGCAGGATACCTTAAAGTAGCTGAAGTCGCAGATGATGTCTCCATATTTCTGCTGGTCGCTCTTGTCTCTGAGCCTGAACACAGCGGGGATGAAGTCGGAGAGACGAAGCAGCTCGGCGATGATGGCATTTCCACGGGACACGATCCTCAGGATGGCCTGGCCACACAGGTTATTCTCCGCAAGGAAGTCCATCCTGCCTCTGGGAAAACAAGCACCAGTACAACACTGGAGCTGATTCAACTGCTCGAGTACTGCAAAGAACACACTCGTGTAGGTGTTACTTTCTTACTAATATTACTATTAGGTAGAAGAAGAAGCAAACTAAGAAGGAGATAAAGAAGAGGAAGAAGAATCAGCATAGGAGAAAGAGGAGGGGGTAGGAAAAAAGGAAAGTGGTATAAAGAAAACATGTATAAGATAAAAAAAAAATAATTTTAAAAATTGAGATAAAGGAGAAGGAAAAGAAAAAGAAGAAGAAATTGAAGAATAAGATCAAGGCAAAATTATATTAAAAAAACAAAACAAGAATAAGAGTAAAAAGAAAAGAAAATTAGGATGATGATGATGATGGTAATGAGGATGATGATAAAAATGTAGAAAAAAAAGATTGAGGCAAAAAAATATATGAGGAAGATGATAAAAATGTCAAAATGTCAAAATGTAAAAGAAGAATAAGATAAGGAATAAAAAGAAAAGAAAAAGGAAATGTAGAAAGAGATCAAAGGAAAAATATGGATAAAAAAAGAAGAAAAAGAAAAAAATAGGCAAGAAGAGGCAAAAAATCTAAAAGATGAAGAAGAACAGGAAGAAAATTGAGATGATGATGATAAATATTTAGAAAGACATCAAGGCAAAAATATAGATGAAGAAGAAGAGAAAGAAAAGTTTTTAAAAAAATAGAGATTGAGGCAAAAATAGAGAAGAAGTGGAAGGAAATGTAGAAAGAGATCAAGGCAAAAATATAGGTAAAGTAGATGAAAAAGAAAAAGAAGAAGAAGAAGAAGAGAAAGTTGAAGAAGAGAAAGTCAAAGAAGAGAAAGTTGAAGATGATGATCGTGATAATGAAAATGTAGAAAGAGATCAAAAAGAAAAAGACAAATTACACCAAACGCAATATTGACACAATCAGTGTTGAAGCTATTATGACGATGATGACGATGATGATGATGAAGATTATAGAATGTAAATAAGGCTGTCAGTCTCTGCTCTCAGCCCGAGATCAGATCTACCTGGTTAATTCTGATTCACCTGCAAACAGCGGATATAAACGCGCTCAGTGTTGATCTCACCGGTGTCAATCTGCGGTTTGTGTTTGATTATGTGTCAATAATCACATTTCTCCCAGTCTGAGTTCTGCAGCTGCACTCACCCTCTACTGTCTTCCGCTTTCCAGTCACGTGACTATCATATGACAGCGCGTTCGCAAAATAAACCTTAAAAACGCTCTTCAAAATAAAAGTCGGACGATTCACTATTCTTTCAATTAAAACAATCGATTCGTTGTTGCTTGAGTTGGCATTGTGATCCCAGTTGATCCCAGAGCAGTTCGGTAGGATTAAGGTGCAGTGACATTCCATGATGGTTAACACTCCAGACGCCTTCGGCATACACTTCGGGTCACTGACTTGTTGTTTGGTGAATTCGGTTCCAATAAACCGCAGTCCAGACAGAACTGCATGGTGTTGAAGTATGGAATGGTAGCTATGTTGTTTCAGTGTCCCTTTCACCAACCTTCCCTGCTCCAAAACAACCCCAACACATTAGCTTCCATCTCCATTTTTGACTGTGGGTTTGAGGCAGTCTGCTAACATCTTCCCTCCTGTTCTCCATCTTACAAAAGTGCTTCTGTTAGAGCCAAAAACTGCTACAGAACTTCCTGTCAGATGTTCACTGTGAAATTCTTGTGTGTCTTTATCTTTTACCAGTAGAGAACAAATACACAAACCATGTAGTAAAAGTAGTGCCATGGAAATGTAGGTCTACTAATAACATGAATAAACAGAGAGGATTCATGAATAAGAGTAAAGTTTGTTCTGTACTCTGCAGACGGCATCTCGGTCACACACAAACTGGCGGTTCTGCTTCTCTCTTACACACACTTACACAACACCCACACACACTCCCAGTAGCATCTCACCCTGCACCAAGTTTATCAACCTCTTATCAATGATTTATTTTCACAGAAAAACTTTCTGAATTCCAACAACCCAAATGACCCCTAAGTCTGGAAAGTTACCCTATTTTTATCCCCACTTTGGTCACCTACGAATAAACCGCTCCATCTATCAAACCTTCTCAGAGAGGATGTAGGATGAAAGCCTTCCTCTGGGAGTCATGATGGCAGTCAACTGCATCTTTTAATGCTTTTAAAGCTTCTAATGCTGCATCATAGATCAGTGTTACACATTCAGAGGAAACTGCTGTCATTAAGTGTAATCAATTCTTGGCACGATAGATGGTTTGGACGTGTGCAGAGGAGGGACATGGGGAATATCGGAGGGATAATACTGAGGATGGAGCTGCCAGGAAGAAGAAAAAGAGGAAGGCCACGGAGAAGGTTTATGGATGTGGTGAAGGAAGACATGCAGGTAGTTGGTGTGAAAGAAGCAGATGTAGAGGACGGGGGTATGGAGACGGATGATCTGCTGTGGCGAACCCTAATGGGAGCAGCCGAAAGAAGAATTTATGGTTTTTATATGTTTTAATGTGTTGCACTGCCCATGTCAGTTTCTTCTTGAAAATTGATTATTCATCATTCGTTATCAATTATTTTCATATTTAACTATTTTACTTAATGTAATTCTGTCTAGCAGGCTCTTTACTTTTTCTTTTGCCTTTCTATTAATGAATTTGTTTCTTATATTGTATTTTCTTATGAAAGTTTTGCATACAAATGCATCATACTAAACATTTCTTATTAGAAATACAATTAAAATGTCTGCACATGGACCCAGAAAACCACCATGTGTCCAGGTAAAAGATGAAGGAACAGTAACAGTGACAAAAATCTTTCTTGAATATATATACAAAAATTGACAGCTAGTTCTTCAGAATATATAATAAACCTGAATATTATCTATTGAATATATATATATAAATATGAATTAAAAAAATTAAAGCGATAGAGGTTGAAGAGAAGGTTAAAGGGGAAGATACGGGTTACACTTCAGGTCCACATGGGAAATGCAAACGAGTGCTTGTTAAAAAATCAGGAAACCACACTTTGGGGGGGAACAAAAAGCCTTTAAAAGTGACCTTGTAGATCCATAAGGACTGTAAATTTTTGACCTATAGTTTCCAACCACTGATGTCTGACATTTTCCTGATTTGTGCTTACCATGCATTTCTCTTTCGCTGTTCTGTAAGTAGAAATGAATATTTATAGCCTGAATGTTTTTTGGTCTTTTTCATAAAAACGATGTCGATTTCCACCAGATAAATAACACACATACATGCACAAAGGTTTTCATCTAAATTTATTGTTGTCCTCCAACAAGTAGAAAATATATCTTTTTTTTTCTAAATCAAGCCACAGCCTATCAAAACAGTTTTAAATTAAAAGCATTGCACAAGGCGTATGGCTCTGGAAAATAAAGCTTCTGCCACCGATTCAATTTTAAGGCTCGGTATGACTTCACAAGTTACCTCCATGATGGTGCCCGATCATATTCGTGGATCTTAATGAGCTTTACTGAGCCTTACAGTGATTTGAGTTGATCATGTAAATGTGCTGCTGTTAAACACAACTAGTGACAGATGTAAGAAGGCAGCAGACGTATCGCTGCACTTTATAGAACACAAAAAAAAAAAAGAAAAAAAAAAAAGGCATATGCATCATTTTAAACTCTAGATGATTTTTTTTGTTTTGCGTTTATGGATACGTTGCAGAAAGGTGTGATTTTTTTTTTTCTTTTTCAGACAATACTTATACTCGTGTATCTCTTGTCTACAATACACTACAAGTGCAGAATCACATGGAGGACACCAGGCAATAACGTTCACCAACGAGAGAACAATTCAAGTGGAGTTTTAAGCAAAACTCTTCTTAAAAAAAAAAATAATTATAATAATAACAATAAAAAAAAAAAAATTACAATAACAATTCAAAGCACACAAAAAAAAGGGTCACCGTACGAGCACTCCACTTGGGCCAAAGAAGGATTT
Source organism: Silurus aristotelis (assembly GCF_946808225.1). NCBI lineage: Eukaryota > Metazoa > Chordata > Actinopteri > Siluriformes > Siluridae > Silurus > Silurus aristotelis. Next base: position 14,501,414 of record NC_139598.1, on the reverse strand, counting down.
GTCATTGTCATCATCATTATCATAAATACAAACTTATAAAATTGCGTAAAACAACTTATAAAATGCAACCATAAAACATATGTACAAAATGAGCAATTATTTTCCCCTCCCAACAGCTGCAGCATGCAATATTATAAGAGGGGACCCTTTTAAAAAAAGTCCATGGTATAGAAATTATTGATGTCCTTTTCACAGAAAACCAAACTGACCAAAAACATTGGTTATTATATTTTTTTTCAAAAACTGGGGCCATTATCTATATAACAGACACCAAAAGAAGCCTTTGAAGCAAAGCACCCTTTCCCCAAAAACCCTCATGTTCTGTTCGCTGTTTTTTAATCGCCAAACGATCTTTTTTTTTTGCATACGACTGCATCATATTGGATACTTCTCAGTAGAAATACACTTAAAATGTATGCACATGGATGCAAAAATCCTCCATGTGTCAAGGCAAGAGATAAAGGAATTATAACAATGACAAAAAAAAAAAAAAAAAAAAAGAAATCACATTTGATTTTTTTTATATATAAAAAAATCTGACACTTTTAACACTATAATGGCAGCTAAATCTTACAGTTTTTCTCAGTTGCTTTAAAACATTTTCCGAATCGTTCTTAATATTTGCAAACCAGTAAGTGCATTTCTCAATTTACAAACAGCACCACATATTGGATTACTTGCAAAAGCCTGGACTTTTCTTTAAATCCTTCGTTCATCCGTCAGAAGTCGTCTTTTTTGTTATTGTTTAAAAACCAGATCGTTAAAATGTTTAGTCATGTTGTCAGTATGACGGCGCACGCTTACAGTGTTTCCTGATGTAAACTACGGTTTGGATCACAACGATTGAAGAATCACAAGGCTGAATTTCTTCTGTATGGCATCTATGAATTTCGGCAGCACAAATATACACATTACTGTATATTGTACTTTATTGATGAACAGGATTCGCACTTTTCGTTTCCTGGTTGTTCATCCATTTTTTAAAAAAATTTTAATTTTGTGTTTTGCTCCATCTGTATACGCTTATCAATTGAAGGTTCATGAGATATGATCTATTCTAGAGAACTGCTTGATCGTTGGATGATCTTTGATGACTTTCACTAATGAAGGAGAGTGTACGTCAAGATTCTTCTGCACAATTCATCAATTCAATACACAATTACCAAAATAAAAATGTTTACTAGAAATGTGAAGAAGGTAAGCTTGAGAGATTGACTGGTTTAACCATTTTTCATTCAATGATTTATGCATTGAACTGATTTCTAGATGCTTTGGGGTTTAGGACTATTCAGGTGAACCAGTATAATATATTTTGATCAACATGACCAACAATTGATAATGTAGGAATCAGCAGACAATTGTACAAAATCAATTAAATTAACGTACCAACGCGTTCACAATTTGTTCAAAGCAAAGAGAAATGTGCTCCATGATGTGGAGGTTGAACAAGTAGTTTTGAGAATTTCATTTCTGATCTGAAAAATGTCCCAAAGCAACTGAGTAAAAACTGTAAAGGGATATATATATTTAAAAAAAAAAAAAAAAAAAAAACCCTGAAGAGATTTTATTAAATATAAATATTTTTTTCCCCCACTAATGAAATTGAGGCAAGAGAGGGCAGGTAAAATGTGTGAAAAAGGTCGAACAGAGCATAGGGGTTACACTTCAGGCCCACGTGGAAAATACAAACGAGCATTTGTTACAAATCGGAAAAGCAAAAATTTGAAAAAAAAATTTTTTTTTTAAAGTGTCCGGTCGAAAAGGTGCAAAAGGGGGAGAAGAAAGAAAGAAAGAAAAACAAAAAACAAAACAAAACAAAAAAACAGTCCCACTCATTAGTACAGGCACTGATAACAGTCCACTAACAGTCTTCTGCAGCCGTTCTCAATCATCTCAGACTTCCAAGGACAAACGAAAAAAGAACCTCCTGGGAAAGTCAACCGACACTCCTGGTAATCTTCACTGGTTGTGCTGTATTCATTGTTTTTTCCTTTCAAGATTACACTCAGTAGATCAATAAGTGAAGTTGAATACGATTCGTCTGCTACTACTGTAGAATAACTTCCAACAGGTTTCATACAAGACAAGTTTTTTTTATAATTGATGCCATTAGATGGCTTAAAAGGCAGGGTTTTTTAAACACCAACAAAAAGTGCCCAGTTCTTTATTATTATTATTTTTTTGTGCATGTCCTTCTCTCACTCTCGATACATACACTCATTTTCTTGATTGACTATTTCCTTTCACAGAACAGGGAACCGTAAAACATTCAGCGAAAATAACTTTGGCACCATGGATCCTCCTTGTGGCAGAGGATCTTTTTTTTTTCTTTTTCTTTAAAAAGAAATTCTGCCCATAACCTAAAAGGAAACCTTTTCAACTTTTTTTTCTAAATTATATTCAAATTGCACATTTAAAACGTACTGTTTAGCCGGGCCGGGATTCTTCATTTTGTGTGCAATACTCTTCATAGATGAACAGAGCTGAAAGATATCTCGAGTTTGTGGAAAAAGATCTTAAAACCGACAATTTCAATTTGTGTCTGCAAATTTCATAAAACGAAAACACTAACTTGTAAGCTTGAATAAGAAAGTGAGAAATGTAAAAGCGGCGCAAGTAGGATTAGTCATTAAGCTGTAACCGGATCCTCAGACACTGTCTTTTCCACAAACCAGGATTATTTCCGAAGGCAAATGAGTTGACGAATCAGTGTTCCTCAGGACCTGGCAAGGATTTTCTTATGCTTTGAGGAGGTTCCCAGGAATCACTATCATCGGTATCCTCGTCGTCATCGTCGTCGTCACCAGGGGCTGAGGGCACTTGCTCTTCAACCACCATCTCGTTCTCCCCCTCTGACTCCTCCTCTTCTTGCTCGTTACCAGTGTTATCCTCAAAAGGATCTGCACCCGTATCCACTTTCCTGCCAACCTCAGCAAACCACTCCCGGACCTGTTCGTAACTCATGTTCGACTTGGCTACCAGCTCGTCCAGGTCTTGCTCGTTCAAAAACTTGTGCTTCAGGTAATATTCCTTAAGAAACTCTTTCCCAGTCTTGAACTTCATAGGTGGGGATTTCTCCAAACCTGTGGGTTTTCTGGCTCTCTTGTTGCGGGACCTGCCCCAGCCACGGTTCCGAACTCTCCGTTTCCTGCTCTTGTTGCCATTCAGATTATCTACGTTGCCACTCTGGTAATAGAAGTACCACTTAAGATTGCCGTTCTTCCAGGCATATCTGGTATCCCCAAACCAGTTGACAATGTAAGGTCGGGGTAGCCCACTTTCCTCGGCTAGCTGGTCATATTCCTCAGCAGATGGCCACTGAGTGCGCACAAAGGCACTCTTGAGGACATGAAGCTGTTCCGGGGTTTTCTTCACAATCTTGTCCTTGGACAACCTTTTTCCTCCAGGTGGACTTTGTGAGGGCTTACCATCCGTCTCATCCGTCTTGTCATCAGATGGCTCTACGACAGGAGTTTTCCTCTTCTCTGTGAACCAAGCGTCGATCTCTCGCCTGGTGAGCTTTGTTTCGGCCCTTAGGCGACTCAGTTCTTCATCCGTTGGGGTGTCACATTTTTGATAGCTCTCCTCCAGAATCACCAGCTGCTCTGGAGTCTTCTCCTTAAACTTCTGCAGAGTGAAGTCTGGAAATGGGTTCCAGGTCTTGCGGGTCTCCTTCTCTTTGACAGGCGATGGTGTTGGGGATTGAGGAGTCTCATCGCTGGAGTCAATGACAATAGTGGCGCTGCTGTTGTTGGCCCGGGAACTTTCATGCGGGATGCTGAAGTGGTTGTTTTTGGAATTGCGTTGATTATAGCGGGTATCGCTGAACCACTTCTTGATCTCGCCTTTGGTGAGATTGGTCAGCTTCATCAACCTGGCAATTTCAGCATCACTTGCAAAGTGGTTTTTCATGTAGCTGGCTTTCAGTTCAGCCAGCTGCTCCTTCGACTTCTTTGGGCGCAGGCCAAAGTGATCAGCGCTGAGGGCAGAGCTCTCCTGAGGAGTCAGTGATGGTGGCTGGATCGTTGTGGCTCTTTTCGTTTCGCTAACAGCAGAGCTAGTCTGACTAGCCGTGATCTTCGATGCCTGGCTCTGACTTGGCATTCCTGCAACAGTCAAGGTGATAGGTGTGGTGCCTGGCAAGCTATTAGCGGTGCCAACCTGTGTCAAAACCAGGCCTGGCTGACCCACGATTTGGCAAGTCTGAAGGATCGACTGAAGCCCATTGGTGGCAGAGAGATGGTGAGCCGGAATGACTGTAATGGTCTGAGGCACCGTGTGGACCGTGCCGTTAAACTGCTTCCTCCGAGCTTCTTCAACTTCCTCTGGCGTCCAGCTAACACCATGCTTTAAACGCTGAGCAGAGAACCAGATCTTGATCTGCTCCTCTGAGAACTTCGTCTGGGTTGCCAGGCCCATAATTTCAGACACAGAAGGGTAAGGGAACTTCTTGTAAGTGTTCACCAGCAATGCATTCGTGTCCATGGCTGCATTGTAAGACGGAATGCTGCTCACTGGAATCAGGAGCTGAGCCTGAGCACTCTGCTGGACCTGCAAAGCTGTCAGTACCTGAGCAAGGCCAGCAGGAAGGACTGTAGCAGGGTTTACAAGCGGTTTCTTTTGCTCTGCAGGAGATGGATTGGCAATGCCAACAAACATGCCTGGTTTTGTGGAATCAACAAGAATCGAGTTTGTCATATCAGCTGTAACGGAGGTTGCTTCAATGGACTCTGGATCCCCTTCGCTTTCAATTAATGAATCGCCCTCCTCTGCCCCTTTAAGAGACACGGCTATTCTTTTGGGTTCAGGCTTCTTTTTCATAATAGGAGTTTTGCTGAGTGAAATCCCGGTAATGGAAGGGTCTTCGCCATCTTCTGTCTCAGCTTGAACATTTCCTTCAGCAGTCAGATCAGTCACTGGCTGCTCTAGAAAAGTTGGATTTAGGTGTTTTCCTGCAGTATGGCTTAAACTGTCTTCATGCTCTGAGAATAGGAAACAAAAGACATTTTCAGCCTTTGCATCCCCATAATATAATCTGTGATAGTATCATTAAGCAAATGTACATCGTCACTAAATTCAGCTGCCATGTGTTCAGGTACGTCTACCATGGAAGTGCATTTGGTGATTATTAATTGCAGCAATGCATGATTCAGCCTATCAGGCAGTAAACGGGGACCCGAGTTAATTTGTTGGTGAAATATTTTCACAGCAGTGATTCTGATGCCAGCCACTGCCAGAAAAATCAGTCTGCCAACCAGCCAAAATCATGCTGATAGATGATGACCGACACACACTGTTCATGGACAAAATGATCCATTCTGAGTCTGATGGAAAAAAGAATGGGCCATCGCCCAAAAATATCTGATAAGTGATTACCGTGGGGGACCGTAAGGGACGGTGCTGTGAGGATTGGGCAGCAGTCGAAGGCGGGGGCCTGCTTAGACTGCTGCCCCCGCGACCCGAATTACGGATAAGCGGGAGAAAATGAATGAATGAATGAATGAATGAATGATTACCGTGGTGGTCCCCTTCTCCACAAATTAGTAGCTTTTTCTTTTTTCTACAAAGCATCCCTATATATAGAAATACTAAGAGGCCTTGTGTTATAATATTCTTTGTTTAATTTCTGCGTATTCTGCAAAAAAGCATGTTCTAGCGGCAGCATCATTGATAACTCTAACCGCTAGCACTCAATGGACCACAAATGGTTATGGTTATTATCCATGATGCTGCATCTAGAAAATGCTCTTAAACAGAATACACAGAAAAAAATAATTACTAATCAAGAGGAAACAATAAACAACTTTTGTTATGTCAAGATCAGTAAAAAACAATATAATAACGCATGGCCTCTTAGGACTTCTGTACATATATCATAGATGTACCTCACAAAACAGCCAATGGGAGCCTACGCATAATGACAATACCACGCCATTTAAAATTTGCGCCGTGATTCTTGACACCAGGATACCAACCCTCACCTCCTTCACTGTCCAATGGAACCACTATACCCTCTGTAGTCCCTTCAGTAGCACTTTCGGCTCCTTCTTCCCCTGCAAGGGCATCCATATCCACATCCTGCTCCACTACATCTGATGGAAGCACCATGCAGGGGGTGGTAGACTTCCTTCGGCTTGACATTATGTCTGTAGCACCAGATGGTCCGAGACGGCAAAGACTGTCTGAAGCGTCGAGAAGCTGAATTCACATGCTAAGGGTTTGTCGAATATGACATCTGCAGAGGAGAGAAAATTTGATAAAAGACCACATTAAAAATAAAATATAGTTGATTAACTATTTAAAGGAGAACTCCATTCTGAACAATTTGCATATAATCTTTATAATACATTTTTCTTCATTATGTGCATTACATTTATTTCACTGTGCCTCCAATTTCCCGCATTACCCACAAACACTGGTAGTTTTTCCAGTTGGATTTAACACACACTTCTCTACGATGAAGCAGCGCTTTAGTCCTTTACCCTGTCCAACTTTCTCACTTATTTATCTGTACACTTTGCACAAACACGTCAGCTACCACTTTAAAGCTAATAGTAGCTCAGTGGTTAAGGATCTGAGTTACTGATTGGAAGGTTGGGGGTTCACGCCTCAGTATTGCCAAGCTTGCCACTCTTGGGCCCTTGAGCAAGGCCCTTAACCCTCTGTGCTCCAGGGGTGCTGAAACCCGACACCAGCTTCCGAACTCTGGGATAGGAGAAGAAAGAATTTTATTGTGCAGCAATGGACCGTTTACCATCACCATTGAACTTGTCACCAAATAGGTAGCCAAGTATATTTACATTTTTTTACTTGAGCTGCCTTCATATTTCCTGACAGAAATATCACAAACACAGGATGAACACACAAAAACACCACGTGTTTTATATTTACAACCGAGGAACGTTTAGTACTTTCTTCATCATTTGGCAAAATTAGCCATATAAAAATACAATTTGGTATCAAACGGTCTCCTGAATGGCTCGGTTTACAAAAAAGTACTTTATTTATCTACGTTGACATACTATGACCTTCAAAAACAGACCCCTTGAACAACAATACAGCGCTGCCAGCGCTCCTGCCACTTTTGGAATGTGTCCTTGAAGTCTTTTTTTCGAAGCGTGTCAAGCACCTTCTGCGATTCAGGCTGGATCGCCACAATGGTGTCAAAACGGCAAACTTTGAGCTGTATCTTCATCTTTGGGAAGAAGGCGAAGTCTGCAGGAGCCAATGCTGGCGAGTAGGGTGGGTGCGGAAGTGAGATCATGTTTCCAGCGAGAAACGCTCAAGTGAGGAGAGGCAACAGATGTGGTAAAGCACATGGTCACTTCCGATGTACACAGGATGATGTCTTTTGGCACACTGACTGAGTGATCAGTGCTTCCTGTGACTGTGCGTGCAGCCTCGTGCTGCCATCTGTTGGTCGATTACAAGCAAAGCCTCAAAACTTTCTGATGCTACCTCAAATTAAAAAAAATAACACACATGACTCAGTATAAACAGAATTAATGTGTTTCAGAGCGGAGTCTCACTTTAACTGTGTGTAGTAGGCAACAACTTTCTCCGTTCAGTTCATATATATGTGTAAATAAAACAATGCATTTAGGTTACATAAGAAAAGTGGTTGTAATGGGGAAAATTAAGGATCTACAAGCCAAAATAAACCAGCAGGAATGTAATGGATACATTCCAGGCCGTTACTTTGTGCAGACATTTCCACAGCAGGGCGTTATAAGGCGTTTTAAGGGCTGAATAACGCCTCCAGGAAAGTACTTTAGGATTGAGATACTGTGCTGTAAAGACAGTTAGCTTTTGGTTGGCTGGCTGTCACTCAGGATTGAAACACGAGGATGCTAAGCTGCTGGAAACTCACCTGGGAGACCGCTTGCTGTTCAACCGAAGTACACGGTTTGTTTGTTTGTTTGCTTTTTGAGAATATGAGGAGCTAACTCGCTCAGTAATGAAGCTATGCTAAGATAACTAGCCTGCTCCTCGGTGTCGGGGTCAGGCGCTAATTTCTACGGTCGCAATCCTCCAAGGCTGGATTGATGCTCGGCGAGAGACCAAATTCAATTCCGGATCACGTCCTGATGTGTATATAAAAAATAAATAAAAATCCAAAGCGTTCATTACACGCAGCAAGAACTTCAGCCTATTTTTTTTAATCCCATGGTGTTTTTCTTTCCTTTTTTTAAATGATCAGGCGTCTCCGCTGTCACTGTGACGTAGTGACGTCATCGCCAGGCGACTCCCCACCGCGACTTTAAAAAAAAAGAAGAAAAAAAAAAGAAGAAAAAAAAAAGAGATCATAAAATCGTTCAAAGCGACCTCACTCCTTCTGCAAATCAACATGCAAAAACAAAAATAAACATGCGATATAACCTACAGGGCTCCGCTAACGCAAGGCAACCCGTCCAAAACGAGTCAAATCGGCTGCGGAAAAACTTCCGAGGTTCACCCACGTTTACCGACCAATGAGACGCAGATTGGGTCACGTGATTCTCCGCGTCTGAAAAGCAGCACACGGAATTTCCCCTCATCGCGCTAAACACTTTCCTTTCGTTTTTATTACCCGAGATAAACTCAGAAACCAATCACCCACAAAGTTTTCCCTCCAAACAGCTTCAATAAAACGACTCGATCATTACCAGGTGCAAACCAGACATCACACACACACACACACACACACACACACGTGAATGTTAAAGAAAAGCAAAAGACGAAAAAATGCTGACAAAAATGTTTAATATATCAGGAAAATATAACAAATATACATGTCGGATTGTAATAATTGTAGTAAAATATAATTTAATACTATGCATGAATTAACTGTAATGTTCAGATAAACTATGAAAACTCCTCCACTTCCTTTGCCATTTCCTGTAAAGAAAGAAAAAAAGAATTCACACGATAAAAATTCACACCATTAATAATTCCCCAAACAGTTTTTATGAAAGAAATATCTTACTTGCTAATGCGCACAAGTGACAGCATTAGCAAGTAAGATATTTCTTTCATAAAAACTGTTTGGGGAATTATTAATGGTTGGCTGACATTTCAGAAACAATCTGACCAACAAAATCTTTACACAATCTAGAGAAATCATTTACAAAGAAATCAGGCTGGATAGTGTTGCCATGCCAACACACACACACACCAGTATTCATAGAGTAGGAGTTTTTGTTATATTATATTGATTACACAGTGATATGTCACACTGCGGTTATACTAAATATAAACAAAGCCTGCACTTTTGCTGGATTTATGAAGCCTATTAAGTACACCGATCAGGCATGATTATGAACATTATAACCAGTGAAGTGAAGAACACTGATTATCTCTTTATCATGGCACCTGTTAGTGGGTGTGATATTTATTTATTTTGTCCTCAAAGTTGACGTGTTAGAAGCAGGAAAAATGGGCGAGCGTAAGGATTTGAGCGAGTTTGAAAAGGCCCAAATTGTGACGCGTCTAGACGTCTGGGTCAGAGCATATCCAAAACTGCAGCTCTTGTGGACTGTTCCCAGTCTGCAGTGGTCTGAATCTATTAAAAGTTGTTCAAAGAAGGAACAGTGGTGAACCCAGTGACAGGGTCGTGGGCAGATGGGGAGTGAAGGCTGGTCCGTGTGGTCCGATCCAACAGACGAGCTCCTGTATTTCACATTGCTAAAGAAGTTAATGATGTTAATGCTCGACGGGTCACAACTGTTTTTGCAGCAAAAGGGGGACCAACACATGATTAGGCAGGGGGTCATAATGTGATGCCTGATCGGTGTCTATGAATAGTGTAATGGTACATGGAGAAAAAAAGTAATTATTCTAGAGAAGAGTCAGAATCAGTCAGTTTTGCTGTACAACATGCTGTACCTGTACAAGTGCGGTCTTGTCGTGATTTTTCCTGTGTCTGTATATGCTCTGGCACAAACGAGCATAAAGCTTCTCCAGACGGTCCACCTCGTAACCCTCGGTTTTGACTACCACCTCCAGCAAAAGACCCTGAAAGCAAAAATCTGTCATTTTTAATTTCTTTTCTTTCTTTGCGCCATGTCGACTTCTATGGTTATGTTTGTGGTGAAAGCTTGGTTTTGTTATTCGATTAGATAGAAATTTTTAAATAAGATGTTTAAGATTACTTTTCTCTAAAAAGTTTAATATTAGGTTTGGGTTTATTTGCTTAAAAACCTTTTCAAAGTGTCAACAGAGTAAAACAAGTTTCTCCAAGTGCTATAAGTATTACAGTCCATCAAAACACGCTTAATGGACATCGGGACGCGGTCATTTTCAAACGTTCAATGAAGTAATGAGATTTAATATCGCTATCAAACGCATGCTATTTCATTACAACAGTCCATTGTGCTCTCTATATAGGAATATCTTGCAGGTAAATATTTCTGGATAATTACTTGGAATAAATGAGAATCAAGTTTCTTTTTTTTTTAATAACTGGGTTGGATCATATTGAGGATCAGTTGTTACATTCTGTCTTTTGTAATACAGAGGAAGTACAATAATCGTGCAATTATTCTGTGAAAACAGAAAGCGCTACTGAAGACGAGTTTGCAATTATTTTAATACAAAACGGTGAAAAGTTGGATGAGGATGGAATGGGCCGGTTTAAGCAAATACAATAATCTAATGTGATCTTGTCCTGTTTTATTTTAATTCAATAACTAATTCAGACTCTGTGTCCAGTAAATAAAAACGTATTTTGTTTTGAATGCTGTACAAGGTGTAAATAGTTGATTATGCAGTGAATCTGAAATGACCTTAAGGCAGCATTAGTATTAGCATTATTCTTTATACAATGAACTCACTGTATATTATGCTGGAAATGCTTCAAACGATTAATAAACCCCTCCAGCAATTTTATCTGCCCTTCAAATAAAAAGGTTCACCTTTAGCCTTTTGTGATCCACAATGATTGGTTGGCTCCTCTGCTCCAGGATCTTCATGGCAGTGTTCACGTCAAGCACCTTCTGCTGCTGAGCTTGCAATTTTAAACCTCTGGTCATACGTCTTATGCCTTTCTCGAAAACAAGACAAAAAACAAACAAACAAGCAGTTTAGGAAACAGTACAGAGAGCACCAACCACAAACATTTTTCTGATGTGGCTGTTAAGATGCATGATTTTTTAAATTTAACCCTTTGTGAAGGAGTCTCCAGGGTCAATCTGAGATTGATCAAAGCTATAAAATGCAGGTATGCAGCAATTTGTTTTTTTTCAATAACATGAGAAGCTGCATTTTTGTTGAGATTTTGAGAGAAGTTAATGATACAATGGCTGTTCAAAAAAAAAAAAAAAAAGCCTGTGCTATACAGGAATAAAACACGAGGCTGGAAACATTTACTCCACTTCATCACATCATTCTGTCACATCATTGATTCGGTTCCTATAGTTACAAGCTCGCAAAATAGGACGTCTCACCTTTCCCTGGATCTTCCTCTGCACTAGGCTCCACCCTCTTATCACTTGAGTGTTCCATTGGTTGTATCTCACCATTGTTCCCACTCTCTCCATTACGATTTCCAGGAGATGCCTTTCCATTCTGAATCCCATCCAGAGATGAAACGGTGCAATCTCCCGCACTGCTGACGTGTCCGTTGTGTCTGTGTGTGGATTCCAGGGTTTCGTTCTTGCCCTCTTTCGATGTAGAACCATTCTCCTTGTTCTCCACATCCATCTGTTCAGGCCCATCCACGTCCCGCTCTGCCGTTTGTCCCTCTTCATCATCCTCTTCATCGTCATCTTCTTCATCTGACTTGTCCTTTGTGTGTGCTTGTATGGACTTCTTCCGGCACACAAGCCCATTGCTCCAAAGCCTCTTGCGTCTCCTTTTCTTCTGTGAAGCTATAAAGCAGCAAAAATATTTAATCTTCACCATGTTTTGCAGAATTCTTTTTACAGAAATTATAAATGGATTAATAGGGAATGTGAGATCCTGCAAAACATGACACACTGGGCTAAAAGCACATTACCTGGATGTTTTGGTTTAGCCACTGGTGTTGTAACAAGGGCCACATCTTTGGAAGGACCGTTTTCTGTGGGTTTTGGTTCTGCTGATGCCGGGACTTTTGGTAAAACATGGTAATATGATGGTGTAAACCTTGATGATGTACATCCTGAAAATAAAATTGTGTTAAGTGACAACTTGGTATAAAATCATTTAATTTTAAAGTAAAAAAAAGTCCCAAAATTTCAAATCCAACTTAAAAGGGAACCAAATGCATTCTTGAAGTCAAGCCGTTCTGATTCAACTGTCTTTGAGCTAGCACAAGCTTTGACAACCAGACTGAAAGACACAAGGAGCCTAGTGGACTACTTGTAAGCTCACTGTGCAGACCTGTATGAGCAGCACAGCGACAAACCATAACAACAGCTAACTCTTAATGCTAAAACTCAGACACTGGAAGACTGAGTCTGCAGTTCGCAAACAGCACTGCAGGATAAAAATAAAACACAAAACATCCATGGATGAAAATATGCAAACTTTCTGTTCTTCATAATATTAAGTACAGCAGGGTTCCTACACATTTTTCATTTAAAAAAATCTATACTTTTCCAGACTCTTAATTTTTCAAACCATATTGAACACTAAAAATTATTATTTAAAATTCCAACTAACATGCGTTACGTTATAATCTCTGATGTAGGTCAAAGTCAGAATCTCTATTTTTTCCATTTGTTTAGTTGCATGATTAAGGGTGCTGTACTGTCATGGCAACTGCTGCCTCACAACGTAACAACCGATCACTGCAGCGCAGATCAAGTCCAGAACCGATCCGGCAGTGCTGAGAGTCTGCTCCTAACTCCACAAAAAAAAACACACCTTTTGGCCATGTCCACACAAACATATTTTTCTCAAAATTCGTTCCCTGTTTTGGCCTTTTGTCAACGCTGAGATGGTGAATTCTGTCACTGAAAACATAGCTTTTCAAAAACGCCCTCCGAAGTGGATAAATTTGAAGAATTGATGTTCAATTAAATCAAATCAAAGAAATGATCTGTAACTGTAAAAGAGGAAAAAAAAAAAAAAAAAAAAAACCTCGTTTCAGGCGGGACTCCTTAATCTCAACACAGATCTTTTCAAAGTTTTCATCCAACTCGTCCTTGATGATCGCATGGACGGTGTCTTTGAGTGTGCAGGCACGATGTCTGATAATTCGATCTGAAAAGAAAAACAAACCAAGACTTTGTTAACACTCAATAATCTATTTCTTATTAAACTGTCTTTAGTCTTTGCAACTCAAGTTTATTTTCTGCCATATTTTCATTTAATTTCTACTTCACCTGACGGATCGGTGTCTGGATTGTACTCCAAAGCATTTTTCCAGACCAGGTCCACATCATGAAGGTAGTCTTTTACAGTGGCGTATTTGTGCAGGTCAATTTTGGTGAGGACTGTGGACAGGTCCATGGGCTGCTTAATGACTGTAGTATAATCGGGAACCTGGAGATTCCAACGAGAATATAAATGGAGAAAAAAGGAAACAAGCTTTGTAGACTTGAACATTATCATCATAATACATCGAACTAAAATCCTATTAAGTGTCTCCTAAAATGCTGACCTCTTCTGTATCTACTGGCTTCGTGAAGGCTTTAAAGCGCTTGTCCTGAACAAGTCTGTTGGTGACATCACGCAGGAAGAGGCGAAGTTCCCTGAGTGTGTCCTCTTCCTGATCCTCTAATTTCTGCTGCTCTTGTTTAGACAGTTGGCGAGGGGTAGATGGAGGGGCCAATGGGAGAACTTCTAGGGCCTGGAGAACTGAGAACAACAGATAATTTTCAATTAATGTGGAACTTCACTTATGTCAGACTTTCAGACTCGTGACAAAAATTATCATTCAATTGGCTGTCGGTGAACACGTCAAACTAGTGATTAAAGACTAAGGATTTTAGCCCAGGATTGTAGGATTTTCAAAATTTGTCTCAGATGACCAAATCACAGTGTGCATCTGGCTTTAGAGAGCACGCTCAATCAGAATAATCAAAACCTCATTTGAGAAAAGAGCTTTTATAAGCATGTTTGTACCTCCACTATGGGTCCAAAGACATATAGAATCTTTTTCATAAAGCCTTGAAGCTATTCTGATGACTTGACCTGTTTCAGCACCAAGTTAGTTAGGTGCTAAGGCAGGTCAAGTCATCAGAATAGCTTCAAGGCTTTATGAAAAAGATATACATTAAGTTAGTCACAGACAGTTATTTTTTTTTGTTTGTTTTTTAACTGGGGGGTATAGAACAGTCCCTGATTAGACATGAGCCATTATTCAGAGAAAAAAAAAATGTAAGTACTTTAGTTTATAAAATTATATGTTTATACATTATTTTGTTGAACTTGAAAACACATACCTGCTTCTCTTTTGGACGGAGGAGCTTTGGCAACTTGGTTCAGAATGAGATCCTCAAAGAATCTGTGCCTCTCCTCTTTAGAGGGGAGGGGGACATTGAACACCTCCCCGTACTCAATGCGAAACAGATCCTGGACCTACAGTATCAAAAAACAAACAAAAAAAGAAAATACAGTGAGAAGATATTTTATAGTATATTCAGAATTGTATCTACATTTACATCTACATTAACGTGCCAGTGTTACAGACCAGACACCCCAAGCACAACAAAAGCTCCAGGTACTGAAAAATCATACATACATACATACATACCTCTGTGTACAGGCTGTGATATGACAGGCTGCAGGTGGCGAGGAGGAGGATGGGCGAGAAAGATGGGATGTCTTGCAGAAGGCTGAGAAAGGTGGCCCTGAGTGCAGAGCTCACAGTGTCCCACCAGCGCTGGATGTGCGGTATGTACACGATGCTGGGAGCCGTTCTCTTTGCCTCACAGAACAGCTGTATTAGGACGAAACACAATAATGAAAATCAGAAACCACTCAAAATTTCCTTCCAAGTCATACTCGACATGCTTTCTAATGGCAACATCTGTTCAGCACCAGGTGGCTTTTGGGAAACTTGGTCAAAAGCAGACATTAATCGTGATCAGATGGCATAAATAGCCTCACATTAAATATTTCATACATGATACAAATCACAAGGAAAGCATTACTGCTGCATAGCACTAAAGCTCCATGTTAGGATAAGGAACCAGTTTTTATTTCCCTAACAAACTGTTAATAGATAAACTTATCCAAGGCAAATAAACAGAGAGTCAGATAGATAAATAGACAAACACACAGTTACACAAGCACTATGCAATATTACATCATATCAGATTATTGCTGTGAGAGATAAATTAAAATAACTAATTCAGAAGGATAGCTTTAGTGAACAGCTGAGTATGAATAAGGTGTACCTGGGCACATGCCTCCTCTGGGGTGGTAGTGCCAACCCCAAAAAGCACTGCCATGTCCAGAGTGTAGACAGTAAACTTCTCCAGAGTATGTAGCATTGCAGGGGCCAGGTGTGTGCTCTGCCCTGAGCCTGGACTCCCACAGAGCAGCAGCCGGGGCCTAAACGTGGTTGGCTCCATAACAGCACTCCTGCATTATACATATTTTTTTTACAAGCATTAATTCTACTAACTAATCTAACAATACACACACCAAAAAAAAAAATTACATGCAAATTAACCAAGATTATTTACATTCACTGACCAGGCATAACATTATGAACACCTGCCTATTAACCTTTAACAACATTTAATATAAACCCTTAACCTTTTTCCTGCTTCTAACATGTCAACTTTGAGGACAAAATCATCACTTGCTGCCTAATAAATCCCACCCACTAACAGCAGCCATGATTAAGAGATAATCAGTTATTCACTTCACCCCTCAATGTTTTAATTAGGGCTACTCGATAATAAACTATAACGAAATTCGTTGTCAAACGGATGCCGTAATCAATAAGTTGGCCTGCTGAAGTTATGTTACAAAATGGCTGACAGTACAGGGTCAACCGGCAGCAGGAAAAAGTGTGCATCCCAAATCATCAAAAGCATGCGAGCATTTTATATTAAAAAGAACAATGTAACCTGCAAGTTATGCAAAGCGGAGCTTGTGTGGTAGAGAAGAAAAAGAAAACACACTGGTGTCAGGGATGAAGGCGAAACATCAGCACAGTAAGTAAAAACTGTACAATCCCCATCATGTAAAAAATGGTACAGTTTAATGAAGTGCTATTGTGTAAACTGTTTGTTTGGTAATTTCGAGACAATCGCACTGAATCTGTTCTGCGAACAAACACAAAAAAACGGCAAATAACTTCAGCAATAAACGATAATGAACCATTGATGAACACTGACTTGGTTAAATGGAGAAAGGAGCCAGTTGGGCCTGTATTTGTCTGAGCAGGTTTGCTAATGCACATAGAGAAGTCCTCATCATCACTGTGCAGCAAGTCGTCGAAAACACCAGCCGCACCATCTACAGCACAAAGCACAAAGGAATTGTTTGCGATTTTGTGACATGTCCTTACCATTACAATGCAAAAATTAAACCAAAACCTAAAACAATATGAACAAACACTGATAAGCTGACATTATGATATATATATATTTTTTTTTATCTTTCATATAGCTGTGCATAAAAAAATAAAGCAGTGGTGGCAGTCATCAGTTATTTAACATACTGTTGTCCTTCTTCTTGATGCCTTGCTCCACATGAGGGAAAACCTTTTGCAGGGCTTGCATGGCATCTCGGAGTGTGTTAGCAAGCAGAGGCTGAACGACGTATGTCAGGGCTTTGGCTGGGTACACCACAGCCCTCTGGGAGGCAGGAACTATCTTCCCCATGGCGGACAGGAAATCACGGCCTTCTATGCTGATAGATGAGACGTCCAAAAATAGTTTCTGTGAGGAGGAGTAGATCTGGGGGTAGCGGCGGCGCAGGGCACAGAGGGCTGCTTCCGCACACACTGCTTTAATGTCTGCACCACAGTAACCTGTGATGGAGAAAGAAAAAAAAAAAAAAAAAAACATTGCAGGAAATTTTTACAATTAATTTACTAATAATTTGATTATGGTTTGACTGTGTTCTTGTTTAGAATGAGTTTTAATTTTTAATTTTTTTTTTTTTAAAGCAGCAAGCTCTGAGCATGTTTAATACTATGTTATTCTAGACTTAAAATAAACGTGTGTGTGTGTGGAGGGGGGGTAATAGTGAAATCTTCTATAAAGTTTTCTTATAACTAATTATTACTATTATTCTACTTATAATATAATCATTATTATATTAGTAATTAAGTCATTAATTGATTAAGACTATAAAAATAATACAAATTATGACAATGGATTACTGCTTTAGTTAAAGAGAAATCCATTTCTATTTCTAATCAACTTTTCCCCATATCAATAGGGAAGAGATTTCCTAATTTAACCACCATTTGACTGCTTTTGAAACACTGGCAGTTACAACAAAATAGCTTTAGTGTTTTTCACTGAAATGCTATATAATTCACAAACATCAGAATCAGAATAAAAGGGGTTTTTCCCAGACCCAGTGGTGTGTTATGGAAAGCAGCACGTGCAGCATTTGGGATCTGGCACGTGCTGTACAGATGCCTTGTAATGTAAGGAAAAACTGAAGAAGACTTACCAACACATTTGTTAGCTAGTTCTTCAAGAAACGCATCAGATGGCTGCGGATCCCACTGACGCATGTGGATCTTTAAAATATCTTTACGGGCCTAAAAACAGGCAAAATGTACTTTAAGCTTTAAGGGGGAGATAACTGTAGTACTGAAGTTACTAAAGGTCATAATTACAAAGTGTTTTTAGTTAATTCGCCAGAAAATGTGAGCTCACATGGGAGCTATGGGAACTTTATGTAACATTTTTTCTTGTATAATAATATAAAGATCTTTTTTAATCTTTCTTGTCAGAGAATAGTACTAAATATGCCCTGACATCATTTTAATGTTTGCTTTTTTTTGGACACACCTCTCGGTCAGGAAGGCTGAACAGAAACTCCCTGTCGAAGCGGCCGGGCCGCCTGAGCGCAGGATCGATAGAGTCCAGTCGATTAGTTGCTCCAATTACGACCACCTCACCACGACCGTCCAGTCCGTCCATTAAAGCCAGCAGAGTGGACACGATAGAGCTGTTGCCAAAAGGGTTGCACTAATTAACATGTATACATTCCCTAGAGTGCTTTAAAATTAGGTGATGAAAATTTATTTAGTGAGACAATCTTTATATATGCTAGTGCAACACACAACAAAAATGCTGAACATACCTGTGGATCTGGTCTTGCCGACTAGACCGAACTGGTGCAATTCCATCGATTTCATCAAAAAATATAATAGATGGACGCATCTGATATGCCTGAGGTGCCAAAACAATAACTGGTGTTAATAATTTAGACTGGTAGATACAATTTTATTTATTTTTTATTCATTAAAAAGTATTCATTTCAAACAATAAAAAGGCAGCAGATGTCAGAATACGGATATAAGGGCTGTAACGGAACACAAAATTCACGGTTTTGGTCCGTACCTCGGTTTTTAAGTCACGGTCGGTTCGGTTTACAGTTCGGAAATGCAAAACATAAAATTGCTTGTTCTTTTTTTTATTATTATTAACGCAGTTTATTTTTAACATTTGAGATCATTTGAGTTTAAATTTTTCAAACAACTTTAGATAAAATGCCTGCTTGGTTAAATAAATAAAATTATATTTAATACAAATAAAATAGAATGAATCAAATTGATGCACTTTACTTATTATATTGATTAAATTTGATGTGCAGATTTGTCTGGATTTTCTCTTTTTAAGAGAAATTCTTGAAGCTGGATATAAAACGCTATAGAATCCATATCGCTAGCTAAACAAACTTGCGGATCGCCACTTAATACGTTCCTGAGGGAGCCCTGTACCGAAAAGTGGGAGTCCAAAATACGTGTACCGTTACACCTCTAATGGATAGAAATAATATAGTGCAAGTATGTTTATTAAAAAATAAATAATAATAATTAAAAAAAAACCCTGACAAATACAATAAAAACAACAGCCAAAGAAAAATCTGGAACTAAAACCAATGTGGTCAACATAGTGATAATCAACTAGTCATGTACCTGGTCAAACAGAAGCCGGAGCTGTCTTTCTGATTCTCCCACCCATTTGCTGAGGCAGTCGGCTCCTTTCCTCATAAAGAAGGCCACTTTCTTCTCCCCCTTACTACACTCATTGGCCAGCGCTCTTGCCACCAGGGTCTTCCCAGTCCCAGGAGGACCATAGAACAGACAGCCTCTTAATAAACAAATTATATTTATAAAGATTATTTACCAATCAAACATTTAGGAAATGAGAAACACTATTTTGAATTTTGAAAAAGGTGTGATGTACAGAATGGTCCATTTCATGCCATGTTTACTAGCTGGATAGTAATGTGCTAAAATTATAATAAAAAATTTTTTACACCCCATTATAAATTAGTAGGCATAAGAAAAATGCCTTAAACTTGAATTCCATGTTCACACAAGCTCCACTTGCACCAATAGTCAGATTAATGATCCTTATGTCCCGTGAAAGTGTTTTAATGATCTGTCTTGACACAATAGATTACCGCATATTTAATTTTTTATAATGTAAAATGGATTACCTTGGAGGCTGAATCTTAAACCGCTCAAAGACCTCAGGGTAGAGCAAAGGAAAGACCACCATCTCTTTTAGAGCAGAGATGTGTCTGCCCAAACCTCCAATGCTGTCAAAGTGCACCTAGACCCAGGGAAAAGCAACAATTAGCCAAAAAGATCAGGATTGTTTTAAATGACAATATACATTACCAAATACACAAAAAAAAAAACAAACAAAAAAAAAACACAAACCGTTTGGTCAATCTGCATTGGATCAACATCTGCAAGGCTTGCTCCGATCTTAATTCTGTCCTTGTGAATTCCCAAGAGATCCTCTTTTCTGAGGTTCATTGGAAGGCATCTACAAGACAAAATCACATCTTTAAACTCTTCACTATATACCATTTATATATTCAAAGACAATTTTTCATTACAAACACCCCAGAGAGAACCAAATTATTGATTGATTATCCAATTGAGGGAAGATTTTCCCTCAATTATTCAATGCATAAATGAAAGTTAAAGATAATTACAATCTCTCTCTCTGTGGGCAAAATAAATTTTTGTTCTTTAGTACTGGTAATGAAATTTTTCTTCTGGTTGTGTGACTACCCAATAAGAAAATGTTATGCAATAAAAGTCATGCTATAATAGAAAGTAATTTTAGAGGATTGTTAAGAAAAACATGCTGCAAATTTAGGTATTCAATCACCTATGTTGATTCCTACCTTGTTGATTCCTTTCTTATAACATGTTGTAGTATATTTCCTACTGCATCCCAACACGATCATCTCTTAAAGCGTTCAAAAATAAATTTGGTTTTCATTACTGAGCGATTTTTATTTATTTTACCTGTTTGTAGACCTGTT
Organism: Silurus aristotelis; assembly: GCF_946808225.1. Lineage (NCBI taxonomy): Eukaryota > Metazoa > Chordata > Actinopteri > Siluriformes > Siluridae > Silurus > Silurus aristotelis. The sequence goes on along the minus strand of NC_139598.1, from coordinate 14,481,020 downwards.
CCGACTTTTACTCCTCCGCCTCTCAAATTTCTCATCATCTGATGAAGATGAGGAGGTTGAGTCACTGCTGTGGATGGCATGTCTCCGCCTGGAGTAAAAAAACAAAACAAAACAATGCCATTCAAGATTTGATGACGAAACAAATACTAAATATCAGTGATGAGTGAAGTTTCACAACCAAAAAATAATGACCCAAGACCACCAAATGTGACAAATACACACACTCAGATCTGCTCAATCCATCTCATAAATCAAAGTGCTTGGACAGAACTGGCTGCATTATTGGTTTTCACAATGATGATGTGCCTTATGAAGCTTTATCTTACCCATCAGGTCCAACTCCCCCAAAACTGCAGTCAAAGGAGCAGACAAAAACAGGCTTAGGAGGAAAAAGTGGAACTGAATAAATCATACTAAGGTGCATTATTAGGAGTGGCCGGTTCTGACCCATAGCCCATGGCGTCATACAAGCGTTAGATCATGCCTAAGCTAGAAAACATGAACGGAGAAAAAAGTAAATAAATAATATAACAATGGTGACCTGTTACTTCTGCGTCTACTGTATGGACTGCATGGCCCTGTAGAGCTGAACGCATATCTCCGCCTGGTTGGGGTCGAGTGCCGGCGGAAAAATATACTCTGCTTCCGTGGCTCTGTATATTAAAAAAAAAAAAAAAAAAAGGAGAGACAGTGAGCTCCAAATAACTCAGTTAGTTCAGGTTCTTCCTGGATGTGGTGAAATGGCATTGGGAAGATTTCTCCCAACACCTTAACCTAAGGATCATGAGTATAAGTATACATGGGCATTTCTTTACTGCCAGATCATATAATGGCTTCCTACAGGAGAACAATGCTTTAAAATATATAAAATCACTTCCATAAACATGCATTTTTCTAAAACCAACCAAGCAACCACATTGTGCTGAAGTGGTAGATCAGTTGTTATGGCTCTGGGTTTATGATCGGAAGGTCAGGGGTTCAAGGCCCCAGAATACAAATAAAAATAATAATAATAATAATTGTATGATGCACATGAGAACAATTGACAAATCTGCAGTGCATAAGATCCTGTCACCATGACAATAAACATCAGAATTTCAAAAGAACATTCCATGCAACAAAGAGCTGGATTTATCGTGCAGTGTCTTATAATACTGACCCTCTAGTGGAGCTTGGTAACGTACAACAGCTTTTCTCTGTCTGAATTCATAGCGTTTCTGATTGTCTTCTTCCTCTTCATCATCATCATCATCTTCATCATCATCTTCATCCTCCTCCTCCTCCTCCTCATCACCTTCATCATTGTCCTCTTCTTCTCCTGTGCCTTCTACATCTGCATTTTCATCCTCATGATCAGTGTATTCTACAAGTGTTTACAGCACATGGATAATTTGTTAAAGATTTGATAAGCTTTACTATAAAAAAAAGTTTTAACTAAAACTGGTTCAAAAGTAAAACTCAATCGTCTTCTGGCACAAAACAGGTTAATCCCTAATAATAATAAATTATTATTACCAACATGGCCGTTTTCTTGCTCATCTGCACTCTCAGTGGACCTTGTGGTTCTCTTTCTCTTGGAGCCAGAGTATATTCGAAGTTCCTACATGACAGGGAGAATACAAAATCCAGTCAGGAGCCGTGCCTGGACAGAATGAAGTAACAAAGTATCTAAGAATGCTCACCTCCGTTTTAGTGTCTCTGCTACCCAGCCTTCGGCGCATTTTCTGCATGTCATCCATTTTCTGGAGAACAGCTTCTGCAGTGCTGAAGGGATAGATATCTTTAACAACAAATATTCAACAAGCCATAATCTTTAACCAAAGTGTATGTTTTTTTTTTTTTACTAAGCGCTACTTTTGATTTTAATTCCCTCAAAAGCATATTCTAATGTGATATTTTTCCTTTATTACCACAGCAATTGTATGTACTAATTAATTTTACGTCCATTTATATAAATAAGTATAAAGTGGGCAAAAATGAATAAATTAAATAAAATAAATGTATTAAAAAAACCTGTCCTATGCTGACCTATATTTAAGCGGATAGTTCTCAGTTCAAATTCCTGTCTCATTTGTTACTATAGTATAGTTATCATTTTGGAACAAGTACAATAAGTATAAGGCCAGTCAAAGCAGCTGTTTAAAAAAAATAATTAAATTACCAACACTTTCTTGACCAATCAGATCAGAGAATTCCACAACACTGTGGTATAAAGCTATTATTGTAGGAAGCTACTTCTTAGAGAACTTGACAGTATTTCTTTGTTTATTTGATAAAAACAACATACTTAGTAATGAGCCGGTCATAGAGAACGGATTGATCCCTGGCGTTAAACTTGTATCTTGTGATTCTGGAGCTGCGTCTAACAGTGGAGTCCACTTTTCTCTCTCGTAACCGCGCATGGAGATTTTTTGTGGCTGGTGACCCGTCAACCGCATCGACTGCAAACAGAAAAAAAAATGATAAGCATGTTATTTTCAGACACTGTATTTAGCTCACGCATTGCTCAAAACAATCTCAAAATAAGAACTTTTTAGACAAACATTAGAAATGAGAACGGAGCGTTCGTGTTAAAAATATGGTCAATAATCCTTCATATGCATGTAATCAGAAGAAATCGAGCTGCGCACCCACCGTTATTCTCGTCACCGGACTTCTCATGCTTTTGCAATCTTGGGGATTTCCTATTAGAAACACATTAACATATGAAGCATAATTTCAAAAGCATTCATTATATAATTCTGTAAGAAATGACATTCTCAGATTTGGAGAAATACTATACCTTAAGTGCCTCATGCTTTTCTCATCTTTTTGAGTAGTGTTGTTCGGCTTGTTATTCGCATCAGCAAAAGAAACAGCATGTTTGTCTGTTTTGGCTCGGGTCCTCATGCCGCTTTTTTCTTGATCACACAAATAGCCCTAAAAATGTACATACATCAATGTATAACAAATATAATGTGCATTTTTACTTCTTCTATGTCAGAGTTCCTCCAGTTAACAAACAAAAGAGAACGTACTCGCTCGTTAGATGTCCTTACTTTAACATGGGTGTCATTTCGAAGTGTCTCGCCCTTGGAAATGTAAAAACCTATTGTCTTGTGTGTGTGTGTGTGTGTGTGTGTGATTAAAAATTATTTTGTGATGGAGTTTATTTATTCAGTTTACATCTTAGGAAAGAAAGGACGTCGTAACTAAATGTGTGGTGTGTTGAAGGTTTTAATTTAGCCTCTTCTAGATCAATTTATATTTTTAATTACATTTGTCAAAAAGAAATGTGTGCTGCATTAACTGTGTGTGTGAATACAATCAGTGCTGTTAAAATGAATTTGCGTTAACACACATCAATTGAGAACGCCCTAATAAACACTATAATGTCAAAGGTTTGTGGACACCTGGTCTTAAATATGGTATGTGCTTTTTGAGAATCATATCCTACATTTAAGGGGGGAGTGGTGGCTCCAGCGGTTAAGGCGCTGGGTTGCCGATCGGAAGGTCTGGGGTTCGAGCCCCGGTATCGCCAGGCTGCCACTCTTGGGCCCTTGAGCAAGGCCCTTAACCCTCTATGCTCTGGGGGTCCCTTACGAGGGAAATATCAAGGTCCGTGACGTCGGAGTGACGTGGGGCCGCCTTCCCGTGGGCTCACCACCTGCAGGAGGGACCGTAAGGGACGGTGCTTTGAGGATTGGGCAGTAGTCGAAGGCAGGGGCCTGCTTAGACTGCTGCCCCCGCGACCCGAATTACGGATAAGCGGGAGAAAATGAATGAATGAATGAATATCCTACATTTAGTCCCAATTTGCTTTTATAATTCTGTTCACTCTCCTGAGATGATGTTCCACTAGATTTTAGTGTGTGCTTGTGGACATTCGGTTCATCAGCCACAAGGGCGTTAGTAAATTCAGGTACTGATGTAGGTGAGGTCAGGGGACCTGAGGTGCAGTTAGTGTTCCAGTTCATCCCAAAGGTGTTCAGTAGGGATGAGATCAAAGCTCTATAGCAGGCCACTCAAGATCTTCCTCTCCAAACCATATAAAACAGATCTTCATGGAGCTCGTTTTCTGCATGGGGGCATTGCCATGCTGGAACAGGTTTGGGTTTCCAAGTTGGAGTGAACGCAAAATTTGGATACAGCGTCCAAAGATGTCCGTTCCAGCTTTGTTGGTAACAGTTGGAGAAAAACCACATATGGCAGGAAAGGTTAGGTGTCCCAATACTTTTGTCCATATAGTGTTATTTGTATTATTTGAATTTGAATTCAGACTTCTTGTGTTTTCCTCTATCGAGAACCGCGATATCTAGTATCGAAGTAATACTCTTTGCTATCGTACCAGCTATAGAGAGAAACAGTTACTCATACACATGCGCATGTTTACGTTTAATTCACTGTTAGATCATTAATTCCACCGGCAATTTGCTGTTTATTTCAATTTAAATCGCTTGAAATCCTGAAATAATAACTGGTTTTCTGGAAAAGAAAGACTAATAACCTGATCAACAATTGCTGTAATTCCGTACACAAACACTGACTAGCAAGAAGTTGACAAATGAACTCACAGGCTAATTCATTAGCCGCTACCGCCTCACTAGTGGGCTAAGTTAGCTAGCGACTGGTTACATTTCTGAGTGTCGAAAAAATAAAAGTATAAAGTTAAAAAAAAGCCCCTTAAGTCCGAGTGAAGAACTCACGTTACTGGGGCTGTTCTCGGTGCTGCTGTAGCTGTCATCCAGGCCCTCCTGCGGGCGCGCGGACTTTTTCTGGCCGCGCCGCAGCGACAGAAACTCGGAGCTCAAGTCCATTTCAGAATCCTGCTTCGCCGCCTCCGGACCTGAACTACTCCTGCGTAGCATCATCATCTTATCGTGTCAACTCGTTCACACACAAACAGCGAGAACCATACCAATATTCGCGACTCAGAAAATGTCTGTAAATAACAACCCGCGTTCCTTCTTGATTTCTGGCGCCATAAACGTCACACAGCGCCTGATAGCAACCTGAACGTGATATGTGCTCTCGCGAGAAAATCTAGATTTGATTAAAAGCTCATGGCGAACTCCTTTATGCACCATATCATCTTATGATAACACGTTCAGATTGTAAAAGACACCCGAATACTCGTCTAAAATCAGTTCAAATATTTGTTCACGCAGATTTTGTACGCGTTATGAAGCACCAAAATGATTTTGTAAAGATCGCGTAGGGATCTTAATCAAAAGTAGTGCCGGTTGTATTTTTGGCGCGCCACAATTCGAGCCGCGCTGAGTTTTCCGATTGGCTAACGTAGGCCACGCCCACCGACAGGAACTTACTATACATCTCTTTGAAATAAATCACAGACATGCTTAGATGTATTGTGGTAGTTTATTTTTCCATTAAGTAAGAAAAGAAAAAAATAACAATACAGACCATAAAACTACTATGTATTTCCAATGGGATTCTCAAACATCCTTTTCAGAAGAAATGAACAGCAAACAAATCTGGTTGAATTTACGCAATAGCAGCTAAATAATCTTTGACTTCAGCAGGAGTCAGTCGCCTGAAGCCGCTCTCGTTGCAGATTCCCACCTCGATGTTGTCCTCGGTCATCTGGCCTTCAAAGCTTTCCTGTAACACAGTGACATTTTGCAGACCATGTGAACGCTCGTTATATTTTAAATGATGCAAATGCATATCAGAAATATCTGAAAGTACTGATGCAACTATTTATTCTGCCATCTAATCAACAAGAAGATCGAAAGAAGTGCGACTTTACCTTGAGGGTTAAAATAGCTGTATGAATTGCATCTTCCAGTTCCAGATCCTCATTGTATCTAAAAACAACACGACTGTTTGTTTAGGAAATGATGCTTTGCACAAAGTTCAATAGCAAATGTGCTGTAAAGTTTTTAATACCTTTTTTCGAGGAAAGTTTTTCCATTCACGTAGTTCTTTCCTATTGCTGTTGCTTTCCATGCGAAGTATGCACCCTTTAAATAATAAACATTCTTGTTTTATTAAAAGGCATTTTTACACACATTTTGCAATATGACATACCTGCTAAGCACTATCATTTAATACGATAAAAGTATTTTGTGTGTTTTAAGGATGGATTTTCATTTGAAGCCAGAAATTTCCCAATTGCACTGCAGCTTCATCGTATAAAAATTAAAGTGGGTTCTTTAATTTTTATACGATGAAGCTGCAGTGCAATTGGGAAATTTCTGGCTTGACAAAATATTACAGTGTCAGTGTCTTGACAAAATATTACATAGACAGATATGCGTATATCAAGTGCAGAGTTCAGTTCTTTAGACGTAGTTCAATGAATCACATAGTAAACCCATCTAGAAATACTGAAATTTCGTACATACCGAAGGATCAGACTGGAAGAGGTATGGGCGATCTTCATCCCAGCCAGCAATTAAGAGCGACACACCAAATGGGCGAACACCACTATGTACCAAAAAATATAGAAATGTGTGTAAAAAGAATTGGCAAAATATATTAACACAAACACTCTACTGTAAAAATTAGATTTACTCAACAGTGGCCATTAAAAAATGTTGTGCAACTTAATTTTTAAAAAATGGGCAAAATAATTATATAAAATATACTCAATACACTAGATATATACATTATTTATTTTATATATATATATATATATATATATATATATATATATATATATATATATATATATATATATATATATATATATAAGACTTAGTCCAATTCAGCAACCTATTGTAAATATTAAGAAAATGGATTTAAACCAACCCCGATTGTGTGTACTCTTGCATAACTGAAGCAACCCTCTGGACAAGCTGGCCTGTGGGAATAGGCTCTTGGTAGACCAGGAAGTACTGCTGAGCTAGCTTTCGTGCTCTCCTCAGCAAAACCCTGCAAAACATACAATACTCCAGTATTTACTGTGTACATAAAGCATGTCTCAATCAATTACTGTCTACTCTGATCCTATTCAGTATACTATGAAAAAACCCAATAGCTCATATACTCCAAACAACAGATAATTGGCTCCCAGGTGACACAGTAGGAAAAAGTTCGGTCCTAATGTCTGGAGACCGCGAGGTTGAATCCCAATGATACCACAGCTTATCCATGGCCGCCGAGAGTCACGAGAGCAAAATTAGATGTGGGTAAGAGGGATGGCATACTGTGAATTAATTAATCACAGTGATTCTAGCCATGTGTGTCTGGCTGCTCTGTGATGATGTATTTGGGTCATTTCACGTGTCTCAGAGAAAACACACACTAGCTTTCTGTAGCTGTAGGATGACAGAGGTGGGATATGGTCGATGAGAACACACGGCTATAAATAAAAATAAAACAACCACACCCTCATCTGGCTCTCTCCTTTCTATTGAAGTTAATATGACCATGGCATCAAACACTTAGGGGCTGTTATGAAGCTCTGGCACTGGAAATTCTTTACTTCAAAATGCATAATTGCTTTATGCTGTGCATAAACCTTCCAGAATATTGTAATATAATATAATATAATATATTAATATTGTAAAAGTAAGCTGTCATTCTGTGCTGTAGAGTTCTTACCTGTAGTCTGGGCCCATTCCACTGTACACCATGCCAATGTGTTTGGTTATAGGCTCTACTTTGTGGACGCTCTGTTCATCATACAGTATTGACTTCTGCTTCTTCTCTGTGGCCAAAACCACACCGTTTGCAGCTGTGGATAAAGTTGGATTTACAAATGTCCATCAATATGCACATATTATGCACATAATATGCATTACATATATACATATATACATATACAGTACAGACCAAACCACCTTGTGTGTCCAAACTTTTTGTCTGTACTGTATATATATTATATATACAGTACAGACCAAAAGTTTATATATATTATATATACTGTACAGACCAAAAGTTTATATATATTATATATACTGTACAGACCAAAAGTTTGGACACACCTTCTCATTCAAAGAGTTTTCTTTATTTTCATGACTATGAAAATTGTAGAGTCACACTGAAGGCATCAAAACTATGAATTAACACATGTGGAATTATATACATAACAAAAAAGTGTGAAACAACTGAAAATATGTCATATTGTAGGTTCTTCAAAGTAGGCATCAAGACAAATGCCAAGAGTGTGCAAAGCAGTAATCTAAGCAAAAGGTGGCTACTTTGAAGAACCTACAATATGACATATTTTCAGTTGTTTCACACTTTTTTGTTATGTATATAATTCCACATGTGTTAATTCATAGTTTTTATGCCTTCAGTGTGAATCTACAATTTTCATAGTCATGAAAATAAAGAAAACTCTTTGAATGAGAAGGTGTGTCCAAACTTTTGGTCTGTACTGTGTGTGTGTGTGTGTGTGTGTGTGTGTGTGTGTGTATTTTTCTTCTTTCTTTCTTTCTAAAGATGTGTCCTTAAATCTATTTCGTCTGGCCTTTAAGGCTAAAAAACTGTTTTTACCCACAAGTCATTAGGCTTGTGAACAACACCCATGGACCCTCAATTTACCTCTGCAGAGTTTTGTCTTTCTACAATGTTACATTGCAAACTACACACTTTATACATGCACACACCTGTTTCTTGCATCATAACTTTGTTAATTTGCAATTTATTTTGTGTTTATTTCCCTTTTTGTCCTCAATTTATATATTATAGGCTGCTTGGAGGATTTATAGATAAGAATTTAATTGTACAATGTAACAGTCTGTTAAATCTAATGTTACTCCCTCCTTTATTCTTTCTTTTTCCCTATTTTTCCACCTTTTCCCCTTGCTTTGTCTTTTCTACTAGTTTCTTATTTTTTTCATCTCTCAACATGTTTTTTTACTCCCTTCATTCTATATTTCTGTTGTTACTTTACGTTCCCCCCCTTTTAACTTCTCTTTCCTTCTTACTGGTCTCTTTTTTTTCTTTTTTTTTTATCTCTTAGCCTTATTCTGCATCATTCTGGTCATTTTCCAGTCTCATCTTCCTTTATTAAATGTATTTATTTTTATTTTATCTTTGCTCATGGATTGAAACTCATTTATTCCGTTTTCCTATTACTGCCTTTCCATCTCACTTCTTTCCACAATTCTCTTTCTGATTTTCTCCTTCAGTACTTTTAGTTTTTAAACTCTTTCTTTTTGTTCTTATTTATCTTGCTTTATTCTTGCGTTCTCATTCTGTAGCACCCTGCTTAACCTTTTTTGTTTTCTCTATGCAGTGAAATAGCATAGGGAGGATGAATGCATTCAGGATTGCAACTCATTTAACTATTTATTTCACTAAAAGCTATATCTTTTTATAGGTTCCTTATTGATCCCACTTCATCTCCTGCCTTTTGTTATTTCCTTCTACCAGCTCCTGTAGAAAAATACTGTGATAAACACTGATCAGGCATAACTTTATGGGTACGGATCTAAGATTACATCCTTTGCTTCTAAAACAGTTCTGATCCGTTGAGCAGTAACTTCTACAGTAGGTCTTCTGTTGGACCAGCCTTCGCTCCCCACGTGCATAAATGAGCCTCGGCCGCCCATGACCCTGTCGCCGTTTAACCACTGGTTCTTCTTTGGAGCACTTGTGATAGATTCTGTCCACCGCAGACCGGGAACATCCCACAAGCGCTGCAGTTTTGGAGATGCTCTGACCCAGTCGTCTAGACGTCACAATTTGGCCCTTACCTAAATCCTTACACATAAATATATCCCACCCACTAACAGGTGCCATGATGAAGAGATAATCAGTGTTATTCACTTCACAGGTCATACTGGTATAATGTCATGTGAATGCAATCATTGAGAGATGATTATACCTTTAATCCCCACTGACGGAGCTCCTGCTGCAACAGCTGACAAAGCATATTCAATCTGAACCAGCTTCCCTGAAGGGCTAAAACACATTAATTATAATTCAATTAAAACAGACAACCAACATTCAAATATAATCCATCCATTAGTTTTCCTAAACCGAAACCGAAACCAATTTACCGCCCACAAAGCCTAAACCATTTCTACAGAATTTAATGGATTAATATATTATTTATTTTTTACTTTCACATTATATTTTAAAGCATTTCAACTATTTAAGCAAACTACCATTTTCAAAATCTATTTCTGCTCTGCTTTAACTAGGAAAACAGAGCCGCTGTACATGGCTGTATCCCAAATACATCCATATTGAACTCCGAGTGGACTCGTCATAACGGTAAAGCCTGTTCTATGCAGTGCACCACTATAGGGAGAGTGAATGCGTTTGGGATTCTACAGTACCCAATGAACAGTGACTCTGCATCACTTTCTAATTTGCTATTATAGTTGTTTCTTTATTATTTTGAGATATTCACGGCCTACTACATATTTAAATGATTATCTAAGCTTCAATAAAAACCCGAAACAAGCACTTTAACAAAAATAAACCCCGAAAATTGTATTCATTTACCTGAATGTAGTTAGGGAAAAACTGTACCCCCTTTCCGCCATTGCTGCTGTTTCACTCTAAAGGAAGTGACGCTATAGGTTTGATTGGAAAGATTAACCTGCTTATGGGTAATGAAGTCTAAATGGTTAAAACTGCAAAGGATTAGTAGCAAAATCGATATTTTTGTTCATATTCATATTTTTTTTTCTTAACTTTAGAGATTATTAAATTCTGTTTACTGCTGATCTGCGTTGTCAAAATGGGAAACACGCTATTCACGCAGTATTAATGTACAATTTAGAACTACAACTTCCAATCATGAACTAGAGTAAGAATATGCGCGTGCGCATTTGGCGACTCTTGGCTGAGTGACCGTGAGGATGTTGTAGTGTGTGTGCTGGTCTCTGTAAATACAACAATGTCGCTGATAGGATTTTTCCGGTTTCTTAGATGTTCTTTACAACAGCTGGAGTCCAAGTTAATACAGACTGCAGGGTTTAATGATAAATTAGGTAAGTAACAATCGAAACAATAAGAAATGTTTAATAAGTCATCCTAAAAGGGGCAACATGGTGTCGCGGCACGGTTGCCAGATTGACCAGGACATCGTATATTTTTTAAATGCATATTATTTTTATTGATTATATTATTACGATTCAATTAAACACACCAACGAACATATTTTATATTAGATTCGATCTTACAGAAGCAGGAGAAGATGTTTTCTGTTCTAACAGAAATATTTAAATTCGTATTGGAAAGGAAATATTCTTTTCAATCTGGCAACCTGGTTTGTATCGTTATCAAATATGTGCTCAAGACTGTTATTGGTTATGCCACTTATGTGCCAGATGTGTAATACTTTATCTTATGTCCACAAAAATAATTCTTTTTCTTATGATTTTTGCAATTTGTCTGCCTAGGTCCTGCTTTGGCAGTGAATGGACCCAGCCTTCTTCCTCACCCTCAGCAAATAAGAGATGATGAGAGCTCTGAGCCCAGTTTCCTGGACAGCATCTTCTGGATGGCTGCACCCAAAAAGAGGCGCACCATCGAGGTGAACCGCTGCAGAAGACGAAACCCAAATAAACTGATCGAAATCAAGGCAAGTCTGTAAATTTTGTCACACAAAAAAGCATTATCATTTACATTGGATTTTTGTGTGAAAAAAATCATTTTCACATTCTTTTTCTTAAATATAAACTGATTTATTTCCCCTAGACAAACATCGAGCCATGTCCAGAATGTGGGAACCTTAAACAAAAGCATATTCTCTGTGGGTTTTGCTATGAGAAGGTCCAAAAGGAGACAGCCATGATACGGAAACAGATTGAACTTATGGAAGGCCGCCCTCACAATGCACCTACCATGGAGACTGTGGTGCTGTATGAGAACGAAGTTCCTCGTGAAGTAGACAAGGAAAAGAGAATAGTGGAGCGAAGCAGAAAACGCCCCTCTTGGTTTAACCTGTAACTTACCCAGAGCTTCTTTTTTTGTATATGTTCAATATTAAAGTACAGAATCTGTAAAACTGCATTTATGTTTCGAAAGTCTTTCTTTTGCTGCTACTATTCAAACCAGTATTAAATATGACAGATATCAGGTATGGTTAAAATGAAAAGACAGGGTTAAGAGCAGACCAAAGCCAAACTGAAGGATTTCTGTATTGTTTGTGTAATTGCTTTGTGGATACCGGCATACTGCAGGGTTTTTTTATATATTAAGTAGGCCCAATTTCAAAGTAATTGAGTGTGTTAGAGAAGTAAAGAAAAGAGTGCAGGCAGGGTGTAGTGGGTGGAGAAGAGTGGCAGAAGTGATTTGTGATAGAAGAGTATCTGCAAGAGTGAAAGGGAAAGTTTATAGGACTGTGGTGAGACCTGCGATGTTGTATGGATTAGAGACAGTGGCATTGAGTAAAAGACAGGATGTGGAGCTGGAGGTAGCAGAGCTGAAGATTTTTTTGGGGAGTGATGAGGATGGACAGGATTAGAAATAAAGGACAGCGGGACAGGAGGAAAAGAGGAAGGCCAATGAGGTTTATGGATGTGGTGAGGGAAGACATGCAGGTAGGTGGTTTAAAAGAGGCAGATGTAGAGGACAGGGGGGTATGGAGCTGGATGATCTGCTGTGGCGACCCCTAATGGGAGCAGCCAAAAGAAGAAGAAGTAGGCCCAATTCCAAACTTGTCCATTCTATTAAGTATTTCTGATTTATTTTATTCGCCCAGTACATGATTGTCATAAAAAACACAAACTTTGGGCCAGAATTCTGATACGCCGGCCTAGCCATTCAGATTTTTTTACATTTAGATAAATGTTTTATAAAATCTATTATATCGCATCATTAAAAATGCTGATGTGGCTTTAGTCAAAGCACATCCTCTGTGTGGAAGGTCTGGCAGCTGTGTAAGAGTTTAGAGGAAAAATACCAGGCTGGTCTGTGCTGACCTGGATTGTAGTAGTAACTCTAAGCACTCTAAGTAGGGGCTACAACAACAGAACACTACACCAGATTCCTGATGTTGTCAGCAGGAATGTAAAGCTATCATTGCCACAGGAAACTGAACAGTAAAAGATTAGGGGGGGGAAAGTCTCTGACCTCATGCTCTACCCATGACAGATTAATATAAAACAGAAGCTGTGTGGGTGAATTTCTTCATAAACAATAGTGTTAGCCGGTCAAGAAAAAAACAATCAAATCAATACAGTAGAATCGATCAACAGTCTCTTAAGGCTGTCCATCTGCTAGAACTGATATGATCGTGTACTTTTGTTAATATTACAAATTGCTAGTACAACTTCAGAGGTGGGAAGTAATAAAGTACAAATAATTTGTTACTGTACGTCAGTAGATTTTTCTGGTATCAGTACTTTACTTTTTAATTTTCTGACAACTTTTTACTTTCACTCGTTACATTTTTTTACACAAATATCTGTACTTTCTACTTCTTACACTTTCAAACCCGACACTTTAGTTTTTATCTATACGGTGACATATGTTTTTCTCATCGCGTTTCTTGTCTGTGTGTCTTCTTCAATCGACCACTGGTGTATAATTTTTTGGCTCTCACACATCACAGACGTGGTCTAGACGTGGATGAGACAGAGGGAGTCAGTGATGTAAACATGACTGAGAACAGACACATTCCTGATCATCATCATCTTTTCTCTGATTGTGTTCTATATGGTGGTTGTTCAGCCTGGATACATTTATTAGATAACATAATTAGAAATTCTTTTGTATTAATATATAAATATGATGTGAGGTCCAGTTACCAGCATGGCACTAAAACAGGTAGTAGTAATGACTCCTTTTTACTGAAGTACATGTCAGAGCCCAAACTTTTTTACTTTAACCTGAGTGAAAAAGTGCAGTCAAAACTTCAACTTTTACCAGTCTTTTAAAACATAAGTATTTGTACTTCTACTTAAGTGAAGGATGTGTGTACTTCAGCCATCTCTGTGTAAGTTCCCCCTGTATATACAATCATCAAAAACTGTATATTATTATTTTGCACTGTTTTATTTAGTTAATGCACCTTTATGTGCAGTTCTCAGATTCCCCCCTTAAATGCATTAGTGTATTATAGCTTTTTTTCATAATTGTAATAATTGGGCTAATAATAATAATAATACATTGATGCATATAAATTATAATAAAGTAATAATTATTAATAACAATAATGATAATACTTTGTTGCCTGTATTTTGTTGTATGTCTGAGAACTGACTGCTGTAACAAACATTTAACTTTGGATTAATAAAGTACTCTACTTATCTAAAAAAATCAATTTAAGGGAATAATGGATGTTAATAGAACCATTAAAACCTACGTTTATTGCTGTATATTTAATAACAATAACAACAATGATGATCATCATTTCATGACTATTCAAATCTAACTCCTGTTCTGCCGCACCAGCATAACATGTGCATTTATAAAGTGCCCGTCATTGGATTATACCAATTCGCTCTGTAGCATGGGGGTAATCCAAATTTAAACCAATGGCACTGCATTCTCATTAATAAAATTGTGCACTTTTAAACAAATAAAAATATGAATAATATTTACAAGTATGTGTAGAATTGTAAATAAAATATTTGTCTATTTTCAGTAAAAAAACGACATTTAAAACAGAACACCCCCCCCCCGTGTAAAGATAAACACGTCTGTTTTTGCGTTTGCTGCGTAAATAACGTTCACAGCGTAGCATTGAACGAAGCGCCTTAAAGAAGAGACGAGTTTTTGGGCATTTCCCCCCTCCTTAGGTGAGCAGATGATTGTTTATAAAAGCGTAATTTATTATCAAAACCTTTGCTAGGTGTAAAAATTAATGCACAGATAATTAATATTGATCCGAGGAGCAAATTAGCATTAACTTAGCACTGTAATACAAGGGCTCCAGGCGTAACCTGAGACTGGTTTAGTCATGTTTTTGCCTGTATGTTTAAATGAAGCCTTTATTTACTGTGTGGTTCGAATTTTGGTGTATTTTTTTCCAAAATGCACCAAAATATATTTTTGCATAACATCTGGAGAATGACAGTGGACATTTAAGCATAATCTTATATAAATCAATGAATCAAAGTGAAACACTGATAGGCCCAAGTGAGCAAACTGTATGAATGAATTTGTTTGTTTGTTTTGATAAATAATCCTCTGAGTAAAATCATTTTGCATTTGACTTCCAGACTATCTCCATGAACAACCTGAATGATCCTCCTGGATGGAATATAAGGCCAGTACCCAATCAGGGTCCTGATGGAGGGAAGTGGAACTATGCACTGTTAGTGCCAATGCTTGGCCTTGCTGCTTTTCGTGAGTATCTAAGCGAAGGTTGATGCTGTGATCCAAAAGTGTGTCGCCTGGACCTAAAAAAAGTCATCGCTTGAATAGTTGCTGCCATTTTCCATCTTATTTTCCAGGGAAATTGCTTTTTGTTAGATTTTCTCCCAGATTTAGGCAGAGCAACTCGAGACTCAGGGTGTGTCCCAAAGCAAAACACAGATGAGTCATGAGGACAGCCGTAAAAATCAAAACCTGTCTGGATCGCTCATACATAACTTTATATCTTCTTATAAATCAAATGCTGACTGTATTACATTATTACAAGATTACGTTCACAATGACGCATTTAATTCACTTTCATTGCTGTGTTGCAGTAGTGCCGTGCTGAAACGCAACTATTGTTAACTCACTGCTGTATTCAGTAGTCAGTATCATGTATGAAATCAATGTACATTTCTTACATCTTTACATCGGTAAGATATGATATTGTTTGTGTAATATGTTATAATAATTGTTTAAATTATAGCACAGTAAAAGAGTCCGCCCTACGTCGAGATGATGTTTTGAGCATCTCCATGTTGTGGTGTTGATATACGATCGAATGCGCATGTTGTGATGGTGGTCTAGAAGGGAATACCCCTGTTGTGATGCTAATATAGAAAAGCATAACCGTTTGGTTGTGTTGATCTATAAGACTGTATCCATGTTCTGATCTTGCCCATGTTATGATAGTGAGGTAGAAGAGCATACACGGGTTGTAATGGTGACATGAAAGTGCATACTATATATAGAGAAGAGTGATGGTGATATTGGTCTGGAAGAGTGAACTCGTGTTGTGAGATTGATCTAGAGCAGCACATGCATGTGGTTGTGGTGATCTAGAGGAACATACCCATGGCGTGGCAGTGATCTAGAGGAGCTTACCCATGTTCTGGTGGTGATCTAGAAGAGCATCGACATGTTGCGATGGTTATCTAGAAGTGCATTCAAGTGTTGTGATTGTATGAGAAATCCACTGATTTAATTATAGCTTGTGTATTTACCTCTCTTTGCTCTTGTTGTAGTTTTTATTTTGTATAATCCTCCTGATAAAAAGATGTATATATTCACTTCTGCAACCTGACAGGTTGGATCTGGACACGTGAGTCTCAGAGGCAGATTGAAGAAGCAAAAAGCAAGTTCGAGGGGGATGTGGCTGCAATTGGCAAAGACCTGGATCTCAAGTATAAAGATACGCTGACGGAGAACCGGCGCACTGCTGCCCTCCTGGAGCTGGAGCTAGAGAAAGCCCGTCAGCGGGTAGAGGGCTACAAGAGGGCCCTGGCCTCACAGAGCCAGCATCTCATGGAGGAGCGCAAGCAGATGCAAAAGGAACGTGACGATCTAGAAGAGGAGAAGAAGCACGCCCTGCAGACGGGAGCAGCCGGGCTGGCGCTTCATGCGGCTCTGCAACAGGAAGAGAAATGGCAACAGAAAGCCGAGGTTTTTCTACAGGATGTGGAGCAGCAGCTGGTGGAGAGGCAGAACGCCTTCTGCAGCCTCCTGCTGCCCAGAGATCGCAGAGGGGAGATCGAGAAAGATCTGCTGCTCAGAGTGGCAAAGGACCCGGTGGCAGCGGAGTTGGGCTTGGAGGATGACATCAAGGACATTTTTAAGAACGAAAGACACTGCGCAGACATGCTGAATATGGACAGGAGGAAAAATGGGAAGCTGATGTGGCTGTATCTTAAATACTGGAGGCTGCAGGTTACGCTGCAGAAACACACAAGAGCAGAGGACAGGCTGAAAGGGTCACTGCCTGATGTCAAGTGACTTTAAAGGGAAACTAAAACTTGATTTTAACTCCATGGTTTGCCAATAGTGTGTGGCAGTTCTCATTTGCACTGATGAATATGTTCACTTTATGGTCAAAAGTATTGGGACACCTGACCTGTTTTTCCATATGTGGTGGTTCATCAACTGTAACCACAAAACTGGAGGATTACAATTGTACAGGACGTGTTTGGATACGGTTTAATACATTTTTGCGTTCACTTGAACTTAGAAACCCAAACCTGTTACAGCATGGCAATTCCCCTGTGCACAAAGCGAACTCCATGAAGATCTGGTTTACATGGTCTGGAAAGGAAAATCTTGAGTCACCTTCAGTTCTGATCTCATGCCTACTGAACACCTTTGGGATGAATGTGAATGCTGACTGCATCCAGGGCCTCCTCGCCTCACCTACAGCAGTACCTAACGCTACTAACACCCTTGTGGCTGATGAACAAAAATGTCCACTCCAAAATCGAGAGGAACATCATCTCAGAAGAGTGAAGGGAATTATGAGAGAAAATTGGGACTAAATGTGAAATGCGATGCTCCAAAAGCACATACCATACTCAAGACCAGGTGTCCGCAAACTTTTGGCAATATAGTGTACATACAGATCGACAAATTAAAGGAAGATTGTGTTTCTGGTATCCACTTGTCTTTTTAGAGTGAAGCGTCTATTAAATTAACACAAGGTTCTGAATGATCACCTTTCTTTCTATCATTAAATCCTTTTATCCAAGATGTCCCATTGCTGTAAATCGTGTTTTGAGCTTCACCGTCATCCGATCTCAAGATCTGTGGGCACGCACCTCTCGCACTTTGCTCTCTTCCACACAGTTCCAGAGAATCCGTGAGGGTTTTTGTGGCTCATTATGACCCAACACGACTAAAATCACTTCTTCAATATTCACCCTCTGTTTTTCTAACTTTGTTAGAAAGGTGGGGGGGGGGATTACTAAACCTACTGACAATCATTTGAAGTAATACTGCTTCTGTAAGTCTTTTCTGCTGTTCAGCATGAAATTGTAGCTGTTTCATCTGGCCTTTTTTTTTTTTCTTTTTTTCTACAGATGTTCATCTCTGCAATGAGAAAAGTAAAAAATTCTTTCATCCAAAATAAAAATGTACTGTCTTTATTGAATTCATACATTTCTCCTTCTTTCTCATACACAAAGCACACAAAGTAATTACAGCATTATATCAACTTTACATTTATAAATGTATAAGAAGTCTGGCTTGCTCATCTGGGATAAATAAACATTTAAAGCTGCTTTGAGACAATGTCCATTGTGCTATAGAAATAAACTTGAATTGAATATGATGCCACCAATATTGCAATTTAACACAAAAAAATTTATATCGTAATCATAAAAGACAAAAAAAAGTTTTCTGGATTGAGAAGAAATGTTTTATTAGCCAGGAAATTACACGTTTTCATAACAAAAGTTATATGATGACTTTCCTCTAGATGGCAGTATATGATTTCAAAACCTGAATCCTCACTGTACAGAAGTAATAAAAGTGCTGCACAGCACTGGTTCACAATTAAGTGACCCCATTATACACAGAAGAAAATATCTTTTGGAATATTTGGGGGCTGAAATGTTGGGTCAGGGTGAACCCTGTTCCTTCATCCTGCCAGCATTACATTAAATAAAAAATTCCAGATGTTACACACTCTTTCTTCTTGTTAAACTGTTTCTCAAGCATGTTCTCTCTCAGCACCACTGCTGCTACATAAATATGACGCATCACAACACTACGGAGACCGAGGCGTGTCCTGGGAGTCACATAGAATACAGATTAACATGGCAGAGGTAGAGCTGTAACTTCCTGCAGACAAGTCAAGAACATCTGGTTTTATTACATTTTTTTCTTTCTTTTTTTTTTTTTTTTTTGTTTCACTACATGGTCATGTTTGTGAAAGAGCCATGAATTAGTCAGAAGACACTTAAGTAAAGGTATGATTGGCTGTTTGCCTGAACCAAAGACATAAAAGCGAACTATCTGTAACATACTGACTTGTATAGCATCATATTTTTTTCCATTGCAACATATTGCATCGTGTGGAATCAAGTCGAAATCAGATTACACTGCATCGTAATAGGGGTGAACCGTATCGAATCGTTGCGTATCATTGTCTATGCATCAAGATACGAATCGGATCGGCACCAGTTATGGAGATGCACATCCATAATACATATAGGAAGAATCGATGACTTGTGTATTTAGATTATACATATCTTTTTTTTATGACAAAGCGATGTGATCGAACGGTTCATCCTGAACGCTTTTATTCTTTTTATACCACAGGAATCTGTAAAAATAAAAAATGGCAGTTTTTAATTGATAACACATCAGCATGCTGTATTATGTGACATTTGTACATGTCACAGAACGCCCACAAATCAACTTCCTGTTTTCACTTACATTATTCCAGCTATAAATCATTATTCCCTCACCAGTCTCTTTTTCATTTCTCTCTATCTCTCTCTTAAAACACTCAGTTTTCTATCCTGGGAACTTTTCTATGTCAATTAGAAATGATTCAGTCCTTCTTTGTCAAATTCCAGCACCATTTTTTAATGTTTGATAATAAGACTGACTATTATGAGCATCCGCTATGCAAGTCCTTGTATAAATAATACTATAGAAATGATAACGTATTAGAACAAGCCCATTAATATATACATTTAATTTGTCTTTCAGTCGGAACTATTGTCAGACCTGCTGTTTTAGCAAATTAATCAACAACTTCTGATCTAATCTAATCAGATTCAAGACTCCAATCGTGCTGTAATATAATAAGTAGTAATACTAAAAGTGTGTTGCACTATAAGTAGCTGTAATTGCATGTTGTTCTTCAAGTCCGCTGAAAGTCACGTGCCAAGTCTCTCGCTGGTGAAACAAGTGTGCGGAATCGAAACTCTCCACTCTCAGGTTGTATCGCATCTTCCCCACCGGGCCATAGAACTTTCTTCTGACTCCAGGTCTTCTCTGTGTCTCCAGGCGAAAGCTCTCTGGTGTCCTCTCTGGTGTCTGATGGAGTGCTGAGGTTCCTGGGCACGAAGATCTGTATGGGTAGCACGCTTTTTTGATACGGTAGATGATACTCATGCAGCTTTGTTCCATCTTCACCGACACGATAGGTCTGATTGAGGAACCGGCGAACTACAAAATTACGCACACGTTTCCGTTCATAAGATTCCTTTCGTGCTGAGTCTCTCTCACTGAGTGTATCTCTGGAAAAGATAATGGTTTAATTAGAAATGTATTTTTAGATATCAATCATAATTAGCATTCATTAGCGCAAGACTAAAAACTCTGAGATCTTTGCAGTCATTTGTTTTTAAATCTCTAAAATACACTTACCGGTCAATTTAATAGGAACACTGTATACCTGTTTGTTCATGCAATTATCTAATCAGCTGGTCATGTGGCAGCAGCACAATGCATATAATCTTGCACATTCAGGACAGTGATAAGATAATGTTCTCATCAAACATAAGAATGAGGGACAGATATTGATCTTATTTACTGTAGTATGTGCATTGGTACCTGTCTGGCTGGTTTGATTGCATTAGAAAGTCCTGAAATTAGCCTGCACAACAGTCTAGTGTTGACAAAGAATGGTTAATAAAACAAAGCAGTTTCTGTGGGCAGAACTATTTGTCTTGTTGTAGATAGAGTTGAGAGGATAATGGCCGTACTGTACTGGTTGAAGCTGACTTGAAGTGTATGGTAATTGAAATAAAAACTCTTCACTGCAGAGGTCTTAGAATACTAGTACATATACTTTATATATATATATATATATATATATATATATATATATATATATATATATATATATATATATATATATATATATATATATATATATAAATAAAAACAAAAGTTAACTTTTTTGCAGCCATATGTAGTTTTTTTCCACAAACTACAAACATGCAGGATGTCTTTGGATGTGGATGAATTTCCTTGAATTGAACTCAGAGACCCAAACCTGTTCCAGCATTGCAATGCCCCAGTGTAAAACATTCTTAACATAGTTTGGAGAGGAAAATCTGCTAAATAGCTCTGACCCTAACCCTATTGAACACTTTTGAATTAGAACACTGGCTACACCCCAGGTTTCCTCACAACACCTGACTTTAGGAAGGCCCTTCAAGACACCTGACTAGTTGTATATCAATGTGTATCAAGGAATATTATCTTGAATATAGTGTATGCTTTATGTTGTTCATGTGACTATTACTTCAACATGCAGTAAAAATGTAAAGCAATAGCAGTAGAGTGAAAATATTAGCCATTTTGCCACTTATTAAAAAAGACTTGACAGAATATAAAGTATTGCCCATGTTATTTAATGATAGTCTCTAATAAAACGTAATGAATGCCCTCAGATTATTGACAAAACTGCTGTTAAATGACTACAAGAAGAAATCTTGGATTAAATTGTACTCACTAGATCACCCAAATCCTTTCTCATATTCTAAACATATGATTTCAGTTTATACTCTAAATAAAATAGAGAGACATACTTGAACTCTGGTCTTGTCTCCATCACCAGGTCTAACCAGTTCGCTTCATATGATTCCCTTTTACTCTCGTCAACTTCTTTCACGTCGCTGTAAGAGTTGACCAGAAGAGACCCGGGGGTTTGGTTCAGGCAATGCATCTTCTTTAAAATACATTAAATAAGAGGTTATGATTGTGACTGTTAACAAGCAAGTGATGGTAACTTTAATTTCTTGTGGTCCTTAAATAACCTGGTGCTGCTATTTTTGGAATTGGATCTCATGATAAGTGTGTACTGATTGGTGTACCCTATGGGCAGAAAAACAAATCCCAAGTGCTTTTTACTAACATGAAGAGGGCAGTTCCATCAACACAGCCACTCAGCACATCTCAGCCTTCTCAACTTCAGCTCATTATGACTTTATGGTTATTGCTAATGTGTAGTGAAGCAACATTCTCTGATGAGATTTTAAACAGTTACATCCATCGACAATTACAGCACCATTAAAAAACATTACTAAGATACCTTCACATAATAATGCATTTTATTTCTTACTATATCTATAAGAAAAATTATTTTAGAAAACTCATTCTTATGGTAGTCATGCTTTTTCAGGTATATTTTTATAAGTTTTTTGTTTTAGTAAATGACATTTGTAAACCTCACAAATTGTCCTAATGCTCAATTTGCAAATGACCTTGATATTAAAGACCTGAGCGTCTCGGGTTTCTGAGCAGGCCTGGCTATTAATAGCACAAGACACAGATTTCTCTGACACAACCGATGTAGTGGAGTCACTATTTTCTGTCAGTTGTCAGCGTTTCTTGCAGGGTACATACCCTTCGGTGACGTGGATGTGCTGTTCGGACACTTTCTCCATCACTGCTGTCACTCAAATTCATAACACAAGGACACACACACACACACGCAGGTGTGTACATAACCCTTGTCTAGTATTGTTGATAAAATACAGGAGTGTTTATAGATATGTGTGTATAGCACAGTGCCAAAAAGTTGTTGTCACATGTGTTCAACATGGATCATTTGTTATTTTAATGTTTCTACTAGGAACTGCTATTATTAGTTGAAAAATAAATGCTTTATTGCCATATGTGGCACATTATAATGTATTAACGGGCTAATATTAATCCAGGTATAGACAACATAAACATCTCTGAACTTTTGTTGAAGATCCCAGTGGAAGACAGCAACCAAGGTGGTGGAAGATATGAATGGCTTCTGTGGGACACCAGTAGAAATTCAAGTATCCCAAGAATCCTTGAAGCACTCTATGGAGCAAGGTTTGGACGTCCACAAGTCTAGCACTGTCTGAAGTTAATCTTTGGATCCTACTTAAAAAAGAGGTTGAAGCTGATTAAAGTGTTTCAATGTGTCCAGGTTGTTGCGCTGGAGGTATCTTTCCTGTTAATTGCAGGACCATCTGTGCTTCCCCCAAATGACCAATGTCTGTTCTTCCAGGGACACAGAACGAAGATATCATATATACAAGTCAAACTAAGCATAATGAGAAATGGGTAAAATATTCACCAAACAGGCATAACATCATGACACTATAACATTATAAAAAGTGATCTGTCTGTCTGTCTGTCTGTCTGTCTGTCTGTCTGTCTGTCTGTCTGTCTGTCTGTCTGTCTGTCTGTCTGTCTGTCTGTCTATCTATCTATCTATCTATCTATCTATCTATCTATCTATCTATCTATCTATCTATCTATCTATCTATCTATCTATCTATCTATCTATCTATCTATCTATCTAATATGGACACAGCACAGGCATGAAGACAAGATGTAAATCACATGCTACCAAGACACAGGTAAACTATGCACAGGAAGTGAATGTAAAGCAGGGTGTGGCTAACAGACCAAACAAAACCACAAGCAAATTTCGTATTATAAAAAAGGTGGAGCTTGATACCTACATTCAAATACAACAAATACCACATTGGGCACATTTAAAGTTATAAAATATTCATGGCAGCCATGAGAACCTCCAGATAAGTAGCTAAAACCAGCTATAATTTAGGAAATACTGTATATGCCACAAAATAGTGTACAACCTGTCAGGTTTTAATGACATAAATGGCTTTATAAGTGTTAAACATTGGTTAGTTGGGAAATTCCTGCTTGCGAAAGCGTTGTTTCGAATTACGTGCCAACGAGTGCAAGCAGAACTATCAGAACCATATCAGCTGCATGAGTCCTGTTCCCTTGCCAAGCACTTGTGCTGTAACTGGAGCTTTGGTCTAGAGCAGATGACAAGTGCAATATGGAGTTTTTTCATGAAATGATGGATGGCGAAGTGCAGAGAGACCTAGTAGGTTATGTTCTGTTGCTCTTGAAGTCGGACAACAACATTTCCAATAAATGTTTTTGGCATGTTCAAGAAATTACTGTTGAATATTTAATTAATGAAGTGCATAAAATCTTTTATGGGACTGAATGCCATAATTTATGGTATGACTACTGAATCCAGAGTCAAAATTAAAATCATTATGGCATTTTGATTGGAGTTCAAATTATAATGACAGCCATTATGTTGGGATATTTGAATTCACTATTTGATCCTGAAAATTTCTAAATGTTTTAGTGCAACAATGCTATATTTGAGTGTTTGCTCTATGCAAGAATGTGGTAGCAAATTTCAAGGAACTTTATTTATGGAAATATTGCTTTTTGGATATCGCAAAACTGGTAAAACTGCCATATGAGTATATGGCCAACCTCAATAAACTGATGCATGGTGGAGTGTAGAACAACCCAGAAAGGGTCTATTTCAAATATTGTGTTATTTCTTAACTTTGGAGTTGGACAAGAAGTTATGGACCAAATAATAAAGCTGTAGTTGGTACAACAATAGAAGTTAAAATAAGGTCTGAGTAAACCAGACAGTCACAAGTGACCCAGTTCAGGACTGAAATAGCATGTTTATCTGGCAAAGACTTTAGAGATCTTCGATATATGAACAAGCATCCTGGAGCTCTATTCTATGCAGCAGGCATACCTTGTTAAGGGTCATGGCTTCAAAATACTGAGTTGAGACATGCTCATGATTGTATTTTGATTCCTATTCTCACCTGCTGCTGCAGTAATTCTGTCCTACCTTTTCGTCCCCTGCAGCTATCATTCAAATTTACCCACCAGGACCTTGATCACTATACAATGGTTACTGATTATGAATAAATATGGCATATCTTTGTCCTATAAACCTCATATCTGACTGTGCATACAATCTACCAACCCCAGCTTTTTTTGTCCTGATATCCATCTCTCTATGGCAGTGACTGTATTTGTTCGATTTTCAAAACAAGCCGAAAGGGCATAGATTTAAAAGATCATCCCCGGCAGGGGGGTGCTGCTGTCTTACAACATTGATGGTTTAAAATCGCATACACGGTACACTTCAACGTGTTTTCAAGCTGACTTTATTACACATGTCACGGCCCTCGAAATCTCGGCTTACTCTTTATTCCATTTGCCTAAATCTAAGGTGCTCCCGAAGCCTCTGTTGGGCCAGTGCAATGGAAATGAATGTTGTCATCACCTCATGTGATCTCTACGCATGAGGTGTAACTCTATCTGTCATGTTGAGCAGTTTTATTGGAGTATGACATCAATACGATACTGTAATCCAGTTACATATGAGGCTGAATATGGCAGGAATAGTTGGAATTCAAGATTCAGAGCTGTCCGGTTTCATTTACGTCGGAGACAGAGACACTAAAATGTCCAGCTTCTCTACTCCTTACAAAGTGGGTGAAATATTGGAATAAAGAAATTATGAAGAAGAACAAAAAGAAGTGGCATACATTTCGAATTTCAAGACATTTTCTCCCACAGAGTCTTAACAATGTAACATATGTAGTGACTCTCTAAAAACTTTCTTTCGGCTTCTCCCATTAGGGGTCGCCACAGTGGATCATCCGCATGTTTGATTTGGCACATGTTTTATGCTGGATGCCCTTCCTAATGCAACCCTCCCCATTTATCCGGGCTTGGGACCGGCACTAAGAGTGGCTGGGGTTGGTTCCCTGACCGGGGATCGAACCCAGGCCGCAGCGGTGAGACCGCATCCTAACCACTAAACCACCAGGGACCCTTATATGTATGTAGTGACTCTCTAAAATGCATTTAACTCTTTATATACTTGATCCTGAGCTCAGGTAATTGTTTGTGTGGAGTATTGCACTTTCTAACTGCACCTCTGTTGTAGATATCATTAAGTCTCAACACTCCTCTACCCACATTTGCATTTTTAATCCAAAAAAAAAGTTCAAATTAATTTCAAAAACTCAAAATAACCAGCTTTTGTTGAAGTTAAATAAAAAATATTGGTCCATCAAATCAGCTCTGAATATTTGGATTTAATTTATCTAAAATAATTTACTTAAAATACCCCATAAATACTAATTCTAGAACTAGTTTTTCTACTTTGTCACATGATACTGTAATTTTATTTGTCATTTTTAGAAAGATTGCTTTACTACTTTGTCTTTTTTTGCCTGACTTGTTTGATTTTTGCTTTATTTGCCATGTTGAAGAGTCTGTTATTAATGCAGCATTGATGTGTACAATTTGATGTGTATTTTAGGGAATAAAACCTCACAGATCAACCGGTTTTGACTTTTCACTAACATGCGTCTTAGTGTCGAGGTCTAGTGCATCCCTCTGCATTCAGTGAGTCAAATACTCAAGTACTGTTTAAATCAGATACTCTGTTACTCATATTGAAGTCATTTTGGACTTTTAACTTGCAATAAAATAAGTTTTGCAGTAAGGTATCTATAATTTGACTTTAGTATAATATTATTGTGCCTAGTATAGTAACAGGTATGATTTTTAGGTACTCTTTACATCTCTGATTCCCACTTTGTGCCAGTTTTTCCAGGCTAGGCTCCAGATTCATTACAGTTGGATAAATAAATTACTGACTGAATATTGAATATAATGGAGTGGATATTTCTGACGTTACCTGAAAAGCATGAGTCATATGCAGTAGTTCCCCAAACGTTTGCGTAACTGGTAGACAGAACTGTCAGTGAGCTCTGAAAAACAGGAACATCGATGTTTGTGCTGTTAATCTTCTGAGAAATCTGATTCATGCTGAATCTGTAAAACCTGTAAAGCCGTACAGTCTAAACAGTCAAACTGTTACCACGGAGAAATATAACCAGTCTGGGTGGTGTTTCTTTGTTGTTGTTTTTTTTTTTTACCAGGCCTTAAAAAAGCAGTTTCAAAATCCCAAAGTGATGTTCTGAAGGCTGTAAAGAATATTGCTTTACTTTTCCTAATATTATAAATAGCTTTCCTAAAAGAAATGTCTGCAGCCCGACACCCAGCCTAATATCTGAGCAGCAAAACGGATGTCAGCTTTAATCCTTCAAGGTCACTTAGGCCCTGGGGGATCTTTTACTGTCTCTTTCCTTTTCTCTCTCCACACACACACACACACACACACACACACACACACACACACACACACACACACACACACACACACACACACACACACAAAGATCGTTTTTGTCTCTTTGCTCCACTTCTATTTTCCACTTAATCATAGTTTTTCAGTGCAATTTATGGCAAAACAGAGACAGCAGACGAGGAGCTGGATTTCCTGAAATGTGATGCGATGATGTAAACAATTTCTCAGTAAAAATCACAAAAGCAATAAATCAGCCATACCTCAATTACTTCTGAGAATAATATTAAGTGTATTATCATACATATGAAACACAGCTGATGACCCAGATCATTTTCTATGTAATAAAGTGAGGACAACTTAGTTAATTGGAAAAAATTTATTAAGAAACAGAAAGTCCTGTACGAACTCTGTTATTTTGTGTTGCTGAAGGAGCTCATTTAATTGAACACTGGAATTTTTCACATTTCTGGAGACTTTCAAATGTCTCTGCACGACTGATGCACCATCAGTCGTGCAGAGACATTTGAAAGTCTCCAGAAATGTGAAAAATTCCAGTGTTCAATTAAATGAGCTCCTTCAGCAGCACAAAATAACAGAGTTCAATTCACTCTTATAGTGATGAAGTAATATTCATTGACGTAAACCCCAACATACAGCATCACATTACTGTGTTGTACAGTTGCTGACTGTAGCCTGAAAGCTGCAGAGTTTCGTCTGCTCCCCACTTCACTATAAGTGGAAAGATACTGCATGATATGAGCTGGAGGACTTTTTCTGAAGCCACTAAGGTGTTTAAAATTGCATATTAATGTCGTTACACCTGAAAGCGTATACCCAACCCAATCGCTAGTACAACAGCCATGTTAATGTGACTGCTGTAACACCGGATTCTGTGACATCCAGCTGTGTTATAATCCTCTTCAAAACTGAAACGGCAAAAGCTAATTAATTTGACTTTGCTGACTTTGCAAACATTCAGGTTTAAAATAAAAAAATTTATATGAGATGAGCTTTTAGGATTTTTTTGTTGTTGCTATGTATGCCTAGATGTGTTAACATAAACATAGAACCCTTTGTATTTCTAGGCAGGCAAAATATAGAAAATGCTAATGCTAATTAATGTATGTAACCATTGCATGTTGCTGCTTGCCATCATAAGATGCTTTTTCAGGCTTTAACCTGTTCAAAATTGATTGAGGTTTCTCACTTTAGTCTCCTCTTCAGGAGCTGTATTAAATGCTAAGCTGGGCCAAGGTTTGGTGACCAGTCAAAAACATTCCACTTTTCCCTGGATAAAGTCATAGTAAAGTTGCCAGTATGTTTTGGATCATTGTCTTTCTGCATGCAAATTGCCAGACAAAGTGTCTTCTGAATTCATTCTGCTGCAAAAACCCTTAAGTTACACAATCAGAAAAAGATTAGTGAACCCTTTACAGAAGTACTGTGCTAACCAAGCCTTGACAATACCACCACCATGTTTCACTACCACCACCATGTATCAGCTTTTGAGGCTCACTTCTGTATTTATTTTGATCTGATACTCTGATTGTTACTGCTGATGAGTTGTTTACATTTTTGTGGTATGTCCTTGATGTTTCTGCTCTCCAAGTCTTATTGAAATTGTAGATTGTGCTACTTTCAATCTTGCACTCTGGATTATGTGGGTGATGTCACTGATGTCACTGATGTTGCTTTTGGTTTTTATTTTTTCTTAACCACACTTACGCTGTTTCTATTATCAACTGCCATTATTTTACTTGACTAACCCATGCAATGTCTGCTGCTCAGTTCACCAGTGTTTTTTCCCCCTCAGATTCAAAATGACTGGCCAGGACAAACTTTGGGAAACATGAAACGCAGTCACACGGTCCAATAATTTACACAACTACAAATTGGTTTAATGGAGCAAAATGTAAATAAAAGGAGATGAAACGATTTCTAAACCTTTGCATTTTTATTAGTCTTTTAATCACGAACCTAAATGTCATTACTCGTATACAAATATTTGCCATTTCTGTTAGTAGTTTATGAGGGGGATGTATAGTGATCCAATTCTGTTCATGGCCAGAGTAGTAAAGGTTTTCAAATATCCTCAAACAGGGAAGCGGTGTATTAATTACACAGCTACAATCACTGGCCTAATAAAGTGACCACTGAGTGTATTAGTAATAAAAAAGGAGTAGTAATAGTTATTAATTAATCAATTAATAATCATTTATTTATAGTTATTGCTTTATTTTGGTCATGGTTGCTATAAGCCCTTTGCTATTAATGTGATAATAATCATAATAATAATTTTTATTATTATTACTAATAATTTTATATTCTTCTTATTACTAACAACAACAACAACACAATAATGATAATAATAATAATAATAATAATAATAATAATAATAATAATAATAATAATAATAATAATAATACACTATATAGCTGAACATTTGAGGACACCTTATCATCACACCCTTGCAGACAGACAGACAGACAGACAGACAGACAGACAGATAGATAGATAGATAGATAGATAGATAGATAGATAGATAGATAGATAGATAGATAGATAGATAGATAGATAGATATCAAATGTATGTACAACAAATAAGAAAATGTGTATATATGATTACTGGCAGTAAAGTCAGTAATGCATTAATCAGTGTCTCTTATGTACTTTCCCCACAGTCTTATACCAGATTTAGACCCCCAGTCTTCAGAAAGACATTCCACTAGATAGCTAGGGTTCAGGAATATGCCTATTTAGCCATGGGAGCTTTAGTAACCTCAGGTTCTGATTTGTATGAAAGGCCTGTTGTGGTCAGGGCTCTGTGGAGGTCCATGTTTCTTGATGCACAGGAGCATTGTCATGCTGGAGCATTTTCTTTTTCCAGTAAATAGGAGTTATAATCTTATAAAGCCATTGTGTTACAATTGTGAACTTCAGAGTTTGTGGCTACACTTTTGAGGAAGATCCACATATATTTGTGAGTCCACATACTTTTTATTCATATTATGCAATAATGAATTAATAATATGATTACTTGCTGGTTAGGAAACCATAGGATAACTCTCAGTAGGCTGTTGAGCAGGATGAATAATCCTTAAACTGTTTAATCTGCTCGGAGGAGGGGGGTGGAGGAGGTAGGAGGAGAAGCCGGAAGTGGTGCGCGAGCAGATCCGTGAAGACGCAGCGCACCTTTCGGCGTCGGAGCAGAGAAGAGTCTCTTACAGGACCTGGGAGGACAGAACGAGACGGGACAGGACAGGAGAGTAGAGGACAGCATAGGAGAGGACAGGACAGGAGAGGACAGGACAGGACCTGGTCCAACTGCAGTGAGTAATATGCGATGTGTCATCTAATATGAAGTGATATTTGTGTGTGCGCATGTGAGCGCGCGCCGTGCTGGAAATCACTGCGGCGATCTTCTGCACGAGCGGCGCGTTTCGTCCCTCCATATACACGATCTTTACAGTCGTCCTCATCCCCAGGGACATTTCGGGCCGTCGTGCTCTGACTGCGGTATATTTTTTTTATGTAATAAGCCTCTTGACGACGTTTCACGTGTGTGTGTGTGTGTGTGTGTGTGTGTGTGTCCCAGGCTGATTCATGTAGCCTATAATAAAGGTTTTGCCATTATGCGATTTTGCTAATAATAAAAACACCCCCACACCCTCTCATTAAATTCATACAGTGTCATTCATAATCATCCTCCCAAACTCGAGTGGCATTAGGATTTATCTCTTTCAACAATGATCCTCTTAACAGAAAAGGGTACTAAACGGTACCCCCAGTACTCCCCCTTAGATGTACATCTTGTGTAGTAGGCATGCATAACATATATGCATTTAAAGCTGGCACAAATATGTGGTCCTGTTATATGTAAACTGCACCAATGGTCACTCCAACAAGCAAAAGTACAATTAGGCACTTTACTGTATAAATGGGGGTGGAAAAGTCTTACTGCAGTAGAAAACTTAATTTTTTGCATTGGGTTACAGCTTCTTCTGTGCTCCTAGAAAATATCTACGGAGGAAACTAAACAGTACCTTACCTTGTTGCATTTACAGGCAGTTGAATTGTACCTTTTAATAAATCCTTCACAGGAACAGTAAAGTATTGCACATTTAGAAAAGGTAACGTTTTGGACTGATAATAGTTTTAAGAGTCTAGGAAAGGTACATTACATGCAGCTTTCTTGGGAGAAAATGACCACCACCCCCAATAAATATACACAGTGCCATTCTTTATCATCCACCCAAACTAGAGTAGCATTAGGAGATTCTTTTTTCAATAGAAAAGAGTACTAAATGGTTCCTTATTGCTACCCTTAATGATGCATCTTGTGTAGTAGAGATGGTTTAACTAAAAATATTTGCTCTAGTTATTTTAATAGAACAGCATTATTATATTATGCACTGAGGGTACCCCCAACATGCAAAAGTACAAGTAAGCACTTAGGGATTAGGGTATAAATAAGGGTGAGAATAATCTATAATAGTCTTTTCTCATTGTAAAGTAAAACTTGTTTATTGCATTTGCATTGGATTAAGATGGGATGTAGTTGATGGAGAAACTTTTTCTGCTCTTCTAGACAATGTTTGTGGAGAGGCATTAAACAGTACCTTTCCTTGTTGCTTGTGATAAGGTGAAAATGTGCTTAAGGCTTTCTCAGCTTTGTCCTCAGCTGAATCCTTTGTGTTGATTAGTTACTTTAGTAGTTTACAGACTTTGTCATGTGTTTAAAAGCAACACCCGTAGCACATCTTTAGTAAACAGACCTGAAGGCATTTTCAGTGTCGTGTTAGCAAATATTTGTGTGGGACAAAGTGTTTACATAAAAACACTAAAGGCAACTTTACTATGTGGCATTTTATCCTTCTATTACTGAGAGTGAATACCAGAGATATAAATGTGTTTAAGGCCGTTAATGTTGGCCACATTGTCATTGTGTCTCTGTATAGATCTGCATATTGTGTATTGTGTTTCCACACGGACGGTTTTAATTGCCGGATATGAGCATCTTGGCGGTTTTTGGTGCTTGATTTGAGACTTGGCGCATCAGTAAAACTAATTTTTATATTTTATTTTTTTATCAAACATTTTCAGTGGAGTTTTTTTTTATTTTATTTTATATCTAAGTAATGTAAAAACTTCATAATTAAATGTGTGTCGTGTTTTTATTAACATTTTTTTATTTAGTGAGTTAGATGAAGTGGTAAAAGGTGTACCCAGGAAACAAGAATAGTGTTTGGGGCAAATTTCAATAGATATGTAGGTGAAGGGAAACGAGGTGATAAGGAGGTGATGGGTAGGTATGGCTTTAAGGAGAGGAATGTGGAAAGGCAGATGGTGGTAGATTTTGCTTAAAGGATGGAAATGGCAGTGGTGATACTTATTTTAATAAGGAGAGTGGAGAAAGATGCACACAGGTGGACTATGTTCTATGTAGGACATGCAAACCGAAGAAGATTGGAGACTGTAAGGTGTTGGCAGGGGACAGTGTAGCTAGACAGCATCGGATGGTGGTCTGTAGGATGGTTTTGAAGGTGAAGAAGAAGAGAAGGCGTAAAGGATGAGATGAAAGTGTGTTGACTAGTGAGGAGAGTGTGTTAGAGAAGATGCATTACAGATGCAATATTGCAAATGTTTGATGGGTTTGATGATTTGTGGTGAGAGTAGAAGTAGAGAAGTGAAGAAATGAGTGCAGGCAGGGGGGAGTGGGTGGAGAAGAGTGATAGCAGAAGTGATTTGTGATAGAAGAGTATCTGCAAGAGTGAAAGGGAAAGTTTATAGGACTGTGGTGAGATCTGAGTTGTTGTATGGTTTAGAGACAGTGACATTGAGTTAAAGAGAGGAGGTGGAGCTGGAGGGAGCAGAGCTAAAGATGTTGAGGTTTTCGTTGGGAGTGACGACGATGGACAAGGTTAGAAATGAGTTTATTAGAGGGACAGCGCATGTAGGGCATTTTGGGGACAAGTGAGAGAGGCGAGATTGAGATGGTTTGTGTGCAGAGGAGGGACATGGGGTATATCAGTAGGAGAATGCTGAGGATGGAGCCACCAGGAAGGAGAAAAAGAGGAAGGCCAAAGAGGAGGTTTATGGATGTGGTGAGGGAAGACATGCAGGTAGTTGGTTTGAAAGAGGCAGATGTAGATGACAGGGTGGTATGGAGACGGATGATCTGATGTGGCGCCCCCTAACAGGAGCAGCCGAAAGATGAAGATATTATATTATATTATTTCAATATAAATGATTGGTTGTGTTGATGTACTTGATGTTAGGTGTCACTTGCATGGTTAGGTCTGATCGAGATATTTTGCAGTATAACATATATCATCTATCCTTGTATGTTAAGGATTAACCATATAGCCAAGATTTATTCTATACTATGGCATTATGCTACCCATTGCTATCACTGCTATGGCATAGTTTCCAGGCAGTGAACAGGGACGAGACACAGGACCAAACACCACCTTCTTTACTGTTTCTCCGGATAAACCTGTCCAAGATACACATAATTTACTTTCGTTACAGTCAACAATGTCTTTTTTTGACAGTTAATAGCTAACCTGGTATACCTGCTGACAGCGGTGCCAATAGGGTTTAGCCCTTTCCTCATCTTAACCTAAATGTTATTGGTAATGCGGCAGCGCATTAATCATTTAATCGGTTCACATCTGTTCAAATACACCTATATTTTTTCAGTAACTACCTCAAATGATATTCTATGTCGTGAAGCAGCAAGGGACTTTGAGTCAAACATTTGTTGCCTCCACTAATAGTTCAGTGGCTAAATTTCTTATTAAAATGATGTTGAATATCACTAGTAAAAAAAAAGAGAGAAAGAATAATTGTTCTTTTTGCTTTATGAGATTATATAGTAATTTGTTATATTTGAGTATGTTTACACCCAACTACTAACTAAACACCATGAAATCAACAAATTAGCACAGGAACTGCTTAGACATCACAGACATTTTGATAGAAATATAATGTATTTGTTTCGGGGTAGAGTTTTCCTCAGTCTTTCATAACTTTGAGAGTGACTATCATTGTGTGGCATCAAGGGCCGTTTTAAAGGCCGACTGTTTAACTTCCTTCACTTTAAAAATGTTATCTTCTCTGTATTAGGTTTTGTTTAATCGGTTCCTCTTTTGTAGCAGAAGTACAAGTTTGTATCCGGAGAATTCTCCTAATGTTCTTTCTGATATGCTGACCATCGTTGTGTAAACAGCTTTTTTCTAGTGTTTACTTTCTTTCTCAGAACCTCCTCAAGGTTTTCAGAAAAGGTGCAAAACAGCCATATGATGGTCATGAGGGAATTCTGGCCTGCTATGTGTGTGGGCTACAGTTATTTGTTTTATCAACATTACTTATTTCATCATTCAGATTGTTAGATAGGAAGGAAAATTTTTTTTGCATGTTGTTGTTGTGTACTGCTTACACACATTCAGCAAATACATTCGTTATATGTTTTCCATTGATAAACAGTGATCTGAAATCGCTGCTTGAGACTTAGAGCTTTAGAATGATGTATAGTTAGTCATGGTTACTCTTCTCCTTATTAATTTAATCTATTGCTAAACATTAACACTTGAGAACAATTGGCTATTTTTTGCGGACTTACGTTCCTTACGCCCGTAAATGTCACCTACTAAATTAATTTTAGTTGCATCTATAGCTATGGCAATTTGGAGTTTACTGAAAAAATACACAAAACAAGAATATAATTATTTTCCATATATGTTTTATATGGAAAAGAACGTAAAAAAAGTTGTAAATAGTTTACATATTGTACATAGTATACTTTTTAATACTGCTGAATCAGCCTCTGTCTGTCTGTCTGTCTGTCTGTCTGTCTGTCTGTCTGTCTGTCTGTCTGTCTGTCTGTCTGTCTGTCTGTCTGTCTGTCTGTCTGTCTCTGTCTGTCTGTCTCTGTCTGTCTGTCTGTCTGTCTGTCTGTCTGTCTGTCTGTCTGTCTGTCTGTCTGTCTGTCTATCTATCTATCTATCTATCTATCTATCTATCTATCTATCTATCTATCTATCTATCTATCTATCTATCTATCACTTATTACTTATCCTTATTGTCATTGTCAGTAAGTCAAATGAGCTTATTACAGAGCTCTGACTCATACAGTTTTGTGTCGGTCAATAACACTTATTTTACTGCATGAGATATGAAATATTATATAACGATTGAGCAGTATTGGTTTAAAAGCAATATTGCATATAAGAACAGTAACGTCATTTTCCATATCTAGTACAATTAAAATGGTGTTTAATCTGAATTACAATGGTGTTTAATTTTAATCATAAATGCTAATGATCAAACTGAAACACAAATTTTCTTTTCTCATGCACAAATAAGTGATTCAAAGTCACAGAGTTCGAGGCCAAGAGTCTGCTTGGCTAGTTCATCATCTAAGAGCTGATAAGCTTGATTGCATTGATGGTGGAATTAAGTTATGTTTTAGCAAAGTGTACAGATGAGGAGATGAGGAGATGAGAGAGCTAGGTAGACGAAAGGACTAAAGCTCTGCTGCATTGATCTGCTTAATTAGAGATGAATTAAGGGCTTAATTGAATAGGCACCATTGTTAGAAAGTATTTAAATGGCATAAACTTTAACCATAGTCCAAATGTCAGTGAAAGAAGCCAAATGACAGCTGTTGAAATACAAGAAAGACTTTATTCATTAACACTTCTCATCCTGTGTTCTTCAGGAAAATGGAGGACATCATTCCATTAGTTCTCAACCTGAGAGACTGAACTACAACAGCACCAGCAGCAGCAGCAGCAGCGGCAGCATGGCCGACGTCTCTGATTCCTCCATTGAGAAAGCAGAAGCCACGATTTATTGCAAGCTGTGTTTGAGTGACTGCCCTGCACCAGAGACGACCAGGTTGCGCTCATGTGACTGCGTGTTTTGTACCCAGGTGAGTACAAGTTTCCTTAAACATCCTCAAATTTGCCAGTGGGAAAAATAGTTTGGACTGAATACAAATGTGAGCAAATTTTGTGAGCAAATTTAAGTTGTCACTCAAAGCACCTGGTCACGTGAAGGGCCTTTAACATAACAAGATGCCAATTAAAAATTTAATTTGATTTTGATTTGAAAATGATCCAAAATCCTTCATGAACATTACACAGTTAAGCTTTAACGAATATTTTTTACGTAAGGCAACACATGGGGCAACCTGTAACTTTAAACTATGAAAAAATAAAGCCCCTCTCTTCTGAGCAATTAAGATTAATTTTATAAAATAAGATTAATCTGATTCGAATGGATGGATTTCATGAAACGGTAGATCTGAATATAGTTCTGGCTGCAGGACCCACTGAGAGATAGATAGATAGATAGATAGATAGATAGATAGATAGATAGATAGATAGATAGATAGATAGAGATAGAGAGAGAGAGAGAGAGAGAGAGAGGTGAAGGTTTCTAATAAAGCAGATGTTTAATTAACATTCATGGATAACATCTCCAGTGTTAGTACTTTGTAAAATCTAGAAATAAATCTGTTGCTTTAAATATTCTGACCTCCAGGATGTCCAGTTTTGCGATTTTTTTTCTTTTTCTTTTCTTAGTAACTACATTTTGGTCTTATTAAAACTGTTGACTGACTGGCTTTATATTTGTTATATAATGAATGCTGCACAGCATTAAATGTAATTATAAGCATATAATAAGTAGAACAAGTATAAGGTGCGTCTATAATAAATAAGAAATTGTTTGTTTTGGCAAATGGCTGTGGTACAAGCCCTTTGGGATGTACTAATTATTTTCCTATAACAGCACACCCCAACGGTTCTATTTGTTATCTAATACAGTCATACAGACAAACTTGCTTTCACACTGAACAATATAGAAGTATATTACACTGATGTGGGTATTAAATATAGACTGTACATTACTTAATACGGATTTAGAAGCATGAAGAGTCCAAAGGCAGAAGATTCATAATGTCCATTTGGGGAATTGACCCCTGTATAAGTCATTTATGTCAAAGGGTTAAACTAATAATTATAATGGTTCTTATTATTGTTTTTCCAGCTTTCCAAAATGTCTGAACTCATTAAAATATATTAAAATACAGGCTCTCTATATTTATATATCTCTTATATCTTTATTTTCTCTACAAATATATTTCAAATGAGCATCAAGATGATTCACTCCTGAATCGGCTTTAAGGTTAAATAAAACATTTGCATGTCTCTCTTACCCTTTACTTATACTATATTTGATGCTAAACTCTAACCTGACATTCCAGCACTCCAAACCAGTTACACTGATTGTTGACACTAAAAGGCGTCAACTAGCATGGATGCTTCGTTAGGATAATGTGATAAAAAGTGTTTTGGGGCGGTCCATTCCCTTCTAGTCGTTATCACCTCAATCAAAACGAGACGGAAGCGTCGTGTCATTTGAGAGACGGCAGCGTGAGCAGCGTGTTTTGTGTTCTGATTAACAGTGCTTACGTCAGTATGTGCAGTTGGCCATAAAAGACGGGGCTGGAACCCCCATCACCTGCCCTGATGTGGCCTGCAAGCACCCTGGAGCTCTGTTGGATTCTCAGGTACGTCCACACAAACATACAAACTTGTCTTATTAACCCTATGAAGAAGTTTCATGGAAATAGGCAACAGTTTAATTCTATGCTACACCAAAATCTAACCTGAACCTTAAAATCCTACAGCTTTATGCTCTTCTTTTTAATCAAAATTCTCAAAAAAACAAAATAAAAAATTACACATAATAACCAGCCAAGTGTTGCCACGAGTTTGGATTTATTCCATATTAATGAGGATATTTGATATCCATGCACACAAACTACAAGTACCATAGATTTTTTTTTTTTTTTTTAACATAAATGACAAATTCTTTTTGTCTGAAATCTTACAGGTGAGTTATTGCTATTGTATGTGCTGAACAATAAACTATGTCTATATTGATCTACATTGGTATAATTTGATATTTTAAGCTTTGTGTAAATGTTTAATTACATTTAATCATTTATCAAACATAGGGTGTGTGCGTTCAATATCTCACCCTGTTTCTGTCGTATGCTTATTTTTTGGCAACACTCAAAGCTCCTCGGGTTGTCGTGTTTTCCTTCGCTAAGCCTTGTGTAACTCAAGAGTTTGTTTTTCAGCTGCAGAATTATGCTGCTATAGTTACCCTCTAGTTATCTTCTTCGTTTCCTTGTGCACACAGATTGCCTCGTTTGCCTCGAGTGATCAAGTCAAGTTCTATCAGCGGCTCAAATTTGAAAGAGGTATGTGCTGTGTGTGTGTGTGTGTGTGTGTGTGTGTGTGTGTGTGTGTGTGTGTGTGTGTGTGTGTGTGTGTGTGTGTGTGTGTGTGTGTGTGTGTGTGTGTGTGTGTGTGTGTGTGTGTGTGTGTGTGTGTGTGTGTACCTTGTTTATTGCACAGCAGACCATAGAAACTGCCCAAAGCCTGCATACTTTGTCAAACTGTATAGTCAGGGGCAAAAGTCTTCACCCTCTCAATTCTACTTGGCAGTGTCTGAGTGTATGTTTTGTAGGGGGGGAGGAAAAGAGATCAAGCCAACAATCCACCAAGCGCATACTAAGTAGGCTAATGTAACAGAGCCCTTGAATCCATCCACCTGTTGGTCTTACATAAAGAAATCTCACAAGGTTACAGACTTTCCACACTTAGCCAGCTGGTGCTCCATTTGAACTATAACAAGATATCATGTCATTATCACCATTTATAGTTCTATACAGATGTATTTAAAAATATCCAGGTTTTTTTATTGATCTTTTTTTGTTAGTAAAAATCCTTGCAGTACGTGAAGATATTCACTTATATCCACCGTCTATAATATCACTGAGCATTTAAACATCTTTGTCATCCAGGATTGTGTTACA
The DNA here is from genome assembly GCF_946808225.1 of Silurus aristotelis. NCBI lineage: Eukaryota > Metazoa > Chordata > Actinopteri > Siluriformes > Siluridae > Silurus > Silurus aristotelis. Next base: position 14,442,174 of record NC_139598.1, on the reverse strand, counting down.
CTCAATAATTATAATAGGAACACCTCTACACCTGACCATTCATGCTATTATCCAGGCGGTCCATCTAGTAGCATCAGAGCAATGCACTCATGTAGATACAGATCACAAGCTTCGGTTAAGGGGAAAAAATGACAGGAATGTTACAGAAAATCACACAAGCACGCTGTATAACTGCTGAGCAGATAAGCACCTCAGAATGTCCAACATCTGAAACACTGTGATTGTATATAATGAAACATTCATTCAATAATTGTAATAATTCAGTTTTGCCATATTGTGATTATTAATAAAAAGCTAGAATTTTAGAGCTGTTTGTATAGAGAGAGTAATTTAAAAGCATGCTGTAATCAGCATTCATCTGCAGCATTGGATTGAAACAAACAATTCATGGAATAATAAATATTAGGATCATTTATATAACCTTGAAATGGTAAAGTGCAGACTTTTAGCTCCTATTTTACAGTGTAGAGTTTTAATGGAACAGTGTAGGAACAGTTCATATATATATATATATATATATATGTGTGTGTAAAATAGCTAAAGAAGTGCAGGCTTGAACAATAATAGTTTTTGGATTGTATTACTATTACAACATCACAATACAACATTTTCAACCAATCAAGTAACCAGCCATATTTAGGTGAAAAAGTGAAAGATTTGTCAAAAAAACAGACCTGCACATTCACTTGTGCTAACTAACAAAAAAAACAAAAAAACTAACAAAAACTCTTTCAGAGTCTAAGACATTAGGAGTCAACTTTTAACTCATATTTTTTCATTTAATTCATTAGCCTGGTCAAGGTCTAAATGAATCCAGTTCCCTATTCCAGGACAACTGACCCAGGATTGGACATCAAATAACACCATACATACACACATTCACACCTATTAGCAGTGTAGAGGAGCCAATTCATCTACTGGCATTATTTTGTAAAAACCTCCTAAAAACATGCAGGTTGTTTTGCAGTTAGGTGTGAATAAGTGTGTGAAAGTGTGTGTTGCATAGTGCGCTACATTTAGATAAGATAACACTTTATTAATCCCAAATTCCAAAGTTAAATCAGCAGGCAAAAGAGAATAGTTGAAATAGTAAAACAGAAGACAATACAACAGCGGAAGCGAGTTAAAACATAAATTAAATAATAAACAACTGTCCAGTTGTATTTAAATGTAGAAAAACTGTAAAGATATATTTTATATTAATGTGTGTACAGTATATGTATAAAAGCTATAAGTACATGATATCTAGGTGTACAGTCCATTGCATGCTATAACCCCATGCAAAAATTTAGTTTGTACAGCCATGGACAAATAGTTTGTTCACTCCCGCATCAAGGCAGAAGGAGACTGCAGCTTATTGTACTCAGAGTAGTTGTGGGAGGGTTCAGGGCTGATGACAAAGACTTTGGCCAGCATTCTTCTCTCAAACAGCTCTTAATCTTCTCTGAGTCCAGCCGGAGCCCCGGGACTGAGTCGACCTTCCTGATAATCTTGTTGACAACTTTATATTTATTTATTTATTTATGCTGCTACCATCATGTAGAAAAGCCCACTTCTGATAAACCTGTCTGTGTTTCCTGACCATGTCACCTAAGTGTACAGAAGGGTATAATCTCAGTGTCCTCATCTTGTATGGTAAAGTCAGTCCAACACCATTCACTGTTTTTCTTGCATTCATTGGAAGAAGATTGTGCTGATCAAGGTCTAGCCTTTCCAGGATCTTTATCAGATCTTCTGTCAATGCGACTTGTCTGCAGTCATTTCTTTGTAGAAATGAGATCATCTAGATTAGAATACAATACATCTAGACTGCGTTTATCCCCATCCTGGGATAAGCCTTGGGTTCGTTCATGAATGAATGAATGATTGAATTAATAAAACATGAATTATTTACTGAAATAGAAAAATCCCAGTTTATTTATCATCTCCCTTCTTCTAGGATCACAGCATACTCAACATTTATTTTAACTTTCAACTTATTCAACTATTTACAACAATATAATATTCTCTGTATGGAATATTTTAGCATTGGCAAGTTTAAACAGTGCTCTTTTTAAAACCATTAGCATGCCAGTGACCGTCCTACACACCGAGCTTCTCTGTCCGAATAAAACCTTTTGGGCCGACCGTGTCTGTGGTTGCTGTTTGTATGCTAGCTCACACGTCATACCGAGCATTATGTAATTAGCAAAATACCACAGAGAGCACAGGACAATGAGCGTATTTGCAATGGCAAAGCTGAGGCAGTTGCCTAAACCGCTGGTTCTGTAAACATGCTGGATCTTTGTTGAGACAGAGTGCAGACTCGAATTAGCTGCAAAGACTGGAAAGGACAGCTAATACTTGTAATTTCCAGAGTCAGGACATCCAAAAAAACACAGAGAGGTGTAGCTTCAATCATGCTGACGCGGAAAACATTTTATGTGCTTCACTTGCTTTTAGCTTAGTCTGATTTTTGTTTTGTTTTTTGTTTAAAGCTGCAATTTGTGATGCTCAAAAGTACTTCCAACATAAAAAGAGTATTAGATGATGATAATAATAATAATAATATTAAAAAATGAAAATGGACTCAATACTGCTGAGGTGTCCAAAGCATTATAGGAGAGAAAAGGGCAAAAAAACCCAATATTTTATTTACCTCAAAATTAAGATATTGTGCTTTTTCTCGGTACACAGATTTGTGTCAGTCGATTTAATAAGATGAATTCTTACTTGCTCAGATATATCACAGTCTGTAAACATCTTATTTACATATTGACCCTAAAATACAAGACTTAAACACTAAATAATGGATGTGGATTTTCCCCCTGTTTAAGCTTTGCTGGGGCCTGAAATGGGCTCTTCTTCAAAAGTGCCGAGCTTTGCGTCTACAAAATGTTCTTTAAAAATGAAAAACATGCCCAGTAAACATACATGTTAATGTTTTCGATTGAATCAGACGATTATATTTTGGAAACCCTAGCAGAGATGTGCAGCTGTGCACTCAGCACATGCCTGCCATGAACTTGAAAGTGTCGAAAATTAAACATTTCACATTAGTGACTATTTTTCTTGCATTTTTTGGGGGATTTCTGTCCGGATCCAAACCTCTAGTCTTAGCCAGATGCCATGTGGAGCTTTCAGGCATGAATAAATATATGTAAATAAAGGAATACTACTCAAATACTACTCAAATCTGTATTTGTCTGTGTTTAGAATGCAGTATCTGTTCAGCCTGCACAGTTTATCCCTATTTATTGGCATTCCTAGTGACGAGGTCTCCGTTTCAGCTTTAAATGTTTTCAATCATTTTTTTTTACAAACACTTTGTCTCTCTCTCTCTCTCTCTCTCTCTCTCTCTCTCTCTCTCTCTCTCTCTCTCTCTCTCTCTCTCTCTCTCTCTCTCTCTCTCTCTCTCTCTCTCTCTCTCTCTCTCTCTCTCTCTCTCTCTCTTCTCTCTCTCTCTCTCTCTCTCTTTTTCTCAGGTGTTCAGTTGGACCCATGCAAGGCCTGGTGCCCAGTGCTGGAATGTCAGGCAGTATGCATTGTGAACCCTAGCACTGAGAGTAAACCGGTTCCCTGCCCAACATGCCACAGCGTCTTTTGCTTCATCTGCAAAGAATTATGGGAGGACGGACACAGCTGCCAACAGCACCAGCCTATAGTGGTGCTGCCTGCCAATGACAGGTTACTGCCGCTAGTGTACTTTATTAAAGAACAAACCACCCTTTTTAGATTTCTCAAACGCATCTTTGTTATTTTGCTGATTCTGTATTTGGATACAGATTTTTAATCTGTAGAAGACAGTGAAATGAACTGAGCCACCCAGTTTTCCATTGTCTTTTTACATTTTGAAAAGGTAAATTAGCTCCACCCATAGCCTGAACTGCGCTGCTCATTTCTGCAGCTATTATATAAACGTCCTTATTTATGTTCGTTTAATTTATTTATTTGACACTGTTAAATATTTAAATGGTGGTTTTAAATATACAATATATTTACTTGTTTATTTTTCTTCTTGTTATAAAAATTTTTATAAACCAAATCATCTGTTCTGTACAGTGCTCAGGCCAGTGTGGACGCAGACCCGGTTATCAAACAGTGTCCCAAGTGTGGAGTGTACATCGAGCGCAACCAGGGCTGCGCCCAAATGTTGTGCAAGAGCTGCAAACACACTTTCTGCTGGTACTGCTTGCAGAATTTAGATGTAAGCACTCTACCATCTATTTAACCCAGGATGTTTTAATATGTAAAAAAAAAAAAACACATCATGAACATCACAAACCTGCTTTTGTTTTGCAGGGGGACATTTTCCTGAGACACTATGACAAAGGTCCCTGCCGAAATAAGTTAGGACATTCCAGAGCATCTGTCATGTGGAACAGGACACAGGTACGTCTGAGCCGCACATGGAGGTCTGTTGATCAGCTTCACCAGTTCTGTTTACATTTACAGGGCATGTATTTGGTAGCAACAAGGCAGGCATTGAGCAGATTGGGGATCTCAGATTCCATAATATTAACTGTATTGCATAATTGAAGAAAAAGTTTAAAGTACAGATTTTATTGTTTATTAGATAAAAATGAGAGCAATAATATAACGTGAGAATATATATAATATAATATAATATAATATAATATAATATAATATAATATAATATATAATATTTAGTGAGAATATTTGGTGGGTAAAACTCCAAACAAACTCCAAAATGTCTGTGTCCTTTCTATACATTTCTTTTTTGAAAAAGTGATATTCTAGAGGTGACAGTGATTAAAGTTGTAGCACAAAGAATATAAACAAGAGCATTAAGAGACATTAGGAAGACCCAAGATATATACAAGTAAATATGAAGGCTGGAACTCAGGAGTGATACACAAGTAGTCAAACTAAAAATGACACAATTATCCATTATCCATCAGATTCCAAATTTAATCACAATTTGCTCTTATAAATTCATGCTCTCTTCTGAGATGATGTTCCACTAGATTTTGGAGTGTGCTTGTGGACATTTGTGTTCATTAAATGATGGCATTAGTAAAGTCAAGTAGTGATGTAGATGAGGTGAGGAGGCCTGTGGTGCAGTCAGTGTTCCAATTCATCCCAGTGTTGTTCAGTAGGGTTTAGATCAGAGCTTTATAGCAGAAAAATCAAGATCTTCCTCTGCAAACCAGATATTCATGGAGCTCGCTTTCTGCACAGGAGCATTGCCATGCTGGAACAGGTTTGGGTTTCTAAGTTCCAGCATCCTATACAATTGTGTGCCTCCAGCTTTGTGGTAACAGTTTGGAGAAGAACCACATATGGCAGGAAAGGTCAGGTGTCCTAATACTTTTGTCAATATAGTTTTAATGTAATGGTCTGAGTTGCAGTCAGCATTCAAGTTAATCCCAAAGGTGTCCAGTGCGGTTGAAGTCAGGGCTTTTACACGAGTTCCTCTGAATGAACCTTGGAAAAAAAACATGACTTCAAGGACCTCGCTTTGTGTTTTATAATGCTGCTTGTTCATGGTGTATTCATTTCATTGTAGGTTCTAAACTGGTTATTCTTGACTACGTTACATTTTAAAGCTTAGCTCTTAAATAGATCAAAATTTTGATGTTTTGTAGGTGGCAGGCATCCTGGTAGGCGTGAGCATCATTGTGGTTGTGACATCTCCTCTGCTACTTTTAGCATCTCCATGCATCCTGTGCTGTGTGTGTAAACCCTGGCACAGGAGGAACGAGAAGAAAAAGAAGAAAAAGCCAACAAAAGAGTCAAAGGCAACGGATCTGGTGGCGTAATGTGTTCTCTATACCAACGCTCTCGTATACAGTACTGTATTTCCTGCAGTCCTCCATCTGCAGTACTGTAGCTCTGTTACATGCCAAAAACCTGTGTCGTTTAGCCAGGCGCTAAAGTGCCTCATTTCTCCAGTGCCTGGTGTTTGGTGGTTTTTCTTTCGCCTTCCATTGTATTTATGCAAAAATATCTAACATCGAGAAAGGAACACGAATCCATGGCCTGTTTCTAATCCATGCAAAATATCTGTCCTTGTCGTGCCATGGAAGTTGTGTTTCATATTGGGGTTAAGGAAAACGATGGCAGGGCTTTAACTGTAACCAGTATACATAAATGCTACACAAAGTAAGTCCTATAGGTCTGATTGATTTCCCTTTGGGTTCCACTCCACAGGTTCTGATGGGTGCTTTTTTCACCTGCTCTAATGTGTGTATATAATGTGTGTATGAATGTGGATGCTGTCCTGTGTTTTTACATTTTTCTGTTAACTTTTTGGCATCGGATATTTTGTATTACTCCATAACAATAAAATTAATATGAGGTACCGATTGCTGACGTACACTTTTCTGATGCAAAGCTGCTGAATATTACCCGTAATAATTGGTATATTTTAATATGATTTGTTAGCTAAGGCTAAGCACCAGTTTTCTCTGGGTTCTCTGGTTTCCTCCTACATGCCAAAAACATGATAGTGCCAGTGGATCTCTATTGCTTCTTGGTGTGTGTGTGTGTGTGTGTGTGTGTGCGTGTGTGTGTGTGTGAGAGAGAGAGTGTGTGTGTGTGTGTGTGTGAGAGTGTGTGTGTGTGAGAGTGTGTGTGTGAGCATGCATGCATGGATGTCAAGTCAAATCAAGTTTATTTCTGTTGTGCTTTTCACAACATACATTGTCTCAAAGCAAGCGTTTCAGAGTTAAACAGTTAAGGTAAATGATGTGTATTAATCCCTGATGAGCAGCCATGAGGACTGTGGCAAGGAAAAACTCCCTTAGATGTTATGAGGAAGAAACCTTGAGAGGAACCAGACTCAAAAGGGGAACCCATCCTCATTTGGGTGACATCAAGAGTATGATTATAGTCTTTAAAACAATACAGAACACTGGAGAGTGAGAACTAACATGAGCACTGGAGTGTAAGATTATGAGTGATGTTCTTTCTACAGTCTTTTACAGACATTTGTGGTTATAAAACTAGGAGTTACTAAGCAACTCATAAAATACATGAGCACTGTGTCCTGTGATGGACTGAAATCTTATAAGTATTATTATTATTTTATGCTCAATGTTCCTGAAGTAGGGGCAGAATCAATGGTGACACTGACCAGGATAAAGTACTCAGTACTCAGGCCATTCTATACATCTCAATAAGTTTAAGAAAACATGTTTACAATAATTAACCTAAACATACACTTATCTCCTTCATTAGGAACACCTTTACACATGGTCAATGTACTGGCATGCAAGATACTGCAACAGTCTCTAGACTTTATACAGAATAGTGCAGAAAATAATACAGTGAGTGACAATACAGTGTATGGAGATGCATTATTGATACTCCAGGTGAGAGAAAATGGGCAGATTGTTTTGATTAGCCTGTAAGAATCATGCCAGAGGGGTATGCAGTATATGCAGTTACATAGCGGTGTCGCACATGGTATACGTATAATCATGTATACCGTATAATTATACGTGATGTGATTATACGGTATACATGATTATACGTATACCATGTATACCGTATAATCACATCACGTATAATTACTTTTGTAAGCATGAACAAAACATCAACCCAGTGCAAGGCTTGATGTTTTGTTCATGCTTACAAAAGTAATTATACGTGATGTGATTATACGGTATACATGGTATACGTATAATCATGTATACCGTATAATCACATCACGTATAATTACTTTTGTAAGCATGAACAAAACATCAAGCCTTGCACTGGGTTGGGCAGTGGTGGTTCAGTGATTAACGCTTTGGGTTACTGATCATAAGATTAGGGGTTTTAAGCCAAGTGCTGCCAAACTGCCTCCATTGGGCCCATTAGAAAGGCCCATAATCCTTCCTGCGTCAGTGGTCTTGAATCGTTCCTGACGCTGTGCTCTGACCTCAGCTTCCAAACCAGCTGGGATATGCAAAGAAATGATTTCACTGCATTGTAATGAACATATATGTGATAAATAAAGGCTTTTTTGTAAAACAGCAAAAGGCCAAATTGGGCCCCATTTATGTCATGCAAGAACTTAAGTCTGGCACAGTCTTAACCAAAATGAAGAATGGAAAAAGACCATTTTCTACACTTCAGCTGTCCAGTTTGATGTACAACACAGCTGAAGCTCTTGATGCATTACATTATAGACGTTTGGCTGATTGAATAACTATAAATGGAGGATGTGGGAGCTGGAATGTGGTATCTCAGTGGTTACGTTGCTGGACTTTTGATTAGAAGGTCATGAGTTCAAATCCCACCAATGTTGAGATGAATCTGCCACTGTTGGGGTCCTTAAGTATTCCAAATTCCCTAAATAAGCATTTGTACTTGTGTTCCCAATTAAATGGTGTGTATGTAAGAAGTTAATTTTGCAGTCAAAAGGCTGATTGAAGACTTTGTCTATTCCGACACCTGGTGGCCACTGGTAATATTGCAGGGGGCGTTTTTATATGCAGCTCCCTGTATAGAAGCGACACGACGCAGCTTTGGAAACTTGTCATGTCGGAAAAGACAGAATTCTTCCCAGGTAAATTCAATCCATTGTAACCTTTAGGTTGGATAAACATCTTTGTAATGTCAGGAGTGCATGAAAGCTGTAAAATGATAAAGAAGGACTAAGAAAAGAACTTCTGAGATGTAGGCCCGTCAAGTGTGCAGTTGATTTAAGCAGGAGGTCACGTGGTTTGGAGCCTTTGGCTAAAACACTAGATTTAATCTTAAAAAAACAACGTGTAATCTATTTAATCCTGTTTCTAATAATATCGATTATTGATCATTTGAAAGGTATTTCCAAGATACCTTATGTTCCTGATGCCAGTGCGAGAGATGTGCTGTGTTTTAAGCATTATAATGCATCAGAGGTGAGTGAACTATATAAAAATATATAAAAAGCATATGTATCAACTATTTATAGCAGATCATCATTGTAGATTTAAATGGCACATGGAGGTTGAGTTCAGGGTTTTGTTTTACAGGAAGTTTTTATGTTCACTGATCCAGTGTATACCAGTTAAATCCATTTCCACAACTAGTAGAAAAAGCACCAGTGCTGCATAAAGGACAACTTTCCAGTTCCAGATGGGTTTCCACTACACTTCCTGCCATGTTTTCTTTTATTTTTTTAGGAAACCAGAATTATATGTTTGATTATATCGTATATTTGTATCCTAATAAACAAATACATTTATGTGTGTAATATATATATATATATATATATATATATATAACAGTGACTAAACCCCATGTCTCTCCTCTGCACATGACCAATCCATCTCAATCACATCTCTCTTAACATGTCTCCAAAATCTCATACCGGTGTGCTTCTTTTAATAAATTTTGTCTATTCATTATTTACATTCATGGCATTTATCCAGAGCGACTTAAAACTAAGCAGTTGAGGGTTAAGTGCCTTTCTCAAGGGGCCCTGCATCCTCATCACTAACAATGATAATCACAGCATCTTCAAATATCCAGCTCCACCCGATGTCGTTTTGTCAATTCAGGTTTCTTAGGACTTTTGATCTTAACAACTTGGGAAGTATAACTGCGAATATCTTTTCTGGCAAATGAGTGACAGCAGAGAAGTCTACAATGAATGATGACAAGCATAGACAAGAATTAAATATGGGCAAATGATAAAAAAAATAAAAAAAACCCTACACAAGCTTTCTACATCGAGAACTTTTATTCATTTGGGCTAATTTGAGTTGGTCGCAAGAAGACAGCAGCTCGGACGAACGCTTAATAGTCACAACTCTTTCACAGAAATAGTGGCTGAAGCTTTACGAACTAAGGCTTACACATTTATTTAGTATAAATTGTACAGAATTGCTGATGGGGTCATTTTCTTCTTTTACTCATCAACCATTAGGGGAAAAAATCCTCTGGTGATGTCTCTTGTGTGCTTTATAATTTAAAATATAACAATAAATTGGATTATTTCCATGCATAAACCTATATAGTGCAAGAAGAGCAGCAGATCACTGACAGATCGGTTATATCTCCAACTCGAATGATATTTAAAACCTGATTTTTTTGCAGATTTTGCTTGGCAAGTCGATGGAGGATTGGCTCCGATTCTCTGTGTGTTACTGGCACTCGTTTTGTGGAACTGGTAAGACAGCCACATTGGCACACACAAAGCCTTTCAACATGCTGTGATTATTATAGCCTGCGTCTCCTTCAATAGACGTTCGGCAGTTAAGAGGCCAAAACGTTTTCTAATGAGCAAGCATCAAGCACCATTAACAACACTCGAGATGCATAACACAGCTGCCCAGCTTTACAGACGTGTGTCTAATCAGGCGGGGGCGAGAGCTGGATCTGTTTGGACCTTTCTGACCTTTTGAAACCGGCACTGGTAGCGCTAGGATAAATCTACGGAGTGCGTTTCCAGTCATAAACACGGAGCAAAATAGAACATTAAGCTGAGCAGAAGAGTCATGCAGTCTCACACATGCACACATTTTAATAAGATCATCAAATTCCAAGCCAAAATAAATTTTCCACCTTTCTGTTAGGTGCTGACCCGTTTGGATCTGCAACTCTGCACAGGCCTTGGAATGAAGGAGGAGACCACATGGAGATCGCCAAGAAAAGACTCAGAGCCGCATTCGAGTTCTTCACCAAACTTGGTGTACAAAAATAATTGTTTGTTAAAAAGCATGTCCAGTTTGTTTATTAGATTTATACAACAAGAACCAAAATCCTGTGTCCAAAACATCACCAAGACTTACATCTGTAAGTCTCCATTATGTGTTCTCCATGTTCGTGTTGGTTTCCTCTGGGTTCTCTGGCTTCCTCGTACCTCTCAAAAGCATGACTAGGAGACTTGTTTACTCATTCACATGTAGGGTCCAATAATCTCACCAAAACGTTGTTTGGTGCTTAGGGGGAAACCCAGGAACCGGGAGGAATCCCACACTGACCGAGTGTAAACATGTGACCCCACATGGAGAGTAATCAGACATTGGGACCCTGGAGCTGTGAGACAGCAGCTATTTTTCCATCCATATAGAACATATTAATATATCATCTGCTAACCATATACAATATAATCAGCTGAAAGACCTGTGATTATACTGCTCACTGTCTTTCTAGGTGAAGTACTACACGTTTCATGACAGGTGTGTATTGGATTTGCACATTACAGCTGTACAGGAACCATTATTAAATGTTATTTAATGTTTATTAAGTTGATTTTTTTTAATCCTATTATGTCAGGGACATGGCCCCTGAAGGAAAAACGATGGAGGAGTCCAACAGAAACCTGGATGAAATAACAGACCTGGCACTAGAACTTCAGAAGCAGACTGGAGTGAAAGTGTTGTGGGTCACCTGCAACCTGTTTGCTCATCCCAGGCCAGTCTCTAAAACACCTCATATACCTCATTATTGTTACTTTTCCATGCAACACATCAGTGTTTTCCTCTCAGTTCCATAAAAACAACATTAAAGCATGTGCTTTGTACTTATATAGATATATGAATGGAGCTGCAAGTAATCCAGATTGCCATGTTTTCGCCTTTGCTGGAGCTCAGGTGAAGAACGGTCTAGAGATTGCCAAGAAACTGCAGGCTGAAAACTTTGGTAAGACTTTTAATTATATACAGTACATCATTTCAAATCTCATGACACTCCAGAGTTTTAATCTCCTGACTGGATACTTTCCTGTTAGATTAAATGTAGTTACAGAATAATATGCTTTAGGACAAATCAGTGAATAACATGGTGGAGGAACTGAGTGCTTTATAATCCATGTTATAGACCCCTTTATTTTAATTGTGCCATTACTCCCACCAGTGTCCTTTTTTCCTTAATTTATTGAAGTTCCTTATTTCCTTGGTATTTAATGTTTCAAGGGCAGACTTTTTGCCTTTCTCAGAATAACATGCCTGACTCTCACTTTGCTGACCCGAGTTTAAGTCCCGGCCCTGACACTCATCTCGTAATGGTGATGTTGATTGACTTCTTGTTTCCTCGTCTTTCCACAGTGTTCTGGGGAGGTCGTGAAGGCTTCGTGTCTGCACTCAACACAGATGTTGCGACTGAACTCAAGCACATGGCCAACTTTTTCAAAATGGCGTTGGGTACGACGTTCATTCAGATTATTTTTCAATTGCTGTTGTATGTTTCGTAACCCAGAAATGAACTACCATTCATTTCATTTAATTGTAGCTTATAAAGAGAAGATCGGCTTAAAATGCCAGTTTCTCATCGAGCCCAAGCCTAAGGAACCATGCAAGCACCAATACGACTACGGTAAGCGTTTTAAAACAGTAAGTTGACTGCTCAAGATAATTCAAGTCAAATACTATTTAAAATACTGTTAAAAATCAATTGCTGAATATTACATGAATGAGTATTAATGATTTTTTCTGCAGATGCGATGAGCGTTATTGGCTTTCTTAAGCACTTTGGACTGGACAAAGACTTTAAACTAAATATTGAGCCCAATCACACAACCCTGGCTGGACATTCTTACGAACACGACATCATCATGGCCTCTGTGTATGACACTTCAGTGTGATTTGTTTAATGTATTGATGCAGTGTGTTGGTTTAAACCATTGTGTGTGTATGTGTATTGTGTAGGTTTGGTATGCTCGGTTCTGTGGATGCTAACACAGGCTCTCCTGACTTGGGCTGGGACACAGATCAGTTCCCCATGGACATCAGAAATACGACCTTGGTGATGAAGGTGACTTAACACATCCGTTTTTAATTTTCGAAATTTTGCGAGCTCATATTTATGTGCCAATAAATTCCTCAGGTTGTTATTGAGCAGGGCGGCCTGCAGCCTGGAGGTTTAAATTTCGATGCCAAGGTCCGGAGGGAGTCGACTGAGCTGGAGGATTTGTTCATCGCTCACATTGGTGCCATGGACGCTTTCGCTCGAGGCCTCAGAAACGCAGCCAAGATGATTGAGGAAGGAATTTTGCAAAATATGCTTCGGGTAATCATAGTCACTGCTGTAAATGGTGTTTATTTTATTACCGCTGGTAAAAAGTATCAACCTGATCCATAATAGCCAGGTGCTGGTTTCATGGTTGTAAAGTGTAAGAATTCTCCTGTTAATGTAGAGTCTATAACATGTGATCTGTATGATGTAGGAACGCTACACAAGCTTTAGCGTTGGACTTGGACGAAAGGTGGAGGAGTGCAGCTGCTCACTAGAGGACCTCGAGGTTTTATCACTTCTTCACTCAGGTATCATGTGTCCTATCAGATAGCGGTTGTATTCTTTTACTGATGTACTGTATGTGTTTATTCACAGGAGTTCATCAAGCAAAACGGAGAGCCTGAAGTAAAATCTGGGAAACAAGAACAATATGAAGCGGTCTTTAATCATTATTTGTGAGAAGCCGGTCATTTTCAAGTGAGGTGAAATAATAAATAAATAAATCTGGGTTTATGAATGCAGAAGAACCTCAATAAGTACATTTACTTGTACAAGCTAATATAATAACTGCAAAAGAAGAAAGTTCAATAAAATTTAAATGAATAAAAGCAATTTTAAGAATTATTGTGACCAAGCAGCAAATCCTGATGTTAATTTTAAAATTGAATTTTTTATCCTTTAGTTACTTTACTTCGGTCATACGTCAGTCATTTTCCATTTTAAATACGTGATGTACTGCATTTTACAACTCCATTTGCAATGTGAGAAAAATCACTGAAAAGAACAGCATGTTAAATTCAAATTTCCCCCCAAAAAACTCTCCTTGTTTGTCGTAATCACGTTTCTTGAAATAATTTGTTTCATCTTTCATATGATTTAATGTTATAATGCAGACGGTGATATTAATGCGTTTAACAGTTGCGGTATAGTGCGATAATAATTGTTATCGTTAATGGCAGTCTGTATACAGCACAATACAGGATGGAGAAGGTGCAGGAAAGCACTAAAGAGAGAATCCAGGCATGAAAAGCAGAAATGAAATGAAGAAAGCTATATTAATAAATAATAAAAGTAATAATAATAGTAAATTATACTATTAAACGTGCATTAAATGGTGCTTTCTGGATTATCTGAAGGAATATCATAGACTGAGAAAAATAAAATGAGATTTTAACTAACTGTAGTGTTCATATATTTTATTATCTTGTGCTATGATTTTGGGCAATATTGAGGATTTTCTAAACCCTGTTACTGAGAAATGAATGAAAATTATGCAGTAAAACATTACTGTCATTTGGACAATGTCCATTGTGTTCTTACAATATGAGAATATACTATAATATATAACCAAATTAAAGATTTGGAGTCATGTCATTGAAATTTCAGTTCCTTGCATCAATAAATATGCTACAAGTAACTTTTTCTAATTGTGACATTAGGAAATAAAATGATGTGTCCCAGAGATCATGAGTTTTGACACCAAAACCTTTTGTTTTGTTAGAATATTATATAAACCATCAGTTTTCAAAGTGTGTTCTATAAAGCGTAGTCACGGGATATGTCATTTATTAGCAATGATATTACAGTGGTGTAAATCACAACCCACCATTATTCATTATTATTAATATTTTAAATGTATTTTTTATCATCCTGTTTGCATGGATTGAATCTGATTTGCAATAACTAAAAAACAAGTAGGTTTATAAACCTAGCTGGTAGGGAGAATTAAATATTAAATGTCTTAAAAATTAAAATTAATTTCTTTGATATGCAAAGAAAGGATTTCAAATATATCATAAGATTTTTATTATTTGATTGATAGCAAGAAAGCTTAATCCAGGTGGAGATTCAGAAAAGTTCATACATGATCATTTTTTTACAAGTTATTGTTGAGAAACCTATCCGGAAGTAAAGCAAAACCACGCATTTGACATCTTTCATGACTCCGTGACATTTTACACACCAGTGAAATTTCACAGCGTCTCTGTGCGGTGAAACCGAGCCGCCATGGCGTCACATCATCCTACCGTCCGTGTTGAGCCTCTGACCAATCAGAGAATAGCGTGAGCTCTGCTCACCTCCTTCCTCTCTTCTGATTGGCTGAGCACGAGTCTAAATGGCGGGACTCGAGCGTCTACCAATCAGGAGCAGGTCCGCTCCTTCATTAGCATAAATTATTCAGCATCTTGAGCTCAGTTTGGATTCCGCACCTGGACTTAACATTATAGACCGCTTTAAAAACTATTTATAAAATGAACAAATATTAGAAATTTGGATATTTCTACACAGACAACCTTTCTTGCATTTGTTATTGCATGTTCTCACTCTTTCTTTTTTTGTTTTAATTATTTGTAATTGTTTTTAAACCATGTGGACTTTTTTGGGTATCGCGAGCTTCACATATGTGTACAAAAAATGCCAAGTGTTGGTGTTTCTGGCTCAGAGAGAGCTGTTGATAGCCGCATTGGGTTTCCTGGCAGTAGGAGCGATACTCACCTGTCACAGGTACAGGAGTGTAAAAACACCTCAGATATTACAGTTACTGCTGGAGATCCTCTCAGTTCTGCCTTTTACTAATAAAATCATCAACAAGTCAGAGGTTTCACAAAGGAACCACACATCAGAGGAGAAGAGAAAGGTAAGATTATTGTGCTCATTGTGATCTGTTTGGGTTTATACACATATCATATTTAAAGGCATACAGAAAGTTTCTCTTATAGACTTTTAAATAATTTTGTTTTTGGAAATAAAACGTGTTTCTGCTTAGTGAATATTTATTGAAATATTGATTTTTGATTGCATTTCAGTTGCACTATTCTTATTTATTATATCTGGCTTTAAAGTCATTCTTTTCACATGTAGGTTATTGAACCTGATGATCATTTACATCTTATCCTAAGATTTATTTATTTATTTACATTCACTTAACATTAACATTTACTGTCTACATTTGTGATTTATATTTACTTTCCACTTTGTTCAAACAAGTCACATGTCACTTTATATTTATCGAGGTGATTTGCTTTTAAATATTAGCATTCAGCAAATTGTAAGTTGTCTGGCATTATCATGGAAGATAACCCTCATTTAGGTAAGCTAACACTCAGGTGTGATAATAATTAGGTAAGCTAACACTCAGGTGTGATAATAATTAGGTAAGCTAACACTCAGGTGTGATAATAATTAGGTAAGCTAACACTCAGGTGTGATATTTAGGTAAGCTAACACTCAGGTGTGCTAATAATTTGGTGAGCTAACCCTCAGGTGTGCAAACCCCCAGGTGTGCTAACCCCCAGGTGTGCTAACACTCAGCTGTGCTAAACAGCAGGTGTGCTAACTCTCAGGTGTGCTAAACAGCAGGTGTGCTAACCCCCAGGTTGAGCTAATTCTGAGGTGATGTTACCTGAGTGTTAGCTATCAAGCTATTAGGCTTGGAAAAAAACTTCCCCACATATTTTACATACATTGTCATTCATATTTGTCATACATATTTTTAACTTTTATACTTTAAGTAAATGTTAACATTTATACTTTTTTATATGAGTAAATAATTATACAGCAGCATTTTTTTTATTTATTATAAGCCCCCTCAGCTTAATCAATAATTGTAGTATTTTTTGGCACTACTTGCTTTCAATGAAAAACAAGTGCTAATATATGAAAATCTAATAATATTTTCATTATGTTAAATGTTTCATTATGGTTGGACTCATCTCTCACTATTTTTATAGACTTTATAATATTTCTCTGAAAACAGGGAATGGTCATAATAATGTAAAGAGACAATTATGCATAAAAAAAACATGCTATTAACATTTATATGCTTTTTGAAATCCTTGCATTACTAAATCATTCTATATTTTATGATGAACCCATCTAAACATCATCTATATCATTGTTCAGAAATACTGAAATGATATTCATCCAGTCAGGAGAATAAAATCTTTAAAGCTGGATGCTTTCTTGTTAGAACACGTTTGCCATAAAGATCAAAAGTCACTTCTCTCTCCACTCATGACTAGAGAGTAACCAAGAGGAAAGGAGTAAGAACCAAAGAAGTAACCTTGAGCACAGGAAGTACCTCAGAGTGTGCATCCTCAGCTGATCCGGAACCAGATGTCATCATTGTGGGTGCTGGTGTGCTGGGTTGTGCCATGGCGACCGTGTTGGCGCGAGATGGGCGAAAGGTTACCGTGGTGGAAAGAGATCTGCGTGAGCCAGACAGAATCGTAGGAGAACTTTTGCAGCCAGGTGGCTATCGGACACTCAGAGAGCTGGGGCTGGAGGGTAAGCCAGAACAGATGACTCATGGATAAGATTCTTTAGAGCTGAGATGCTAAATGGATTCTCAGATTAAATCATTATTCACACATTTACACGACTTCCTTTTTTTAGGTGCAGCAGAGGGCCTGGATGCTCACGTGGTCAGTGGGTATGTAATCCATGACTTAGAGAGCCATTCAGAGGTGGAGATCCCTTACCCACAAGATGAGCGTGGCATTCAGTGCGGCCGAGCCTTCCACCACGGACGCTTCATCATGGGCCTGCGACATGCTTCTCTTAAAGAACCCAAGTAAGCGTCTGAGTAACACAGTGTGAAAAAAGAACTTCACTGAGCTGAGATGAATAAGAGACATGACTCATATAAACAGGAAATAAAAATATCCTGTGATTTGTCACATGCTAGTTCTGGGAATGAATCTAATAGTTATTTATACAGTGTACGTTTAGCAGCAATTTGTGCTGTTATTTGAGTAAATGCGGCTGTTAAAACGGATATTATACCATTTCTAACTGAAATTGATATCTTAATTTCATCTGTATTTAAGACTTTATCTTTAAGACATTATCTTGCTTTAGAACCAAGAATGCTGATACCATGCCATACATTAGAAGAGGAAAAAAGGAACAGAAATGGCATTTAGAAAAAGCTTCATGTCTCTCAATAAAGGGTACTGAATAGCTGCATTAGGCATCGAACTTTATTGTACACAAAGGTGAAAAGTAACAAATTATATTTACTCGTTCTTGTGCATCTTTTCAAAGCTTTTAAAATCTGTAATTTCTACTTAAGTATGTTCTGTTTGTAGTATTGTACAAAACAAAAACAAAGCAAGGTGGAAAAATCGTGCCCTGGTAACTACTGAACTGATTAAAGGGCAGAGAATAAACACCCTAAACTCACATGAAAGAAAGATGGAGATGGACAAGACAGACTATAACCGAAATGACGTCGAATCGAAAGTTCAGCGTGTGCGCTCACTGTCGGAAATCTGAATCTGAGAAATCTGAAGAGTTTTATCATTTGTACAGTGTGGCGTTTAAAGAGGGCACAGTAACCAGTCTTCTGGAGGAGGATGACTGTGTAACGGGGGTTCAGTATCGTGAGAAGGACACTGGGAAAATCAAGGTACACACACACACACACACACACACACACACACACACACACACACACACAGAGAGTCATAAAAAGTTAATGTTTAGCTACACTCTTCAGTTTAAATCATACAGTAGATCTCTGGTTTAAGGTGAAAGAAAGAAGAGACAGCATGGGGTTCACCAGCCAAAAATACGGTTTTATTCTGCCACAATCACAATCTTGGGTTTACTTTCACTTTTTAGTGGCTAAAGCATATACACACATGCACACACGCTTAACTCGGTGTCTTTCTCTCTATATATATAGGCTTTATTCTCTCCCCACTTTTATCCTCTTCCTCACTCACTGCAACAAAGAACATTGATTACAGCTGTCCAATCCTCATTCATTTCGAGTGTCATGTGATCTCCCCATGTCCAAGTCTGTTTCCTCCTAAATACGTTAACAGTGTTGGACCTACAGCTGTGTAAACCATACCAATCGCTTCCTCTGGCTCCGTCCCCATTCACAAACTAAAACTCAGGCATGAAGCGTATGAACCTTACATCAGGCTTAAAGGTACACTGTTATATTTTTGTTCTCACTGAAGCTATGAAAATGTGTCTTTTTGAAAGTGACATCCTAGTGTCAGGAAAAAAAATCAGTGTAGTATTAAGATGAGCTTTACAAAGACAGCAGGATGTTTCTTATTCATCCATCTTCAGTAAGTACCGTATGCTGATGTGGTGGGTTGTGGTGGATCCAGAGTTTGTCTCAGAAACACTAAATGTAACCCAGTGGTGAGAAGCTGGTGCATTGCATGGCTCTATGAACACACAAGCACACATTAGTTCGCCCCAGCACCTCCTTCTAACATGTTTTTAAAAGAGGAAATGGAGACTTGGACATGGTGAGCACCTGTGAATCTCCATATGAATGAGGACACTTGACTTGAGTTTAGAAACCAAGACTTTCTTAAAATCATTAAATGGCACTAAAAGTGTCCTTCAATGGGTCGTTTCTCCTCAGGAGATTCATGCTCCTCTGACGGTAGTCGCTGATGGTTGTTTCTCCAAGTTCCGTAAGAGCCTAGTGTCAGAAAAAGCCAAGATCTCGTCACATTTTGTTGGCTGCTTAATGAGGGTAAGATACAACCTAACTATTGTGTATTTATATATAATACACTTACATCAGTTATCAATGAATTATCATAAATTAACAAGACTGTTTGAGACTTTCAGGGTGCATCAATAGTCAAATTTAGTATAAAAATACTCTAAATAATAAACCTCTTGTCAAATGATTTCTCTAATTTGCTCCTGATTCTGTACATATGTTCTGGCGATGTAGTGATATAACGTGTGATTTCTGTCTGCTCTCTCAGGATTGTCCTCAGTTTAAGTCTAATCACGCAGAGCTGGTTCTAGCAAACCCCAGTCCAATCCTGGTCTACCAGATCGCCTCCAATGAGACCAGAATTTTGGTGGACATCAGGGGAGAGATGCCCAGAGACCTGTCAGAGTACATGGTGGAGAAGATTCATCCTCAGCTTCCAAGTAGGATCGGTTTCTAAATACACTGTATGGACAAAAGTTTGTGGACACCAGACCATAAGATCCGTGTGTGCTTTCTGAACATCCCATTCCACATTTAGTCTCCGTTATAATCCCCTCCATTCTTCTGGGAAGATGTTTCACTAGATTTTGGAGTGTGCTTGTGTAGATATGTGCTCATTCAGCCATGAGGGGGTTAATAAAATCAGGTAGTAATGTAGGTGAGGTGAGGAGGCCCAAAGGTGTTCAGAAGGGTTGAGGTCAGAGCTCTATAGCAGGCCACTGTAGATGTTCCACTCCAACAAATGTAAAGTATATCTTAATGGAGCTCGCATGGTCCAGATGTCCGGAGTCAGGAGTCCATGTAGTGTAGCTTTGCTTTTGTACTACTAATTGTAGTAGAAATTGTGTTGTATAAATGCGACATCACGCTCCTTTTGATTGATCAGTGTCAGTAATGGTTATTTTGTGTTCTGTGTGTAGGACATTTACAAGAGCCCTTTATGCTCGCTCTGCAGAATGACCGTCTGAGGACGATGCCTGCGAGCTTCCTGCCTCCGTCACCAGTCAACAAACCAGGTAACATGCAGGACTGATCAAGAGATTATGATGTTTAATTTCACTTATTTCAGGATAGCAATTAATATTTTTTTATTGCTTGACTTTAAATGATCATATTATTCAGCAATTGACAAGATGATAAGTGTCATAGCAGTGGGATACACAGGAGCTTGTATGTGGGGTCTACACATGTATAAAACATGTACAATTAATAATATTATCCCAGTGCCAGATGGAGAAATATATGAATTCAGAGTAACTTTGTACTCTGTAACACTGACAGGAGTTTTGCTTCTGGGAGACGCCTACAACATGAGACATCCTCTGACCGGAGGGGGGATGAGTGTCGTGTTTAGTGACGTCCGCATCTGGAGAGAGCTGCTGAGGAACATTCCAGATCTGTATGATGATGACGCCATGCTTCAGGTAACCAGGGTTACCAAGTATGTTTTAGTGTAATGACATTTTACACTACAGGAGTATAGAATATATATATTTGAGTTTGAGAAAAAGAAAAATAAGAAGGAATTAATGAGACTTAGAAGTGAGATTGAATGAATCAGTCTGGTGACATTGTAAAAAGTGATATTGTGTGATTTTTTCTACATGATCCCCATTTCAACGAGTGTTGCAAAGCTTAGAGTGTCCAGATTCCTCTAGAAAAATTTCTCTTCATACTCTTCTTTATACTCTTCATACTGAGTTTGAAGTTTTTTTAATAAAAAATATTAAAAGCCTGTTTTTTGCTTATTATTACTTATAACTAAATTAATTAATTTGCGTGTCACTTCACGTTGGGTAACAGTAAATCACTGTGTAAAATATATACACTGTATGAAAAATAAGTTATTGGGACGCCTGACCTAATCATGAAAATAAGGGCAGTATATTAATGTTGTTCTGTTCAATAGGCAAAGAAGAAATTCTACTGGAAGCGAAAGTCATCACACTCGTTTGTGGTGAACGTTCTGGCCCAAGCTCTGTACGAGCTGTTCGCCGCAACAGACAGTACGTCCTTTTCATTGCTTTGGTTTTTCCTCTTCACTATTGAGAACAGTTAGCGAGAACAGTGTACTGAATAAACTCAAACTAGAGTTTCAAAAAAGAGCTTCATGTTGTGGCTGTTTTTTGAAGCTGGAAATTTTTTTTTGTTTTCAGGTTCTCTGCACCAGTTAAGAAGAGCCTGCTTCCACTATTTCAAACTGGGTGGAAAATGTGTCAATGGGCCAATAGGCCTGCTGTCCGTGTAAGTGATACACTGATGAAGTAAACGTGTATATGAAACATTCCCTTTTCCGTGTTGATGTCTGATCCTTTCTCATATTACTGTAGGTTAACACCAAAGCCCATGACTCTGATCGGACACTTTTTCGCCGTAGCCTTGTACGCCACCTACTTCAGTTTCAAATTCGAGTCATGGCTGATGATCCCAAGGGCCCTGATGAACAGCGGAATGATTATTTACCGTGCCTGCACCATTTTATTCCCCCTCATCTATTCGGAGCTGAAGTACCTGGTGTACTGAGCCACACTTAACAGGCACGTGGACAACCTAAAGACTGCAGTCAGTTACATAGGAAAGCAGAAGAACAGACCCAGACGTGCCTTTCACCATCACACATCTACAACCTCACATCTGTTAATTTATAAAGATAAAAGCGCCCGATTCACACATCGACTATAGGATGACTGGCTTTAAATGAATTCAGTAACATTTTGTTTTTTGAATTGGGAAGAACTTGAGGCCGTGCACTGCTACAAAGAACCGTCAAAAATTTTATACAGAATACACGTTCGGTGTTTTTAGTCGTACCATTAAACCTGTTTAAAAAAAACAAAACAAAAAAAGTCATGCAGCATGTAATTTTAGCAAAAGCTGTGATATATTTTTTTATGTATAAAAATTTACAGCAGTTGAAGCTCCAAAAATGAAATGTATCTTTTCTCTTTGGAGTCAAATCTAAGCTGTACATTTAGCTTTTTAGAATGATTGTGCCTTTGATTAAATATAGCATTTTCACTGCTGTTTGTAACTCGTGTAACTGGTGTGGGTACATATACATTCTGCTGTGGATTCTGATTTCCAGAACAAATTAATATTTCTGAAAAGGATGGAAAAGTAATTTCTATTGAGCAGCTGCTTTTTTAATATAAAAAAAAGGAAAGAAAAATACCCCAAAACAAACAAACAAAAAAAAGCAGAAATAGTGAACCAGATGTTCTCCAGTGGACGCAGGGTGCCACATATACAAGTTTTTTCCCCCACATCTCTTAAGAGTAGCTTTTCAAGTTCTGAAGCTGGAGAAATGCACAGTTCATCCACACGGGGGCAGCAGCAACACAAACCACTTCAAGCCTTTTTCAATTTTCAAAGAAAAGCATGCAGGAGTGTGTTGTCATTATTTCCGCTTCACTTGTGTCTATTATGATTTATGTTTGCACAAAAATAACCATATTATTACCAAGTTGACTTTTAAAAAACAAACAAACAAAATTTTGATTACAAGAACTTTTTATTATACTTTTTTTTTTACATCACTATTACATCATAATCCAGCTAATCAGCTGGAACGTTTTTGTTCACGCTGGACCTCGTCTTTGACTCCACATGGACAGAACTTGCTGGTGTGGGAAAAGTGATGAGGGCTTGGATGATTACCTGCACTTCTTCACCCTCCTCATCCTCCCGCAGCCTGCGAACAGTGAATCTACACAGCAACGAAGACACAGCATCGGGACGAGACGCGTGAGGAGAGAACTCTAAACCCCCACTGGACATTAGATCGAGAGCTTTTAGCTACATTTTCCCCTCCCCAACAGTGTAGCAGAAAGCTCTTCAAAACAGCAAACATCTGTTAGTTTCTAAACACACACAAAAAAAAAGGAAGAAAAAAGATGATAAACACTGTACAGCTACTGCAAAGAAAGCCGAAAGCATCTGGCTTTAAACTAGATTAAAGTGCTAGAAGCAACCCACCAATCCACACTCTAGATTTATCCGCTAGTAATTATATATATATATATATATATAGGAACAGATCTACTATTTGAACATTACTTTACAGGGTAATATACTGTACATTATATCAGTAACAGCTGAGATATCAGCACAAAAAAAAATCACTGTCACGTAACAGCAATATATAATTACATATATATATATTTATATAGAATTTGTTATATAATTATGTACATAAATATATCATTGTATTTAAAAAAAAAAAAAAAAAAAAAAAAACCCTTCAGCTTTTCAAGTGATTCCCTGAAAAGCTATTTTTTTCTTTTTAAACGTAAAAGCTTTTATGATCGAGTTTGAAACAGAGACGGGAAGAACAGAACCCCCCCCCCCTCCCAAAAAAAAAAGCCCCCGTCTGGATTATTGAGGTTAACAAGAACAGTAATTTGCATATTCCACAAAATCTATTGCGACACATTACTGTCTACGAACAGTACACACGACCCTCCACACATGGAGGAAGCTGAACTCACACACAAACCCACTGAACAGAACGGTACGACAATGGACTTCTTTATAGATTAAGGGCTATGTGCTTTACCGAGGATGAAGAATAGAGGATGGAGAATGACAGAAAAGACTATGGATTCACAACACTTGTAATAATTTACTTCAGGAGAAATCCCATCCCCCCCTGCATGTATTCTCGCAGTTTATTTGCTCTCTGTAGGGACGCCGCTTTAATCGGGCGGTCCTGATAACCAGGTCGAAGCCTTGTCGAGTCTTGAAGGGCACAGGAATGTGTTTCGTAGTTACTTCCGTCACTTTTCTGTCCATCTCCTGTAAAGCCATCGCATAAACATCATCCGATTATTACCCACAGGATAAAGCCTTCTGTCTCGGACCTGTGCCGTCCCAAACCCAGGCCAGCATCACCATCTGATGTTCGGAGTGCTCCAACGGACCTCCTGTAATCAGTATATATATATAAACATATATATGTGTGTGTGTGTGTGTGTGTGTATACGCTCACTGATGATTGTCACGGTGCGTCTCAGCTTTTTCTGCTCAACCAAACACACCCTGCACTGAAGCTGGGAACAAAGTGCACATGGCAACAGCATGAGGAGAGAGAAAGAGAGGGTGGGGGTGGGGGGTGGGTAGGGGTGGGTTGGAGATCTGTGATCTGTGTTAAATGCACAAATATCATGTGGCAAGCATAAAGAGATTATGCCTCGTTAGAACAGGCTTCCTGGGAGCTGAGGTGATGCACATTAAGGTTTGGGACACCTCTGGCCAGCACAGAGACATCTGGTTGTCTGTCTTTCCCTGACTGGAGCCATCTTTCTCTCTCTCTCTCTCTCTCTCTCTCTCTCACTCTCTCTCTCTCTTGCTCGTGGAGAGAGTGGACTACTCGAAGGACCAGATCTCAATGTCCTGCACGAAGAAGTCCTCTTTCACTGAGAGCATAGGATTCCCAAAGGTTTTGCATGAGTGACTCCTGCCATGGTAAAGATCGCCGTCCAACCACAAACCAAACTCACCGCTGTAAGAGAAGGAGAAGGTTGAACGCTATTAGAACGCTGTTAAATAAATTTACTTCCTATAGGGGGCGACCACAAACGGTCGACAATTCGATGCCTCGATAGAAGGAGACGATTGGACTACCGATCTCTCAGTCGAATCTTCGCAGAGATGTTATAAAACAGGGATCATGTTTTAATTTAATTGTGTAAATTAATATTTGATTGTTTTTCAGTGCCCACTCCCCCCAGCCCACACACACAATTCGACTAATTTGATTATGTAAATCCTTAATCGAGGACACCTCAAAAAATTCCTTACTTACAAAGTTCTAATATTATAAACGACTATAAAGACAACCATGACATGAAAACACTTAACCCTAGCTAATAATGAAGACAATGTAATGTAATGGTGCTTGATTTTACTGTGAACAGAGCAGATGTCAATTTGTATTGTAATGCTTAAAGATCAACACATTAACTGCCCGTGCAGCTTTAAATATTCTACTTTTGTTTGCTATTCGGAGTGGACAGGACAAACACGACGCATCGTCTCGTTCTCTCGGGGAACTAGGGTCACATACGTAACCTAGAGACGTTTTTTCCGGGTTCCGGTCCGCTGTAATTACGAGAGCCGCCACTAGAGGCGAATCACTGACTGCTGTAGTTCAGTACTATTTTACATGGTGTATTAGGGTTTATTTTATCCAGTATTTATTTTAAAAAACATTGATTAATCGGTTATTGGTAATTACGACCGTACCTAGATATCCGTATTGCTAAAATCCACTATCGATCAACCTCTAGTTATTAACATTGCTTAAATTCACCCACCAACCACATGCACAAGTAAGACTTTACATACATTACATTTAAATATTACATTTATTTACATTACATACCAAATTGGCCCCACATGTAAAAAAAGGAAAAAATAAGTAGCCCTCACAGAAAAAAAGTTTTGGGGACCCCTGAGCTAAATGATATAAAAATAAATGATTTCTGGTCTATAGGTTAAGAATTTTCTGTTTCTGGCTTTAAGCTCATCCTTTATTTGCCTAATGAAGAGAATTGCACTACATGGTTAATATTATTATAAAATGGTTTAACCCTGGAAACACTTTTCCAGTCATTGCGTGGATTCGGGGGATTTTTACATGCATGCTTTCTACCATTTGTTAATTTTTCATAAGAATCTGTTAAAAGTACATTATACTGTTATACACACAATCCAATGAATAACGTAAAACCCTTTAAAAAAAAAAAGATTTACCTTCCTCCACCAAATGCCAGGGAGTCCATGTCTCCTTTGATAAAGAACATGTTATCGCCTGTCCATTTAAAGACCTGCAGGCAGAGGAAAAAATCCAGCACAAAGTAAAAAAAAAAGAATTCACTGAGCTTCAATTACACTGTAAATACACCACGTTGATGTCGCACCTCAAACTGCGGATAGAAGGAGTAGAGGAAGGTTTCTCCTGTGCCATAGAATCCGTCGCTGACTTTAAAGGGCTCTGATGCTAATGCCCCGAACACCTAGACATCACACAGATCATTTTAATGAGCAAATGTAATTATGGGCTTCAACGCGTTGTTTACAGGCTACTGAATTCCTCCAGTGCCTCTCTCTCTCTCTCTCTCTCTCTCTCTCTCTCTCTCTCTCTCTCTCTCTCTCTCTCTCTCTCTCTCTCTCTCTCTCTCTCTCTCTCTCTCTCTCTCTCTCAGACTAAATGAATTGCTAAAATGCACAAAGGCAATAGATGGAGATCATAATAATGTCACACACAAGAGCAAAATAAATCAAGGTTTCAATCAAAACACCAACAGAGAGCCATTAGTCTAGCAGACTAACACTCACACTAACCAGTCCCTCAGCACTTCCATTCATGTCAAGCACGTCTTTAAAGAGAAGTCTTACCTGCCCATCGCTGTCTTTAATGACGAGGAGCACGGGAGAGTCCTGCCCCTGCATGATCCGGTACAGGGTTTTAATACTCATGCCATGCTTAGATGTACCGAACGCCAGGGTCCATGGATAGCCTATGGTTCTGGGTGGGAGATATTTTGCCAGCTGTGTAATAAGATGGAGATCCTCTTATAAGCAGAGATATTTTTAAAGAAAAAAAAATATATACACATTCCAAATAAATGGCATGAAAAGAATAAAAAACAAATCACTGTAGCGCAGAAAAGAAACACGTCAGGGGGATGAAACTGAACTCTCAAAGGCCTCCGGAGTCATCAGCGCCCAATTACAGTAGCAATGACCTTTAAACACCAACCGGCCGACAACCTGACCATGCACGATACAGCACCATGTGTACACACACACACACACACACACACACACACACACGCGCGCCTAGAAAATGCTATCAAATCCTTGTATAAACCTGTGTGAGGCTACACCAGTCTCGCTCTGCTCCAAGGATAACCTTTTGTCTGATTTACCAAAAGTACAGGACTTTAGGGTGTACCTTTACAGATCTGTTTTCTAAAATAAAAATAACAAGCCCACTAGAGACGACTAGATTTCCGAACGAGCATGACTCGGATACAGGCGTAGTCCAGCAGCCTTTATTCAGTACATGAATGAAAAAAACATGTTGAGCCTACAAAAGTGCTCTTTTAACTAACACACACACACACACACACACACACACACACACACACACACACACACACACACACACACACACACACACACACACACACACACACACACACACACACACACACACACACACACACACACACACACAGCAATCCTTCCTAAGGCTGTAATTACTCACACATATCGTCCACACTGCCAGATGTTGTTACAATTTTTAGCAATTTTTCCCTCCCCTATAAGCACTTAAATGTACACATAGTCTGGAAATTATTCTATAATAACAACATACAACATACAACATATATATATAAAAAATATACACTTTTTTTTATACCACAATGATGCTCACAAAAGCACTTGATAAAATGTAAAATACAAAAACACAAAGCTTTTCTGTCAGTGTAAAATGATCTATAACTGATCAATAATTTGAGGATGTAAAAAAATAAATTAAAAAAAGCAGCTTTTGGAGGGAGGTAAGA
Source organism: Silurus aristotelis (assembly GCF_946808225.1). NCBI lineage: Eukaryota > Metazoa > Chordata > Actinopteri > Siluriformes > Siluridae > Silurus > Silurus aristotelis. The sequence goes on along the minus strand of NC_139598.1, from coordinate 14,414,250 downwards.
GATCGATGAGTTCCTTACCACATGTAGAGGGAAGCTAACGCTTGAAGCAACCCTAGCAAAGCTGGGATTGAGTTAACTCACCTTCTCGATCTGTTCAGCCTCCAGGAGGTCACTAGGTTCACTCAGGTTGGGTTTAAAGGTTTCCGGCTCCAGGCTGGCTGTAATGGATGTGCCATGTTTGGAGTTTAGCTCTTCTTTTGTGGTGATCTAAAAGCGGAGAAAAAAGTGTAAGCGAAGTACGCAGCGGGTTACTGCAAGAACCTACATTTCCATCCTGTTTTTATGGTTTAGACTTTTCAACCTAATTTTCTTTAGTATGCTTTTTTAACAGCAGGAGTTTAAATGTCCTCAAAAAAGTTTTTATTTTCTTATTTTTTTTTTATTTAAATGACCATGCGTGCAAAGAAAAAAAAAAAAGTAACCAATTATTCGAACGTAGAATGATTTTTATCTATACATTTACACCTGCCCTATCTTTGATCTATACCCATCTACACTATTATACAAGTACATATATCAAGTAACCGACTAACCTACATCACAAGCAAAACACTCACAGGACTGCCCAGTTTCATAGAATAGTGGCAAAGACAGACACTTTGCCTCTTGCAGCCTGTATACACTCGGGTTACACAACCCTTGCTTGAATTACCTGCATTGTCCATAGCAAACAATTAAGCAAACCCACTATGGAGCCCTAACTTCCATCTTTTTTCTACAGTACACCCGCTTCACTATCCTTCATTGCAGATGATACACCACAGCGCCTACCTAAGTAGTGCTTGCTGCAAAAGTTATTAAGGATGTAGTGAGTCTATTATAAAAATTATAAAATTATGATTATTACAATAATAATAATAAAAAATTATTTTTTATATATATATATATATATATATATATATGTATGTGTATGTATAATATATACATGTGTATGTGTGTATATGTGTGTGTGTGTGTGTGTGTGTGTGTGTGTGTGTGGCAGCCTGGGAAACCCATACACACAAATATTTTTTGGCTGTTTACCAGAACAGTGGTGGGTTTTGGGCTTTTCCAGACGGTCACACTTTTCTCAACTCGCAAACATTTCCATGCTTGCTGCTATACAGTTGTGTCCGGCACAACCGTATTGCACTGCTACGCTAAGGAAATGAAAAGTGAAGCTAAGGACACTCAGGATGTGTCAATACTAAGAAACTCTAAGAAGAGTGGTCTAGGTTTTCTTTGGGGATCTATGGCCAGGCACCTGGAGCCGTTTGCACAGGGCACGCAGATCTTCACTGTTTAGCGCATCGATCCGGAGGTGATGTTCGCTCAGAGACACTACCTGGTACAGAAATAGGAAAGGGGAGGGGAAGGGAGAAGCCACAGCTGAGCATGGAGAGAGAGCGAGCACAGTAGTGAGCATGAAGTGCGAAAGCAATGTGTGGCCACGGCAGTCTACAGACACAATTTCACTGAATCATCAACATTTAAGATGGAAAACCTGTTGGTTGACTAAACTTTAATTCTCACTGTCAAAATGTGAGCAAGAGTTAAACCAAGTGTTTTGCATGGCTGTGTGAACTGTTTCTCAATACAATGTCTTGCAAAGACAAAAAAAAAAAAAAAAAAACACCCCAAAAAATACCCCAGCATCCCGCTTAATTTAATAGTTTTATTAGTGCCAGTCGTTGCCAGGCTACCTTTGGCCTGGTGGATCATCTTAGCTGTACAGAGACTGTTGCTATGTCACGGCTGAACAGAACTGGCCAAACAAGACCCATTAGTGGCAAAAAGCACTATTTGAGTTTGAACGCATGCAGCAATTCCTTGGTATTTCACCAGGAAACAGAATGCATCAGGGTTATTGAGTCATGCCAACATGTGAACCACAGGAACAAATGACTCAAAGGAGCTTAAAGAAAGCATACAAGAACAGCTACTCGTTTTAAATCGTCAGCCTCAGATGGGTTAACAGGTATTTGAACATTGGAAATCAGCAGACGAAATGTAGCGACATGGCAAGTTTGGGATTGTGTGAGCGTAAACATCACAAACTGGCACAAGTTTTGAGACGTCAGCGATTCCCAGTGGCAACAGAGAATTAGTCTAAACCGAATGACTCACTTTTCTACCACACGCGCAAACTCTCTCGGACGATTCCGCCCTGAAACTGGAACAAATCCTTCTATCAAACATGAGCTACAGATTTCAGAGGTTTTCAAATGTAGATAAGCGCAGAACTTTTATTGAAAGGTTTATTGGGGAACACTCCAGCACACTTTGAATTTCTACCAATTTCATTTGGAAAATACATTTGGATTTCTACCAATTTCCTAAATAAATATTTGTTTGTGTGCGTGTTTACAACCAGTTAGTTGCCAACAATCATTTGCTGGAGTCTGACTAATAAGATTCTGATCTTGAGGCTTCAGAAGGCAAAGAAACTCAAATCTGTAATCTGCCCATTCAGACCTGAGCACACACACGACACACACAATCAAGAAAGTAAAATAGTGAAAGCTTCAACTTTTTCCCCATAAAATTGCTCAATACATATTTTGTATTATAGTGTTTTAAAGTAAAATGGGTTTCAAGGTATTATATTGAATACTGACTCAGGTTTGAAGAACTACTGGGGCTTTTTTTTTTTTAACAGTACCATTATATTTAAGGGGAAAAGAACCTCTTTTGTCATAAAAAAGGGCAATATCATGCTAGGTTTAAGTGGATTACAAGAACACGCTTTCTAAAATTAATGATCTTTTAAATTCCCATCGATAAACATTACAATTATTCAGGAGTCCCAAATCACCGGGCTGCTGATCATGTGGTATCGGGTCGTATGAAAGAATCAAACTTTTACATTTTTATTGCATTTCCATTTTTTTTTTTTTTTTTTTTTTTTTTTTTTTACTTTTTTTGAGTTTTACTTTTTATTATTATAAATAAAAAATAAAAAAGTATTATTAATTTATTAATTAATTATATTAATAATTATTATTGAAATTTAATTACATCATTAATGATCAATGTACACAGTCTGGAAATTATTCTATAACAACATACTGCTGCATCACTTCATCAATTAGCTACTGACTTTTGCTGTGTTACAAAATGCATATATATATATATATATATATATATATATATATATATTTTTTTTTATATATATTTTTTATGTATGAAAGAATCAAACTTTTTTTACTTACATGATTTGCAGGGTGTTTTACTTTTTATTATTATTAATAATTGTTTTATTATTAATTAAATTCATTAATTATGATATTATTAATATGATAATCTATTAATATTAATTATTATTAATATAATATATTAATATTATTATTACATTATATATCCATCAATAAATCCAGCTTGCACTGATTCTACATTACGGTGAGTTGAGTTACACCATCATTGTATATGTAATTAAGCAGATAATATTAATAATAGTAATATGATATGCAAGTTTTTGTGTTATTGTGTTAGCACTCCCTCCACCTAGTCTGTGTTGCAGAAGGGTTATAATTATAAAGGATATTATTACATGACAGACATGCAGATTTCATGCTGTTCTTTCCTCCATATATAAATAATGTACACACACCAGTGTTCCCAATGCAAAGCTGTACATGGATTCATGACTCGCTGTACTTCATTAATCAGTCCTTTTTTCCATAACTGCAGGTTTAACTTCGACGCACGATGAAACTTTATAGAGCGCATACCTGAGCAAGCCCAGACATCTCAGCCTGTAATGATTTTCATAAACACTAAAAGCTCAGGTTTTACAGGCACAATGAAGATGATAATAAAGATAATAACGCCGGCACTCGGCGCAGGTCATTACGCTGTAGAACAACGCAATCAGGCTCATCAGAAGCACAACAGCACGTTATGGTCCATAAGCAGAAACAATCATCCATGCTGACTTACAAACATACACAGAAAAATCTTAACACTTTATTTACTAGATTTAGACAGTAAACAGGCATATTACTGACCTGTTTAGATTATGAGGGGGGTTATTCTGATGTCACCTTTTCATCAGTGGAGGATTTCTGATTGGGATAAGGATATCCCATAGATCGGCATGCTCTGTATTTTAGGTCTCAGTGTGTCACGGTCTACGCTGACCATCAGTGACCAAGCATGTCAGGAACACCTTCAGGAGCTATGTGACAAAAAAAAAACCTCCTACAGATTAACCCCTATTGCTGCTAGTTGAGATCAGCAGGACACACCCCTGAAGTGAGGCTTTTACCTTGTAGAGAGCATTTCATAAGATGAAACCCAGACTTGTTCAGGAAACTCAAATCTCTCTTTTTTTTAATAGATGCACTGTAATATTGGTGTCCAGATAGTTCCAGATCATTATTTTTGTGAACCAGATAACAATAAAACCAGAACATCTCCCAGGACTTAGAGACAGAAACTTGGATCTCAGCACTCTGGTCTCTGGTTCTCTCTGCCCTGGTGTTAGCGAGAAGACTTTTCAAACACCAGGACACTCGTGTACGTCTCTTACAGAATAATACACCAAGAACAACCAAACAGCACGTGTTGTGGATCTCAAACCACCATAAACATCGCGACAGTCCCGAGATCAACATGGTTGTGTGTGTAAAACTCAGCTAGCAGCGTGCAGCCAAACCCCCACAGACCGCGAGAGGAGCTCCGGTCCCCCCGGAGCACGCGAACACACTGCTACGTACATAGGTATACTTAGCAGTGAGCTTCTCCACTTCCTTCGATCTTCTGGAGAACATGGCTCTTCACGACGAGGCGCCGTTTCCCTACGACCACGCCGACGAGCCACAACAAGAAGAAAAAAAAAAACTGAAAACCGAACTGAAAACAGGACTTTTTTTTCCCTACAAATGTGATCGACATCTGCAGAACCAATGAAACGTCGGGTACAAAACAAAGCTTTAATCTGATTGGCTCCCAAACAGAAAGCGGGCCCGCCTACCGCACAGCTGTCCGCAAGCGCATTTAAGGAAACAGTGCGCCCTATTCCTCTCCGACGAAACCGAGAGCTGCCACCGTGTTTTTAACACACACACACACACACACACACACACACACACACACACACACACACACACACACACACACACACACACACACACACACACACACACCACTTTAACCAAATATTTTATTTCTTAAATAACTTCTCAAGACACGACCAAATGTGCAAACAAGGACAAAATAAAAAGGTCTCACACACACACACACTCACACACACACACACACACACACACACACACACACACACACACACACACACACACACACACACACACCACTTTAACCAAATATTTTATTTCTTAAATAACTTCTCAAGACACGACCAAATGTGCAAACAAGGACAAAATAAAAAGGTCTCACACACACACACACTCACACACACTCACACACACACACACACACACACACACACACACACACACAGTACCATGTCTGCAACCCTAGGGCAATTAGCAAAGATTATTCACGCATTTTATACATAATTAATATCGAACTCACTACATTATCACAAGACCGGACTAAACTCCTATCTAAAGTCAAACAGAATAAAATGTAAAACCCTGCACGAGCTCAGAAACTTGTTTTTGACGTGTACACTTGAGGGGAGGACACTTTACTTCACACTCAACTCAAGACTATGAGGCTTTGTTTTTTGTTTGTTAAGAGTCAAGAACTGCCAAATCAATCTGCTTTGTTTCCTTCATCATTGATTTACATTAAAATTTAAAGTGCTGCCCCAGTACCAGTATCGCTTTCTTCATAGAGAGGATTGGTTTCAGCGTCGCTCACACCAGATTGCTGCACCGCTATTTCCATGAAGACATACGCCACCTGCTTCTGAATGCGTCCTCTTATCACTCGATCACAGAGCAGCTCGAAATCAACCTGCTCTTCGTTTTTGTTTTTGAAATGACATACAAGACATGAACTCACTGCACAATGCTGCGTACGTTTTCTAGGAATGTTCTCTTGATTCTGATACACCAGTGAAGAAGAGTTTGATCACAGAGCAGCTCAAACCTTGGGGCTTTTCAGTCTGTGTAAGGAGTTGACTGTGAAACTGCATGAATCTACAGACTGGGCTACAAAGAAATAAACACCTAGCATTATATAGAAATGGTTGAAGTGGTAGGTGGTAGCTCAGTGGTTAAGGCATTGGACTTTGGATCGGAAGGTCACAGGTTCAAATTCCACCACTACCGAGTTGCCACTGCTGGGCCCTTGAGCAAGGCCCTTAACCCTCCACTGCTCAGTTGTAAGTCGCTCTGTATAAGGACATCTGCCAAATGCCATAAATGTAAATGGTAGCTCATTGGTTAAGGCTCTGATCAGAAGATCAGAGGTTCAAGTCCTGGTATCGCCAAGCTCCCACTCTTGGGCCCTTGAGCAAGGCCCTTAACCTTTTGTGCTCAAGGGGTGCTCTATTTTGGCTGACGCTGTGCTCTGACAGCAAGTGAACATTTTGTTCTTAAAGTTGGTGTGTTAGAAGCAGGAAAAATGGGCAAGCGTAATAGATTAGCGAGAGATTTGAAATTGTAATGTCTAGACGACTGGGTCAGAGCATTTTTAAAACTGCAGCTCTTGTGGAATGTTCCAAGTCTGCAGTGGTCAGTATCTATCATAACAGGTCCAATGAAGGAACAGTGGTGACAAGGCGACATGGTCATGATCAGCCGAGGCTCATTTATGCACCTGGGGAGAAAAGGTTGGTCTGTGAGTAGCTCAAACTGCTGAAGAAGTTGACTGCCAAATGTTCACTTGCTGCCTAATAAATCCCACCCACTAACAGGAGCCAAGATGAAGAGATAATCAGTGTTATTTACTTCACCGTTCAGTGGTCATAATGTTATGTCTGATTGATGTATGTGACAAAGAACACCTTAACTTCATCACACCACATTTTCGTCCAAAAAGATCCACCTTGAGAAATTTGATAAGAGCAAATATCTATGTATGTACATGACAGACAGGGACGCACAGCCCTGCTAATCACGATCCTGTAACACCAGCATGGTTTAACAAGTGACATGTCTCGTCGTTAAACCATGTCTTGGTTTTAACAGTCAACACAGGAGCTCATGTATCCAGTGCATACATGAGCTGCTTTGGTAAAAGAAAACAGAACACAATCATGCAAAACACCAGCTTTAAGCTCACAGTAAAAAAAATAATAATAAAATCATGGGGGGTATTTACCAACCAAGTGTACAAACTGATTTCAGACATAAAGTGAACGAAAGCTTAAACAACACAGTGCGATGGCAAATGGGACAGGAAGGTGCGTTTGACACTTAAAAGTTCCAGGCACCTGGAAAATACAAAAACACATACAGAACACAAAGACACAAAACACACACAGTAATATGTGCATTCGGATCGTCTCCGCGTGACGGTGCACAAGCAAACGACCGTACAATTTAACAAACACAAACACATTGCTGCACAACACAGAGTGATTAAAATCAGATCGATTCAAAGATTAAAGATCAAAGCAGATTGAAAGAAAGGGTTGGAGAACAGAGCTGAGGGACAGAGTCTACCTCCCACTCCTTGGATGAGGAGTCTGAAGTCGTCTGGCTGCTGTCGGCTTCGGGCTCGTCGATTTTTTTGACTACCATGAACCCGGGCTCACGGCTGATACTTCCCATGCCTTCACCAAATGTCTCCGGGCTCCACTGGATGAAAAACAAGTAAAGATGTTCTGACCTACATCGACAAAGGAGATATAAGCTACATCAGGACACGGGTGCCATGGAAAGAAATTCATCAACACACCTAAAGAATCATGGAATCCTCAATACTTTGGGTTTGTACATTATATTTGGCAAAAGTTTGTGGACACCTGACCATAAGATCTTAGTGCTTTTCCAACATCCTGTTCCATATTTATTCCCCACTTGCATTTATAATAACCTTCAATCTTCTGGCAAGATGTTCCACCGGATTTTGAAGCGTGGTTGTGTGCTGATACAGCAGTGTGTGTTAGTAAAGTCGGGTACTGATGTACTTGAGGTGAGGAAGCCTGGGGTGCAGTCAGCGTTCACATTCATCCCATTAGGGTTGAGATCAGAGCTCTATAATAGGCCTTCAAGATCTAGCACTACAACCCATGTAAAACAATATGTTCATTTGTGCACAGGGGCATTGTCATGCTGGAACAGGTTTGGATCTCCAATTTCAAGTGAAGGGAAGCTTTTATGCTCCCACCTCCAAAGAGGTTTGGAAAAGAACCACATATGACTGGAAAAGTTAAGGGAGTTTCACATGCAACAGCCTCTGGGGATTATACAGAATGGTGTGAAAAACAAAGCATCCAGTGAGCAACAGCTCTGCAACGGTAAACAACTTGTTGACGTTAGAGTTCAGAGGAGAACGGCCAGATTTTCAAAAGAAAAGCATCTAAAATGCACAAAAAAAGACCAGGCAATGCTTTTGCAGTCTTCATACTGCGCAGCTTCTGTGAGCTTGTGAGAACTCAATGTGGTCTTCTTCTGCTCTACCTAAAGCAGGGATCTCCAATCTTGTGGGTGCAGGTTTTCATTCCAACAAAACAAAAGCCCACACCAAACTGTTTAAAGTTTTAAGTCAAAGTTTTAAGTTATTTACAATTTAATGTGTTTATTTATTATATGAGTTGCAACACTAGAATATGTAGTACATGCACAGTCAAAATCCCAGGACAAAGCACAGCAGTCAGGCCGCAGACAGATGAACACTGGGGGATTGTAATATATGAAAGGAAGCGATTGTCAGTTTGTCCTTGCATGACAAGAGACAAAAGCTGGATTGTAATGGCACAGGCGAGCAGAACCGACGGCATGGGTTTGGGAAATTATTTCTGGTGTAAAATGAACCCAGCGCAAATTTAATTGCGTTGCTTTCCGTACTTTGGTTTAATTCGCTAGGAAAACAGTTTATGGCTTGTAATCGCCTCTCAATAGTGTCTTTGTTTCAGAAATTAAAAGTCGCTAACAGCTTTAGGGATTTTGAAAAACCTTATCTAATGAAGAGCTTGAATTTTTCAGATATAGCGAATTTTTTAAATACAGGAACATTAAACCTTAGTGACTTTGAGTTCTTTTTAATGTATGGGGCTAAAAAAATCCAAATATTCCTCTACCAGCACATGACAAATTAAGTGAAATAAAGCTTCTCACCCCTGAGTAAAATTGGAACAAACGAATGAGAGCTGTGTTCATAACTCACCTCTCCTGTGGCACGGAGAACCAGTACTCGTGTTTACGATCGCGCTGGGCGTACTGCTGCATGGAGGCGCTGGCGTTCGACACAAACGTCTTCTTCATGGCCTTGCCGACTCGCAGGCACAAAAACCTGTGAGACCTGGATAGCCGCCTCTCCCTGGATGTAGCCAGACCTGAAACACGAACGGGGAAAATGATGCTATGGCTGATTCATATAATAACAAACGTGTGCTATAACAAGTGGGTCTGAAATTTCGTTCTGATAAAACAAAAAACAAAAAACATTTGGAAATGATGACCATGATATTTCATTAACTCCATTTTACAAGCTTTCGAAACCTTTACCAACTGAAGAATTTAACATGAACATAATGTATGGCTATGAATTCCCTGAGAAATGAAACAGAAAGGAAGTCATTTTGTTCTTTATCTAGCCAGTGTTTTCTATAGCACTGGTAGGCAGACTTCTTTGCTTTTGATAGCCATCAAAAAATTATTGGTCCAATTTGATGGGATCTTCTGACTCATGATCCTTTTGACTGATGCCATCAAGTCTTTTCATCAGATATGCTTGCAGCACACAACAATCATGGAGGTATGAGAGGTTGGTAATATGCACAGTCTTACAAGTGCACTGGACATCAGACAGACGTCCCATACCAATACTGGTATTAGTGCATCTTCTTCTTCTTCTTCTTTGATGTTTGTTGAAGTTGTTGCTGATAACAAAAATCAGATGGTATTTTGCATAATTGAAAAAAATGTGTTTGAACATTTATATTCATTCATTCATTTTCTCCCGCTTATCCGGGTCGTGGGGGCAGCAGTCTAAGCAGGCCGCCGCCTTCGACTGCGGCCCAATCCTCACAGCACCGTCCCTTACGGTCCCTCCTGCAGGTGGTCAGCCCACAGGAAGGCGGCCCCACGTCACGGACCTTGATATTTCCCTCGTAAGGGACCCCCGGAGCATAGAGGGTTAAGGGCCTTGCTCAAGGGCCCAAGAGTGGCAGCCTGGCGATACCGGGGCTTGAACCACAGACCTTCCGATCGGCAACCCAGCGCCTTAACCGCTGGAGCCACCACTCCCCCATTTATATATTAGACTTATATTGTACTAGCTCTATTTTACAATGTCAATGGTACGCTGATTAATTGAATCAATATCTTGCAGGACAGGGTATTTAAAAAAAAATCACTGCTCTGTTGTAAAGTGAACTGTGAAGTACAAACAACAAGCAAAAATATGAATTTTTGAATGATATGAATGAATGTCAAAAACAGCACAAGAAAAACTTGTGTTTACATGGCCTGTTTGCAGATCGGCATCTTTTGTCTTTCAAATCCAAACCATCTTCATGCTCTAGAAATGAATTCTTGTGTTGATTGTGGGTTGCTGCTGTTTGAATATCTTCATCTCTTACAGATTCTTCGCTCATTTTAACTTCTGTCTTGCTCGGCATGCGCACGTTTTGATAGGTTACTAAAAACGAGTGACTCGATAATGTGAATTTGCATATCATTAAAACAACAATTAAGATATTTTCGTACACGGTATATATTGCACGCCCCTACCTGAGATAAAAAAATCTAAGCAGTTAAAAACCAATGTACAAAGAAAACTACTTTTTTAACCATGCAGAGCGGAACAGAATCTCAGAACGAACATCAGCATCCAGTTCTGACACTCAAGGACTGGAATCTGAGACTTACACTGGATTGTAGATCACCATATTTTTATATTATGTGCGCTATAAAGGGATTCACTAAAATGTGAATGCAAAATGGATTATTTATTTCCTTCCTTTTAAGCACATTTCCTTTTAAGGACTTTTTAAGTCCCTTATTTAAAGGACAATATTGCTTTATATTACATTCACATGCTTTGTGCTCGCACTCTGTAAACAACATATTCTTTTCTTGGAATTTTTCACGAGTGGTTCAGATATTTACTTGAAGTTTACAGCGATATGATATGAGTGTGCTGTCTGAATTTGCCAAGAGTTGAGCAATTCCCATTAATTCCCTCGAGCAAAGTCATTGTAAATGAGATAAGGAGCTGGTTGTGATCGCGACCACCCATCGCTATCACCCGGGCAGACACTGAGACGCCAGTAGAGGGGTTAGGGTTAGAGTAGTGGATCACCAAAAGTGTGTGTTTGCATGCAGTGACACACTGTAAAACAGTGGTCCCCAACCCCCGAGCTGCAGACCGGCACCGGTCCGTGGGTCAATTGGTACCGGGCCGCACAGAAAGAATACATAACTTACATTATTTCCGTTTAATTTATTATCTGATGTTTTATTTTGGAAAATTACCAAATTCTTTTCGCCACATCTGTCTATGACTCACTCTTGATGCATGTCATGATGCCTCCCTCGGTCACATGTCTTACCTACAATCCTCTATCTTCTTAAAGGGGCTGCTCCGGCCGCTAACACATAATACATTAACGCTAAATTCAAACCCCCAAACGAGCAAAATGAACAAAAAAACAACACAGTGGATTCTGGTTTATTATTATATTTAGAAAATAGCCGCCACACCTTAAAGGCCGGTCCGTGAAAATATTGTCCGGCATTAAACCGGTCCGTGGAGCAAAAAAGGTTGGGAACCACTGCTGTAAAATAATAGTTGATTATACTGTGCTTTAAGATTAGTGTACGATTAAGAACAAAATGGATAACCGGTGTCATCGAAATATCTTGCAATGCATCTCAGTAATGAGTATGACTAAATGTCAACCAACCACTATTTATAGATCAGCTACCTTTATGGGTTACGGTGTCCCGCTAGCTAAAACACTGGACTTGAAATGTATCTATACTTAAATAATACAATCTACTTTAAAGTCAAATATTTCCTTATTTTGCCCATTTGTCTCATATTAAAATAAAATGTCTCATGAAAGGAAAGTAATAAAAAAATAACTCCTCACTTGATGCCTATCAGCGTTAATGTTTAATACGTTTACACACCCTGAATGTTACTTGCTAATTAAAGCTGTTGTGAGATGTCAGAAAAAAACTGTCCTGATCTTTTTGTTTTACCGTCACAAGCCCACTCAGCAGTAAGGAGATGAAATGAACCTGACACTGAGCCTGCAGTGGTGGTGTCCACGGTCTATTGGCGTGAGTGTAACGTTCCACTCTGTGTATTTTCTCCTATCTAGCAGATGCAGACTGCACAAGGTAGCAGTTTTCCTCTGATTCGTTCTACTTCCGGCAGAAGCAAACTAAAAATGGGGGCAGAGAAAAAAAAAGTGCCTTTGTGGAATTGTTTGTAAAAGAGGAAACCGTATTGAATGCTCACCTCAAAAACTCCTTTCTGAGTATTATAAAAATCAGTCTTGACGCTGTTCCTTGATTTTGATATTTTACTCTATTAAAAATCCCGAATATTGTCCATCACTACAACATGCAATTAATCCGATACGTGATGTAAAAACAAAACTATTTAAAACCTTCTTTCCTCCTTTTTTGTCATCTTAAGAATCTGTCCATCCTGGTAACTACTACTACAATCAATATGCTACAATAATTAAAAAACGACTCTGTGACTGTCCTGGGCTTCATAAACAGCATTTCAAAAGAGTGAATTAACCAATTAGAAAGCAGATTTTCCTGCATGCCAATTATTTTGTACTTGCATGTCCAGCCTTATGCAGTTTAATTCAGCAGGAGACTGAGAAAGATATTTATATAGTTTATGTATTCAACATGATTGAAGCTTGATGTTTGATCAGATGTGTGTGTATATATATATATCTATCTGCTATAAAGCAGTAGAAAACTAAAAGAAATCCAGAAATGCAGCGAGGTGAACAACAGGGAAGATGAGAGAGAACATCTGAGTGCTTTTAGAGATTAAGAGATGTGAGAAATAAAGAGATGGCAAACTGGTGCCAGCTCACTCTGCTGCCTGAAGGGTCATTTTTGCTCAATATGATCTGAAGCATTTGGTTATCCTGCCAAATAAATAAGGAACAAAACAAATTGAGCCTACTGTTACTGTTATATAAAAATATTTCAATTATCAGCCCACTATCATACAAGTACCAACTGGGCACGGGTGATTTCTTTAAGACTCTAAGTTTCTCCTGGTGAAGGATTCCTGTGGTATTCCCATGATTCATATTTTCAATAATATAAAACTCATCGATCTGAATTCAAACACACACTCACACTCATTTCACACATCCGTGTCTTCAGTACCACCAGTATTAGACGGTACCAACGGTAAAAGACCTGGGAGTTATTTTAGACAGCAACTTATCTTTTAAAAATCACATCAATCAAGTTACAAAAACAGCCTTCTTTCACCTTAGAAATATTTCTAAGCTAAGAAATATGTTATCTATATCTGATGCAGAGAAGCTCGTCCATGCGTTTATGACCTCTAGAATAGACTACTGTAATGCATTACTAGGTGGATGTCCTGCATCATTAATAAACAAGCTTCAGTTAGTTCAGAATGCCGCAGCAAGAGTTCTTACTAGGTCAAGAAAATACGATCATATAACCCCAATCTTATCGTCCCTACATTGGCTTCCTATTAAGTTTCGAATAGACTACAAACTACTGCTACTCACTTATAAAGCACTAAATGGTTTGGCTCCCATGTATCTATCCAGTCCCTTAACACGCTACAATCCGTCACGCTCCCTGAGATCTCAAAACTCTGGGCTTCTAGTAGTTCCTAGAATAGCAAAGTCCACTAAAGGCGGTAGAGCATTTTCACATTTAGCTCCTAAACTCTGGAATAGTCTTCCTGACAGTGTTCGGGGTTCAGATACACTCTCCCAGTTTAAGTGTAGATTAAAAACATATCTTTTTAGCAAAGCCTACACATAACACACATCACACACATCACATCACAACCTTGTGCTCCAGAACATCTGATCACATGCACATTATCAACTTGTGCTGTTAATATCATGAACAGCAGCTACGCTAATTCCTCTCCACTGCTTCTCTTTCTCTCCCCATCCCGAGGCTTCCTGAGGTTTGGCCAGCTCCAGTCACGTCCCACCTCGTGAAGATTATGGACCTATGGATGATCATGGAGAAGTAGATGCCGAGTGTTTAAAGGCCCTGGCATGGAGAAGCTGATGCTGGATCTATGATGATCACAAATTGTTCTGTATTGTTGAAAGATTTATGACCAAACTTTTGATGTCACCCATATGAGGATGGGTTCCCCTTTGAGTCTGGTTCCTCTCAAGGTTTCTTCCTCATATCATCTAAGGGAGTTTTTCCTTGCCACTGTCGCCACGGCTGCTCATCAGGGACAAACGCACACCATTCACCTTCACTGTTGTTTTCTGTAAAGCTGCTTTGAGACAATGTCTGTTGTGAAAAGCGCTATACAAATAAACTTGACTTGACTTGACTTGACTATTACATTATATTATTATTGCTTAACTGTTTACATGCTGTTTTGTGCAAATCCATTTGACAAACTTTTGTATTTACATTTTGTGTTTATTTACAAGTACACTCCTGTATCCAGTTCTCTCCTGCACACTGTACTGTATAATACACAGTAGGTTTACGGGCGCCACTATTTTGTGATTTGTGTATTTGTCCTACACTGTCTTGTGTTGTCTAAGGACAACTTACTTAAGTCCTTAAACCTGTGTTCTGTTATGTAGCTTTATGTTGTTTTATGAAGCACCAGGGTTCTGGAGGAACGTTGTTTTATTTCACTGTGTACTGCTTCAGCTATATACAGTGGGTACGGAAAGTATTCAGACCCCCTTAAATTTTTCACTCTTTGTTATATTGCAGCCATTTGCTAAAATCATTTAGGTTCATTCTTCCTCCTCATGAATGTACACACAGCTCCCCATATTGACAGAAAAACACAGAATTGTTGACATTGTTGCAGATTTATTAAAAAAGAAAAACTGAAATATCACATGGTCCTAAGTATTCAGACCCTTTGCTGTGACACTCATATATTTAATTTAGGTGCTTTCCATTTCTTCTGATCATCCTTGAGATGGTTCTACACCTTCATTTGAGTCCAGCTGTGTTTGATTATACTGATTGGACTTGATTAGGAAAGCCACACACCTGTCTATATAAGACCTTCCAGATCACAATGCATGTCAGAGCAAATGAGAATCATGAGGTCAAAGGAACTGCCTGAAGAGCTCAGAGACAGAATTGTGGCAAGGCACAGATCTGGCCAAGGTTACAAAAAGATTTCTGCTGCACTTAAGGTTCCTAAGAGCACAGTGGCCTCCATAATCCTCAAATGGAAGACGTTTGGGACGACCAGAACCCTTCCTAGAGCTGGCCGTCCGGCCAAACTGAGCTATCGGGGGAGAAGAGCCTTGGTGAGAGAGGTAAAGAAGAACCCAAAGATCACAGTGGCTGAGCTCCAGAGATGCAGTCAGGAGATGGGAGAAAGTTGTAGAAAGTCAACCATCACTGCAGCCCTCCACCAGTCGGGGCTTTATGGCAGAGTGGCCCGACGGAAGCCTCTCCTCAGTGTAAGACACATGAAAGCCTGCATGGAGTTTGCTAAAAAAACACCTGAAGGACTCCAAGATGGTGAGAAATAAGATTCTCTGGTCTGATGAGACCAAAATAGAACTTTTTGGCCTTAATTCTAAGCGGTATGTGTGGAGAAAACCAGGCACTGCTCATCACCTGTCCAATACAGTCCCAACAGTGAAGCATGGTGGTGGCAGCATCATGCTGTGGGGGTGTATTTCAGCTGCAGGGACAGGACGACTGGTTGCAATCGAGGGAAAGATGAATGCGGCCAAGTACAGGGATATCCTGGACAAAAACCTTCTCCAGAGTGCTCTGGACCTCAGACTGGGCCGAAGGTTTACCTTCCAACAAGACAATGACCCTAAGCACACAGCTAAAATAACGAAGGAGTGGCTTCACAACAACTCCGTGACTGTTCTTGAATGGCCCAGCCAGAGCCCTGACTTAAACCCAATTGAGCATCTCTGGAGAGACCTAAAAATGGCTGTCCACCAACGTTTACCATCCAACCTGACAGAACTGGAGAGGATCTGCAAGGAGGAATGGCAGAGGATCCCCAAATCCAGATGTGAAAAACCTTTTGCATCTTTCCCAAAAAGACTCCTGGCTGTATTAGATCAAAAGGGGGCTTCTACTAAATACTGAGCAAAGGGTCTGAATACTTAGGACCATGTGATATTTCAGTTTTTCTTTTTTAATAAATCTGCAACAATGTCAACAATTCTGTGTTTTTCTGTCAGTATGGGGTGCTATGTGTACATTCATGAGGAAGAAGAATGAACCTAAATGATTTTAGCAAATGGCTGCAATATAACAAAGAGTGAAAAATGTAAGGGGGTCTGAATACTTTCCGTACCCACTGTATCAGTGAAAAGAAAATACAAGCTTCTTGACTCTCGACTTGACTCATATTCATCACTGGACAAAACAACTTGTGTTTACATGTTGTTCTGAATAAGTGCTGGCAATGAAAACCTCAATATATAAGTGTTAAATAAACGTCGATCAAAATTAAAAATGTAACAATGCTGTGCTATAGATACATATAAATAGTTTAACAATTAAAACTAATGAGATTCATATTGAATTAACAAACATTTAAATCCCTTTAAAATCAATTAAAATGGTAATAAAGCAATAATTAAGAACAATTCATCTACGGGAATTGAAAAGGAGGAAGCCAATGCTATAAAGGAGGCCATTTCATTATTTTTTATCTCCAGCATTCTTTTTTAAGTTAGCTCTAGTGTTCCTAAATGTACTTAACGACTCCCTACCTTTCTAACTAAGCCAAATAACAGTAGATATTTCCTAAGCAGATGACTCAGATAATCTAATACTGAATTAATATGGCTCCAGGCTGTGGCTTCTCTTTATCTAAGCTTTATTTTCCCATGATTTCATTAAATGTAATATATTTTCATAAATGTTAATTGCTTTAATAAGAAATTGCAAAATACGATGCTTTAAAACTAAAGTCTGCAGTGATCAGATGTATTCAAATATAGATTTATATAGACTTATATATTTCTAAGCATGTTTCCCTAATAGCTTAGGAAGGGGTAAATTCTCTCTGCAGGAGATGAATGGGTGTCTAGCAGTGTCCGTACCACACATAGGCAAAGGAACCGTAATCTATTCAGGCACTGTTATACTGCCAGAGCCCATTCATTTACAGTGCCTTAATCAGGTGTGTAATTCCACTTTGCTGTTGGAGAGCTGTGCAGGATCGTGTTGGCTGCAGGGTTGTAGATGAAGTAAATAAAACAATAATCAACCCATTATGTGGAAATAACAGAAGCGCGACTAGGAAATGGTCCAACCATGCTCTAAATATGCCACACTCAAATACACTATATGGACAAATGTATTGGGACACCTGACCTTTCCTGCCATATGTGGTTCTTCTCCAAACTGTTATCACACAGCTGGAGGCACACAATTGTACAGGTCTTTGGATTCGGTATAAAAAAACATTCACTTGAACTTGGAAATCCAAACCTGTTCCATCACGGAAGACCTGTTTACATGGTTCGGAGAGAAATTTCTTGATTGACATGTTATAGATCTCTGATCTCGAACCCCACTGAACACCTTTGGGATAAATTGGAACACTGACTGCACCCCAGGCATCTCTAGTGGAACATCTTCCCAGAAGAATGTACGGAATTACAAGAGCAAATTGGGACTAAATGTGGAATGTGATGCTCAAAAACACACCATACTTATGACCAGGTGTCTGCAAACTTTCGGTAATATAGTGTGAGCATATTGTTCAATACATGGCTTTCGAGTCAACATGACATGACTACTAGGTAGGCTCTTGGCCATAAAATAATTTGTATGCTTACACTGCATGAGTGTCATGATTTATTAAAGCGATTTAACGAGATTTCATTTAATTTTCTCTCGTCACATGACAGCTTCTTTCCATGCTCACGTTAGTCATAGCTGCTCTCTTCCACATATATTAGCACACTTATACCCACAACTGACCAGTGCAACTGTGACCCAGAGAGAATGGGCAATTTTCTTCGGGCCCAAGATTCGAACTCGTATCTCCTGAGGACGTTTCCCTCATGCGTCCAGGTGTTGAAAAATTATACTTAATCAAGCCCGTATCCAGGCATATGAATAAGTAGTTTCCAGCCCTTTTCCAAGATGAAGGAATCAGACAAATGGTACAAGGTAACATGCTACCAAATGATCATTTTAGAATCTTGAATGTCCTAAAAACATAAAATGGAAACGTAAGGTTCAGCCAGTTCTTATTAAAGTGCATGTGAAAACGCATCGGATCATATTGTAATAGCAAATTGATTTTTGTGCGCCTTGAACCCCCTAGTAAGCAGACTATTTTGGGATCATATGAATGCCATTTCACCTAATTGCTTAAAAAAAAAAAAAAAAATAAATATATATATATATATATATATATATATAACACAACACAATTGTGTTTTCTTTTAAAGTTAATTTACATGAATTTTAATTAATTCAGAACCTAATTAGGTTAACACTCAGCTGGATAATTAACCGTATTAAGTCAACTTACACGTTTTGACATTTCAGTTTTATGCCGGTCTTGTGTGTGTAATCAAAACCAGAATTACAACTATGACCATAAACAGAAGCAGCTCAGCTCTGAATAAACATCTAAACTACTTTGATTGCTTTCAGGTGTTGTTGGTGTAAGGCCAACTGCATGCGCTGTTGTGTTTGATAAATTCTCGCTAATCGCGTTGAAGGTCAGTATGTTATTTAAGCGAGCCCAGAGTGATTCAATCAGCTTAAAACGCCTATCAGCAGCAGCACACCTCACACAAACTGCACAGGCTCGCTGTGATTCGAAGACTTCAGAGCACGGTGCTGTGACAGCTTTAGCCCTGCTTCCTTGAACACTCAATGGCTTTATACTTAATATACATCTTTAGGAAAGTGCAGTGAAGCTCTTTTTTTCTATAAAAATAAGCAAAAACTTGTGCATGTGGAATCCACACATTGTGTCTTACCCTCTACTGAGCCCTGTCTCTGCCCGCCTTTGCCTGACACGGTCTCTTTCTGGTTGTGCTGTGCATTTTCTCGTTGCTCCTTGGCCTGTTGCATAGTGTGACTCTTCCACATCTTTCGCAGCTCCTCCACATCCGTTTCAGAGTCCCGCTTGCCCTCTCTGGTGATTCTCACCTCGTCAGGGTTACGTTCCTGGTCTGTGACCTCTGTGGCAGCGGAACTCAGGGTGGGTGTGGGTTGTGGCTGGCGCTCTTCTTGGTCCCTGCTGGTTGTTGTTGTGCTTAGCTGCTCCTGGCTTTTGGACTCTTCTGAAACACTGACAGTTTCTACGGCTGTATCTCCCTTAGTCTTTTCCTCGTCCTTGTCCTTGGGCTTTGCCTCTTCGTCTGGATCATACCTGACTGTTTGTACAGATTCAGAGGATGACTGGCCCTCGCTCTGGAGCTGCTGGGCGGACGGCTGCTCCTCACGAATAGGTGAGAGCTCAGGCTCGGTGAACACGTCCTCGGAGAGCGAGGCGTCCGTGCTGCGTGGGGCTGTGCTGCCACTGTCGTATGCCTCTCTCAGACGCAGTTCTGCATGATAAACAGGTCCTGACAACCATGCATCAATGTCCCTGCAGGCACAAAAATGTTCATTTGGTTAACATTTGAATTGCCATACAGGGTAGAGTGATACTTAAGACACTGCAGTAGTCAGAAAAAAAAAAACTAGAACTATATAGAATGATCAGGCATAACGATATGACCACCTGACTAATATTGTGTTGGTCCACCTTTAGCTGCCAAAACAGCATTAACTTCTTCAGCAGTTTGAGCTACAGTTGCTCATCTGCTCTTCTGAACAGCCCAAAAGTTTTGGACATGCTTTGACCCAGTCGTCTAGCCATCGCAATTTGTCAAACTTGCTCAAATCCTTACGCTTGCCCATTTTTCATGCTTCTAACACGTCAACTTTGAGGACAAAATGTTGCTGCCTAATAAATAATAATTGCTGCCTAATAAATAAATCCCACCCACTAACAGGTGCCATGATGAAGAGATAATCAGCGTTACTCACTCACTGGTTATAATGTTATAATGTTATGCCAGATCGGTGTACAATATGACATACATGCAAATATATGTAATTGTTATATGATACTTTATTATGTTCTAAAGGCTGAATCACATTTGCTTTTAACTGTGCACACAAGATGGCTCCCATTTCATTCTGCAGTTGTTTAAGCACTGTCTGTGATACTGTATTTACAATTGAACCCTAGTTATGGTACAGTACCCTTATGTAGTATCATACACAGATAATGAATAGAGTTTTTGATTTGAGACCATCAAAGCATTCAGAATGAAAAGTTTTAAAGCTTGCTTGTTAGATTTGTTTTAAATTGCTGAACATGTTGCAGTGGTTCCACTGGTATCGTGTTGAACAAGCGTCCAGATTACACAACCTATGTAAGCCTGTAGGTATACAATGCATTTGCATTTACATTTGCGGCCTTTGGCAGACGCCCTTATCCAGAGCAACTTGCAACTGAGCAGGGGAGGGTTTTAGGGCTTTGCTTAAGGGCCCAGCAGTGGCAGCTTGGTGGTGGTGGGATTTGAACCTGTGATCTTCTGATCCAAAGCTCAATGCCTTAACCACTGAGCTACCACCTCCCAACCCCACACATGTTGCTGAGTAATACACCTATAAAGTCATACATCAAATATAATCGTGGATGAAGTGTATGTAGAGTCTGGTCTTTCCCTCATTCCCTCGACTTTTAATCTAAATTGCGCAGGAAGTGACAACAGTGACAGAGCAGTGCTGGCATTGGTTGAGGCTCATCTACATTCCCAAACCAATAACACCCACCAGACTTTAAAGTGCTACACAGTATGGCAACAAAGCTGTTCTCTTATATTTTGTTATTGTTTCGTTTGCCAAGTGACTGCATAACAAAATACCAGAGCAGCATTTGATCATCCTGTTTGTGAGGAAGTGCTGTCCACTATATATATAAATAATGAAAAGAATAAAAACTTTGTAGTGGTCTAGTCTAGTCCTGACCTGAATCCTATTGAGATGCTGTGGCATGACCTTTAAAAGGCGGTTCATGCTCGAAAACCCTCCAATGTGGCTGAATTACAAAATTTCTGCATAGATGAGTGGACCAACATTTCTCCACAGCGCTGTAACAGACTTAATGCAAGTTATTGCAAACGCTTGATTGCAGTTGCTGCTGCTAAGGGTGGCCCAACCAGTTATTATGTTTAGGGGGCAAACACCTTTTCACAGAGGGCCATGTAGTTTTGGATTTTGTTTTACCTTAATAATAAAAACCTTTATTTAAAAACTGCATGTTGTGTTCTCTTGTTTTATCTTTTACTAATATTTAAATTAGTTTGATGATCTGAAACATTAAAGTCTGACAAACATGCAAAAATAAATAAATAAATATCAGGAAGGGGGCAAACCCTTTTTCACACCACAAGCATACCTAATATGGGATAGTCTCCCAAAAGATCTCCTTCTCTTCCAGATATTTCCTGGGTAATATTTTTAATATCATGTAATTAGTTTAGAGTTTGGAAATGGGAAGTAAGTAATGAATACTGCAAAAATGGCAGCAGGGGAAAAAAAAGAAAAAAGTCACTCATAAATGATCAATAAGAGGATATAAACATTCAGGCAGGCGGAAAGGCTGATAAAATCATTAACTTCTTATTATGAAACAGAAAGGGTGACGTAGGCGGCTGAAAATGTGCTTCATTGACCTTGGAGCGTAAATCCATTTCCTGTATCATCAGGCTGAACAATGGATATCAGAGGCAATTTTACAGTCATAAAATTATGCTTTTTTTTTATATATCTGTCACTACGTTGTTTCAGCCTAATGAATCTCACAAGCGACGTGGGTCTCAGTATGAGGGCACGAAAAACATAATATACGAATGTGTTTATTATAACAGTGAACTGCAGGGTACGGCGTAATTCATCATTGACGAAATCATTCATCAGAAGTCTTACGTGGGCAGAGTGTCGCGGATCCTGCTGTCTGTGATCTCTCGATACACGGCTGCAGATTGCACCTCCTCCAGCGGGCACATGATCCCGTATTCCTCACATCCGCGCTCCTGCACCAGCGGGTCTGTCCGGTGAGGGTCAAACATGATGTTGTTAGGTGTCACCAGCAACACCCCGCTAACAGCCCCCTGGAGAAAGAGTGAGATTTGTTGGTTTGTTCACTACAATGCAACAGTTAAAACAATGGCAATTCTCTCAGCAATAGAAAATGAGCTGAAGGAGAATATGAGCCAAATGCTTGGTATTCCTAGGGAATCGATCAGTTCAATTTAATAAAGACAATACAATATCTCCTGCGGGGACTGGATCTGTTTCTGAAGCAGCTGCCATACTTTTATTTCCATTATAACATTGAAACCCTGCCATTTGACAATCCAGGCTCTCCCTGAGTATTATTAGTTCAGAATTTCTCCACAAGCCATGAGAGGAAAATAAACGTTCAAGAGGCTTTTTACAAATATGTGCTTTGTGTCTGTGTGTCTAATTGAAGAAGACCAAGCGTGCTGACTCGCCTTGCCATCTGTTATGTACTTGCAGTTGATTTTGAGGAACTTCTCGGTAAGTGCCTCCTCCTCCTCTGAGGTGGAGGAGACGATGCGAGAGTGGCGAAGAGCCGAGAAAGCTGGCGGAGCCGAGGATGGGATGTCTGAGCGAGGACCTCCATCAGAGTCCTAGAAGAGAATGGAACAGAAATGTCTGTGTGATTGTAAGCAATGACCTCCCACATCATGATTGTTTACATTTATCTTCCTTTATCTTCCTTTGCTTCATCATTGCACCTGCTAGTGGGTGGGATATATTACATTTTGTCCTCAAAGTTGACGTGTTAGAAGCAGAAAAAATGGGCGAGCGTAAGGATTTTGAGTTTGACAGTCAGACTGTTCCCGGTCTGCAGTGTTCAGTATCTATCTAAAATGAACAGTGGTGAACCAGCGACATGGTCATGGGCGGCCGAGGCTCATTGATGCACGTGCGGAGCGAAGGCTGGCCCGTGTGGTCCGATCCAACAGACGAGCTCTTGTAGCTCACATTGCTTAAGAAGTTAATGCTGTTAATGCATAACAGGTCAGGATTTTTATGCCAGCAAATAGGAGACCAACACAATATTAATCAGGTGGTCATAATGTTATGCTTGATGTGTATGATACCATCTAGTTTGTAAAGTTACCCATAACGCAGTAGTGCTTACTGTCTTTACGAACATTTTTCTCTATATAATTTTACTTATATTTGCCTCGGTTTATTCACAGAAATCAAAACAAGAACAAAGACGTTGATTACCTACAGACTGTAAATGACGTAACACATATGAATTCAACGAAATTGGTTGCAAAGTAATCAAATGACGTGAACAGTAACTTACAAGCTCGAATTTCCGAATGGTGCCGGTGACGAGCTCCTGGAGTGCTTATAAAATCTCTGTGTTTGCCTAGTGCAGCGTAAGATCAAACATGACTTCATATGATGGTTTTGGGAAACAGGGGTAAGGGGCTGGCAACTTAAGTCTTTACAGTTTTATAGACTTTCTTACATCAAGTTAATGTGACAGTTAGTGGAAGAAAGAGCTGGAGGAAGCAGAAACAATATTTTCTGCCTTGGAAGAAAAAAAGAGGAACTGTATTTAGTTTTTACAGGCATCCGGGGAGGGTTGAGAAAGTAGAGCAAGGGTCATGAATAAAAAAAAGCACCAGGATTTGCACTGTTTTGCCTGTAAGTAATATCCTATGTGGTAGGATAAATAAATAATTTATGATATTATTAAAAATTATATCATAAATATCTACAGAGACATGGTGCGTTGTTGTAATCTGTGCATATGCATGTCGAAATTAAAATGATGGTCACGTCGCTTGTCTTGTCTCGGCCTTCCCAGGACACCACGAAAGAAAACGTCTCTTTTCCCCGGACGGTTCACTTCGCAGGGAGCGCGTGCATGTGAATGACGACGAAGAATTAAAACCAGCCTCTGAAACATGGATTAGCTATTCAACTCTTGTACGCTCAGGGAATAAAAACTCTCTGTGTGTCTGTGTGTGTGTGTGTGTGGTGTTAGAGGAGCAGAGATCACCCTATGCAGACGCAACGGCCAAAGAGTGGGCAGCACGGTCTGCTTCAAAGGAGACCTCCGGCCCACGGCTGTCTGCTGCACTCTAGTAGACACTCCCACAGCAGCAAACACACACACACATCTATTATTTTTGGAAAAATCTAAACCAACACACACAAGTTGGTGTTAAAATCTATGAAACACGATCCTACTCATGTACTGTTGCTCTGTACTTGACCGTACTATTTCCTTGTAAGAGTCAGATGTGCTGTTTCCAGAAGCAGGAAAAAAAAGTCACATTTCATGACTTTAGAAAACAGAGACCAGGCTGCTTTGAAGGAAATATATACTATTTTTAACCATGCTGCAGCAGTGCAATGCAATTGCATCTTCAGGACTAAGGTGTTGTTTATTTTGCAATGCTTTCCCTTTCACTACGGTTGTCAAGTGTGTATATCCCCGGAGATCTCGCAGCAACAACAGTCATTCAGCTTTGAATATTAACTGAAGCTCTTGACCTGTATTTGCATGGCTTTTTGCTGTAGGTTAATACGACGTGATTGGTTCCTAATAAACTGGTGAGCAAATGAGACCTTAAACAGGATTAAGGAAAATTCTGCCTAATGAAAAGGCATTTAATCGAAACATTACAGTCGATATAAAACCTAGTACAAATACGACATATGTTATTTGGATTGCAGACAAAACCTGGCTGTCAGACGTCTGTGTTTTGTTACCTACTTCTCGGTTCTTGTCAATACATACATTTTATTTAATACTGCATTCACACTTTGTCTGAATTTAATTTGATTAATATAGTGCTTTTAACAGTGACTCAAAGCAGCTTTACACCGATAATAAGCAGTAACAAAAGAAGGAATTTCGCCTCACGTTCACACATCTCATGCCAATTTAAAAACTTTTCTCGTCTGGGAGTTTCCATCATCTCCAAACTCGCCAAGGCTACGCAGAACAGTCCGCGCATGCAAACAATCTAATTTGCATGTTGTTTCATTCATCGTGTTTGCCTGAAATGTCATTTACGCAATTATTTTCTGTAAATCACCCGCAGGATGTGTGCTAAGTACACATCCAATTTATCAGACTGCACAAGCAAATTTGCCTGCGATCTCAGTAAATCAAGGCCTCGAGCTGTGTCCTTGACTGTGTTATTTTTAGTAAATTATTCTCAGTGATTAGGGAGTCACTAAACAAAATAAACGAATCGCTCGATTCGGGCCGCGGCCTCAAGTTTTTAAAAACAGTCGTTTGAGTAGAAGTCACAGTTTGATGCCTTTTCTCTCTCAATCACAGTATAGTGTATAGTACAAAATCAGCATGGGTTACAGTGTACAGTATAATGACCTGCTGCTTTTTCATGGATTGTAGCATGGAAATCATTGTTTTACATGCGGAACATAAGCTCGGAGTTCCCTCATGAACATATTAAGTGGCCGACCGCACGATTTAGTCTCTGCCTCTATATTTTGAGCGCAGTGTAGCTCCTCAATTTGTACTGCACATGTGCTAAAACTCAGATTTTGCTCTGCGCACAGTCTAGCGGTATGGATTCTTTAGCGTTTTATGTACAGCTTCAAGAATTTCTCAGAAAAACGAGAAATTCCAGACAATTCCGCATATCGAGCGAGTGCATGAATGAAGAAATAAAGGATAGAAAGAAATAATTAATATATGAATAAATAAATACATAAATTAAATTAATAAATAAACAACTATTTTGTGTTTTTATTAAATGCAGGCAGTTGTAAAAGTATGCAGAAATAAACAAAACATTTAAGTAGAACAAATCTTTGGAAAATTGAATATTAAATGTATAACAATGCGCACACACACACACACACACACACACACACACACACACACACACACACACACACACACACACACACTTGTATACACATCTGTATTACCCAAATGGGGTCTAACAAATGTAAACGATTTAATTTCATTTTTTCTATCGATTTAATGGTATTTAATCAATTTCATTTGTGCTAATTAGATGAATTACTCAATTTAATCAATATAATAAAAAGGTATTTAACATTAATTTGATTTATTATAAATTTTTTATAGATATTATTTTTTTTTTATTTAAACCGAGCAGGCACTGTAAACTGTTATTGTGTACACAAATATTAATAATAATAAACATTGGTAATAAACGTTTTTTTATTAAATCTTTTTTGACAGTTTTCCCCTAAAATGCATTTCTTTCCCCTAAATTTAACTAAATTGAAGCGAAACTGTGAATCTTGTGAACAGTTAAAAGGTCACGTCTTGTCTTGTTCACAGCCTTCGCCACTTTCTTGTTTATTTCAAGTGTAAGTGTGTGTGTGTGTGTGTGTGTGTGTGTGTGTGTGTGTGTGTGTGTGTGTATATATATACTCCTTGATTTCCGTTGTTTCTCTGCAAAGTGATACGTTCAGTGCCTGTCATTTACAGAGTGTTTCATTCATAGTTTCAGGTTTTGTGTTTCTCGTTTCTGTTTCCGTTTCATTATTGTTTTGCTTTTGTAATGTTTGCCGACTGCCCGACCGTAGCCTGTTTTATGTTTCGATTCTGCCTGCTTTTATAATAAAACGCTCTTACATAGCACTCGCGTCCACCTCTGCTCTCGTCAGTACTCGCATTACATAACAGGTGTAACCTTAAAAGCTAAATCATCATGTAGTTCCCATTTATACCACAAAACATTTCCAAATCTATCCTCTGCAAACGTAGTCAAAATAAGAAATATGCTAAGCCAGCATAATGCAGGCTGTCTAGACTGGAGTATTGCGATATATTGCTGGCTGGCTGCCCCGCAACCTCTTTACTATAATGTCCTTCTAACGCCGTTCAAGCCTCTGAATGGATTAGGACCCATGTGTCTTGCTGAGCTCTTGAAGCAGCACAGACAATCTTGAGCACTTCACTCAGCTAAGACAGGCTTATTGTTAGGACAGAGGATCAGTCACAATTCAGCCGGTGAAAGATATTTTCCTTAGACTGTGCCTGAACTCTAAAAAGGGTTCCAGAGAATTTTGCAGCAAAAATGGGTGTTTTTACATCCAGATTAAAACAGACTCGTTTTTAGTTCTAAGATATTATCTGCGACTCAAGAATAATGATGGATGTAATCAGGATGTAAAGGTACCTGAAGCATGAATATACGCTAGTGATTAAGATTTCGGCGCATACTGGCTACAAAAAAAAAAAAACAAACCAACAGAATACTTAATATGCGCCTTTATTAAGCCAATCTTGA
This sequence comes from Silurus aristotelis, assembly GCF_946808225.1. NCBI lineage: Eukaryota > Metazoa > Chordata > Actinopteri > Siluriformes > Siluridae > Silurus > Silurus aristotelis. The sequence goes on along the minus strand of NC_139598.1, from coordinate 14,386,637 downwards.
CAGCATAATTTCACATTTGTGCACATTCGGGCCTCCGAAAGAATTCAAAAGGACATTCTTCCCGCCCTGTGACCCCAAATCTCCGGTGTTCTGCCACGCTGAGACAGACCAAACCACCCCCCAGCCTGAAAAAAGCAACTGTAGAGTCAAAACATGTCTTCCTAGTACAGAATTTTTGCATACCAACTACCCCTTCGGGACCCGAATTGGCGCAACACCCACCGCCCTCTTCTTCAGACACAGGGAGCTGAGCACAGGAAGGGGGCGTGAGTCTAGCACATTACGGACGGAGCTGGAAATAGTTGGGAGTATTTACAGATCTAATGCTAGCCTACTGTTTAAAGAGCTGTCCCTTGGGAGCTCTTCACAGATATTCACCTCCATTCATGAGTGAGGAGATAATGCATTTAAAGCCAATTGTTAAAAGAGGCTCTTACATGTGGATCAACCTGGAATATTTATATTAATAACTGCCAGTTCTGCTTAAACATCGCCACTGGGATGAGCACCAGTGCTTTATTTGCAGCTAGTGTATGTGTGAGACAGTTACAAGCTTGGGATCTTGTATGATTCTGTGATTAACTCTTCATCCTAGCATTAATCATTAAAGAAATTCCTTTAAACAAAATGTAATCGTTGGAAATGGAATAAAATGAAGTTGCTTACGTGATCCGATCCACGGAAAAGTGATAATGCTGTGAACTACATTGATCAGGCATAACATTATGACCACCTGCCGAATATTGTGTTGTGACCCGTTCGAGCAGTAACAGTAACTTCTTCAGCAATTTGAGCTACAGTGGGTCTTCTGTTGGATCGGACCACAGGGACCAGCATTCGCTTCCCACATGCATCAGTCGTCTAGACGTCATAATTCGGCCCTTTTCAAACTCGCTCAAATCCTTACCATTGCCCGTTTTCCATGCTTCTAACGTCAACTGAGCACTGTGTTCTCCCCGTGCAGCGTGCAGTCTCACGTGTAAAAACAAACAGCACAGGGCATCAGTGATTCACCTCTAGAGGTCGCTCTCATAATGACAGCAGACTTTTTTTTAGTCGCTTCAGCAAATATCGGTATGGATTTTTGGCAAAACTGATGAATCGGTCAACCTCTAACTATAATGATAGGTCCCACTATGGGCAGCAAAGGAAAAGTGTTGACATTTCTTCTTCTTCTTCTTTCGGCTGCTCCCATTAGGGGTCGCCACAGCGGATCATCCGTCTCCATACCACCCTGTCCTCTATATCTGCCTCTTTTACACCAACTACCTGCATGTCTTCCCTCACCACATCCATGAACCTCCTCCTTGGCCTTCCTCTTTTCCTCCTACCTGGTGGCTCCATCTTCAGCATTTTTCTACCAATATAATTCATGTCCCTTCTCTGCACATGTCCAAACCATCTCAATCTCGCCTCCCTCACCTTGTCACCAAAACATCCTACATGTGCTGTCCCTCTAATAAACTCATTTCTAATCTTGTCCATCCTCGTCACTCCCAACGAAAACCTCAACATCTTCAGCTCTGCTTCCTCCAGCTCCACCTCCTGTTTTTTACTCAATGCCACTGTCTCTAATCCATACAACATCGCAGGTCTCACCACAGTCCTATAAACTTTCCCTTTCATTCTTGCAGATACCCTACTATCACAAATCACTCCTGTCACTCTTCTCCACCCACTCCACCCTGCCTGCACTCTTTTCTTTACTTCCCTAACACACTCTCCATTACTTTGCACTGTTGACCCCAGGTACCTGAACTCCTCCACCTTTTCCACCTCTTCTCCCTGCAACCGCATCACTCCACTGCCCTCCCTCTCATTCACACACATGTACTCTGTCTTACTCCTACTGACTTTCATTCCCCTTCTCTCCAGCGCATATCTCCACCTCTCCAGGCTCTTCTCAACCTGCTCTCTACTCTCACCACAAATCACAATATCATCTGCAAACATCATAGTCCAGGGAGACTCCTGTCTGACCTCGTCCGTCAACCTGTCCATCACCACTGCAAACAGGAAAGGGCTCAGGGCCGATCCTTGATGCAGTCCAACCTTCACCCTGAACCAGTCTGTCGTACCTACTGCACACTTTACTGCCGTCACACTGTCCTCATACATGTCCTGCACCACCCTCACATACTTCTCTGACACACCTGACTTCCTCATACAATACCACAACTCCTCTCTCGGCACCCTGTCGTACGCTTTCTCTAAATCCACAAATACACAATGCAGCTCCTTCTGTCCTTCTCTATACTTCTCCATCAACATCCTCAAAGCAAATAAGGCATTTGTGGTGCTCTTCCTCGGCATGAAACCATACTGTTGCTCACAGATGGCCACCTCTTCTCTCAGCCTGGCTTCCACTACTCTTTCCCATAACTTCATGGTGTGACTGATCAACTTAATTCCCCTGTAGTTACTGCAGGTCTGCACATCTCCCTTATGCTTAAAGATCGGTACCAGCACACTCCTTCTCCATTCCTCAGGCATCCTCTCCCCTTCCAGAATCCTGTTAAACAATCTGGTTAAAAACTCCACTGCCATCTCTCCTAAACATCTCCACGCTTCTACCGGTATGTCATCTGGTCCAACCGACTTTCCATTCTTCATCCTCTTAATCGCTGCTCTCACTTCCTCCTTACTAATCCTATCTACATCCTGCTTCACCAACTCCACATCCTCCAACCTTCTCTCTCTCTGATTTTCCTCATTCATCAGCTGCTCAAAATACTCCCTCCATCTTCTCAACACACTCTCCTCACTAGTCAACACATTTCCCTCTCCATCCTTTATTGCTCTAACTTGCAGTACATCCTTCCCAGCTCGGTCCCTCTGCTTGGCCAATCGGTATAAATCCTTTTCTCCTTCCTTAGTGTCCAACCTCTTATACAGTTCCTCATATGCCTTTTCCTTGGCTTTCGCCACATCCCTTTTAACCTGCTGCCGCATCTCCTTGTACTCCTGCCTACTCTTCTCATCACTCTGTTGATCCCACTTCTGTTTTGCCAATCTATTTCCCCTAATGCTCTCCTGCACTTCCTCATTCCACCACCACGTCTCCTTGTCTTGCTTTCTATTTCCAGATGTCACACCAAGTACTTTTCTAGCTGCCTCCCTCATCACTCCTGCAGTAGTTGCCCAATCATCCGGCACCTCTTCACCACCACCAAGCCTCTGTCTGACCTTTTCCCTGAACCTCACACTACACTCTTCCTCCTTCAGTTTCCACCATCTTATTCTTCTTTCAAACCTTACTTTCCTCCTCTTCTTCTTCCCCTCCAAAACCATCCTACAGACCACCATCCGATGCTGTCTAGCTACACTGTCCCCCGCCAACACCTTACAGTCTCCAATCTCCTTCAGTTTGCATCTCCTACACAGAAGATAATCCACCTGTGTGCACCTTCCTCCACTCTTATACGTCACCCTATGATCCTCCTTCTTCTTAAAATACGTGTTCACCACTGCCATTTCCATCCTTTTAGCAAAATCTACCACCATCTGCCCTTCCACATTCCTCTCCTTAAAACCATACCTACCCATCACCTCCTCATCACCTCTGTTCCCTTCACCTACATGCCCATTAAAGTCTGCCCCAATCACCAATCGTTCTTTCCTAGGTACACCATCTACCACTTCATCTAATTCACGCCAGAATCTTTCTTTCTCCTCCATCTCACAGCCAACTTGTGGAGCATAGGCACTGATGACATTTATCATCATCCCTTCAACTTCAACTTGACATTTAATACTCCTATAGTTTTTTAGGAGCTGAACTTTAAATGCACACTCAAATAAACCTCAGTACTTTTTAATAAATGTTACAACACTGCTGTTTGGGTTTTGTTTTTGTTACCTTTTAACACCAATAAAATATCCCTCATACATTTAGCCGTGACAGGCTGCAGTGCTTTCCACTAATCACTGCAAGAAAATTACAAAAAGTGATGGATGGATTGTCCTAATGCATATGGACACTTTAATACACCAAAGGAAAGCGGATAAACTGCTGTGAAAGCCGAAGTCCAAACAACACAAAACAACACTGTCACTAATTCAGGGCAATAGGCAGCAGTTTTAAAAGAATTGAGACTGGCTGCCTTTACAAGACTTTACATGGAGGATGCATGTTAGGTTGGTTGCTACTGACAGGGAAGAGTGACACGTGACTAAATGATGTAGAAAAATTGAGGAAATATGTTTTAGTGTGGATTTGGTGTATTTCAGTTTAGGTTGTGGTTAAGAGAAGTGCCAGTGCCTCAAACTTCCCATGTCAGAAAGAAATACCAACAGTATAAAAAGCATTTGTTCCTCTAAGTTTCTATAAAATAGCTGCATATGATTGAATTCCCTAGTAGGCAAATTCTGTGGGAAAACCACACACCTGTCCACCCCGTCTAGAAACTCACACCTGGTTTCACAAGTTGGACAAAACAGAAAACAGCCACATACAGTGCCTTGCGAAAGTATTCGGCCCCCTTGAACTTTGCGACCTTTTGCCACATTTCAGGCTTCAAACATAAAGATATGAATTTTTTTGTGAAGAATCAACAACAAGTGGGACACAATTATGAAGTGGAACGAAATTTATTGGATATTTCAAACTTTTTTAACAAATAAAAAACTGAAAAATTGGGCGTGCAACATTATTCAGCCCCTTTACTTTCAGTGCAGCAAACTCTCTCCAGAAGTTCAGTGAGGATCTCTGAATGATCCAATGTTGACCTAAATGACTAATGATGATAAATAGAATCCACCTGTGTGTAATCAAGTCTCCGTATAAATGCACCTGCACTGTGATAGTCTCAGAGGTCCGTTTAAAGCGCAGAGAGCATCATGAAGAACAAGGAACACACCAGGCAGGGCCGAGATACTGTTGTGGAGAAGTTTAAAGCCGGATTTGGATACAAAACGACTTTCCAAGCTTTAAACATCCCAAGGAGCACTCTGCAAGCGATAATATGGAAATGGAAGGAGTATCAGACCACTGCAAATCTACCAAGACCTGGCCGTCCCTCTAAACTTTCAGCTCATACAAAGAGAAGACTGATCAGAGATGCAGCCAAGAGGCCCATGATCACTCTGGATGAACTGCAGAGATCTACAGCTGAGGTGGGAGACTCTGTCCATAGGACAACAATCAGTCGTATACTGCACAAATCTGGCCTTTATGGAAGAGTGGCAAGAAGAAAGCCATTCCTTAAAGATATCCATAAAAAGTGTCGTTTAAAGTTTGCCACAAGCCACCTGGGAGACACACCAAACATGTGGAAGAAGGTGCTCTGGTCAGATGAAACCAAAATCGGACTTTTTGTCAACAATGCAAAAGGTTATGTTTGGCGTAAAAGCAACACAGCTCATCACCCTGAACACACCATCCCCACTGTCAAACATGGTGGTGGCAGCATCATGGTTTGGGCCTGCTTTTCTTCAGCAGGGACAGGGAAGATGGTTAAAATTGATGGGAAGATGGATGGAGCCAAATACAGGACCATTCTGGAAGAAAACCTGATGGAGTCTGCAAAAGACCTGAGATTGGGATGGAGATTTGTCTTCCAACAAGACAATGATCCAAAACATAAAGCAAAATCTACAATGGAATGGTTCACAAATAAACATATCCAGGTGTTAGAATGGCCAAGTCAAAGTCCAGACCTGAATCCAATCGAGAATCTGTGGAAAGAACTGAAAACTGCTGTTCACAAATGCTCTCCATCCAACCTCACTGAGCTCGAGCTGTTTTGCAAGGAGGAATGGGCAAAAATTTCAGTCTCTCGATGTGCAAAACTGATCGAGACATACCCCAAGCGATTTACAGCTGTAATCGCAGCAAAAGGTGGCGCTACAAAGTATTAATTTTAGGGGGCTGAATAATTTTGCATGCCCAATTTTTCAGTTTTTATTTGTTAAAAAAGTTTGAAATATCCAATAAATTTCGTTCCACTTCATGTTTGTGTCCCACTTGTTGTTAATTCTTCACAAAAAAATACAGTTTCATATCTTTATGTTTGAAGCCTGAAATGCGGCAAAATGTCGCAAAGTTCAAGGGGGCCGAATACTTTCGCAAGGCACTGTATTTGCTCAATATGTCTATTTCCCAGTGTCCTTTATACACTCCTTTATATACTGTTTACTAGATAAAGACTTTTGAATAAATGTAAATGGCAGGCCAAATATTGAACAATAATTTACCAAAGAAAATAAAGAAATATATATATTTTCAAATACAAATAAAAAAATAATTTACCCTAACCAAAACTTCTATTTTATCTGAAATTCCCATGCTTATTTGCAATCCAATGAGTAAAAAAGGTGGTGTTCAGACCTTTATTTCTTTCTCAAATACAAAAAGAAAATCTTGCTTATGTAAAATAACCAGCGTAGTTATAGATATCCACACTGGTTGTCACAGGTGCTTGTACACTTAGTAGAACCACACAGCTGACATTTCCTCCATCGGTGTTTTGATGCTGGTGGTGGAGAGCGCTGTCTAACATGTCACTCAGAATCTCACATGTTCACCTAGGCTAAGATCTGGTGATTGTGAGGGCCATAGCATGTGCTTTTCGTCTGCATTAAACCCTACAGTTACCCTTTGGTCATCCTTCTGGGGGGGTGGTAGCTCAATTGTTGAGGCTCTGGGTTAGTCATCAGAAAGTCAGGGGTTCAAGTATCGCCAAGCTGCCACTCTTTTAAGTCTAGACACTGTAGTCCAGAATATTTCCTAACCTATGATAACAGTTTCCATCTTCATACTCCATATTAATTTACAACTAATAATATAAAGCTATGACTTTCAGCTGGACGCAGGTGGATCATGTACCCCCCTAAACAAAACACTAAACATCAAATTAGTCATGCTTTGTGATGCGGCGCCGCGTTTGACTTCCGAGCACCCTTGATAACTGAGTCGAACCTAGCGAAAGCACAAGACTCTAGGCCATGTGCCAAAGCTACAGTACAACGAAAGGGTGTTAGCCAACACCAGACACATGCTGGTAATTAACACTGACCTTCCTCTTCTCTCACCTTCACCCTTTGCTTCTCCGTCTTGTATCGAATGTTGCCTCGTCTCCTGCCTTGCTATCTGTTACGCACATACGCATGCACGACTATCTCACATATGCATGCACGCCTATCTCACATACGCATGCATCGCTTTCCCTCCTCCTGCCTGCCTCTTTTTCTCTCGTGTACTGTCATGCATGCCTTCTCTCTCTCTCTCTCTCTCTCTCTCTCTCTCTCTCTCTCTCTCTCTCTCTCTCTCCACCGGAAGGCTAAATTTAGCACAAGGCAGGAAGAGGTGCGCTTGATTTGCTAACCGGATCATAGGAGAAAAAAGCTGCTGAAGGAGAATTATATAAAGTGTGAGGAGTTATAATAGTTACGCCAGAGCTGTTTGGATCATGCATCCGTAAAAAAAACACATGCGCATTAGAAACTTTCTGGAAGCGGAAAAAAAATCTATCTAGTTTGCATTTTCCCTACAAACGAAGATATAATATCAATATTATGATCACATGACGATGATACACAATATAGTGTGCCGTCGTCATCTCTCACTGAAACATTTGAAATAAACAATCTTCTTGGTTTCCTTCTTGAGTGTATTCAATGATATAGTATGGAGATGAAAAGCTGGTAAAAGTAAAAAAAAATCTACCACATGAATTGCAGCGTGTGTGTGAAGCAACCGAAGAGACCGTAGTCCTGCCCACTTATTTCACCAAGGTGTGTCCTTTCAGGTCCTGTTTCCTTATCCTTTCAGTACACTGACTTTTGAGCTAGACGAATTTTTATTCATGTTTGATCTGATAAAGCGGAAAATAAAATAAAAGGTTTTCAGCTCGCTCCTGTACTGCAATATGTAATGTAAATGTCAGAGCTGAACCACAGACTGGGCACGATGAAATAGACGTATCACTGTGGTATCAAAAAGTTTCGAGACTGGATCCGTTTACAAGAAAGTACTTTATTTATCTATGTTTACACACTATCATCCAGCGTTCCTGCCACTTCTGGAAGTCTTCTTTTCGAAGCACCTTCTGCTATTCACGCTGGATCTGCGCAAACGGCGTCAAAAAGGTGACCTCTGAGCTGGAGGGAATATTCGGGAAGAGGGCGAAGTCCACAGGAGACAAATCTGGCGAATAGGGAGGGACGGAAGTGAGATCAGGTGGATTCTTCTTTCCGCCGATCATCATGCACAAGTTGCTGAAGGGTTTAGACGTTTTTGGGGGTTGAGCTCGTTGAAGGACTTCCTGATCTCTCGTCATCTCCAGTGAGGTTCTTCCGCTCTTGAAGCGCTCGTGATACACAAAACACCTCAAGCGACTCGTTGCAGAACTTTTTTCTCTTTGTTCTAACTTGCTGTCCATGCTGAAATCACAGACGTGGTCAGAATAGCACCGGATAGCACCGTTTGTCTCGAAACATTTTTGATACCACCTCGCATAACACCACTGTATCTGTTCCCTGCCTCAAATATCCATATATATATATATTTGTATTTCAACCTGAACCGATGGTAACCTAAAATGGAAAGTTTTTCTGTGTCCCGTTTCTGCAGTTAATGATTTTGGACGCTTTATTACAAAAACAAACAGACTAGCAGCCTGATTATAAACCGCTTATAAACTTTCATACAGCATCTGACTGCTCACACCCACTAGTAAAACATCTCTCTCATGCAAATCTCTGGTGCGTTCAGCAGGATCCCTGCCCTTGTGAGACCTTTCGTCTCAGTCGGATGCCTTGTGAACCTCTTAAGCAAGCTTTTAAAAAACAACCAGGCTCTTATTCATATCTGCATTTGTAACTGTCTAGAATTCTGAATAATCTGTCTAAAATATTTAGTATCCGAACTGTAATATAATAAAAACAGAGCTCTTGTTTTAGTCGAAATGAATGGTCCAAGGTCGCTGTGTGCTTAAGCAAGATTAATGATTAATATCAACCCTGGTCAAATAATGTGTTTCATCACTTCTGTCAACATGTGTGTGTGTGTGTGTGTGTGTGTGTGTCTCAGAGGGACGTTATCGTATGCAAACGTGTTTGACTCCTGGCATGCAAAGCCAGTAAACCCAGTTCCTCGTCCTCTGCCAGTGCTTCGCCAAATCTCCCGGCTGAGTTCAATTCAAACCCCTGGAAGAGCATAACAGCCTCACTCTTATGCACTAAACCCCGTGGCAGCAATTCATTGCACTGCTTCATTAAATATGAGCACGCTGATAATAAACGTTCCCAAGTAATATATAAGTATCTGTGCAGGTCGAAAACGATACCTCTTTTATTAAAAGATCTTCAAAGCCTGGAAGGAAAAGAGATGCACATCAGATGCAGAAAAACACATACATGTTTTTAGTCACAGCTACTGGCATTTAAAACAAGTCTGTTCTATAATGACATCAAACATTTGTTGTGTAAATGTAAAAAGAAAAAGGGATGAGTCTAAAAGAAGACACACGGGACTGGCACGAGTGAAAGGAACAAAGGAAAAAGAAACAGAAGACACTATGCATGTCATTCCATACATTGTTTTGATCAAAAAGCAGGTTTGGATTTACCCACTGTACTGTCTAAAGTCTGTAATAAAACTCCGACAGCTTTATCTATATATACACCTTCACTGAATCTTCGTCCAAATCGGGAAATACAAATGTATGTAGGATTGTTGGGGGGGGACAAACCAAGAGCGAGACACCCGAGGTGCTATCTGCAACAGTTCACACTTCGTAACCTTGGCAGCATAAGAGAAAAGCTATTTTGCACATGCGGCATTCTGCAGCTCGAAATCATTGGGGAGGAAACAAAGCGCAGTGCAAACTCATCGTGTTGATGGGGAAGTCGAGTGCTTCACGTCGTCGGCTAATGTTTCCCACGACTACCGAGGCATGCATATTCACCGCAAATTGGATTAAACAATAATCAGACGGTAAAATGGAGAACCGAAGGCTTCGTATGAATGAGCATTACGTCACATAGGAGTGTCTAGGCATGTCTGTGTGCATATGACAAGATACACAATGCATTTTATCTTTTGTGTTGGAATAATGAGTCACCCCCCCCCCACCCCCCCTTTTGAAAGAAAGTCTCATGTACGTCACCTTTTCTAGTTCGGCCTCGGAGGAAGTGGGAGACAGGGGGCTGATGGGGCTGAGGGATGGGGAGCTGCCCGCACTTGACACATACTCGGGATCAGGAACGTACAGAACCTGCATAAGACATAACACAAACAAACCACTGCCACTTTACACTGCACCCACTGCAGGTTTTATGAACATCATCATGTTGTTGTATATGCATACACAGTACAAGCAATTATATACAGGAAGTACACATTTTGAAGCGATCGGAGTAGGGAGTATTTAATAACCAATATAGCATTTTTATATCTTCACCTTTTAAAAGAGTGTCCCCACATATGGCTGGGAAAAAAACAGGTGTCCCAATTCTTTTGCCCATATAGAGTATATCCATTGGTATCGAGGGATAGATAATAAACTGTCATTTAAAGTACATATTGCTAATTATAGTTAGAAAGCTTAAAATAAAGATTGGATTTTTATCTTAGAAATAGTTAAAAAAGAATTTCCCTGTAATTGATTATAGTAATCAATATATATAGTATATATATATATATATATAGTCCATTTAAAAAATCCATGACTCTGTGCACCATATCTGCATTTTATTATGGAGGTAAAGTCACTCATCATTGCAATCTTTATGATACGGTGCATTAGATATCACAGACGGCATGTAAAAAGCACTTCCATCCTATCTTTCTAACCTCTTTTTTTTTGCTGTAGTAGTTACCAGTTACATTCCTCCACACAGAGGTTTTTTAACGTACCACAATTTTGGACCGTTATATTTAGCAAAAACATTTAAATCCGAATGTATTTACAGTGGGTACGGAAAGTTTTCAGACCCCCTTAAATTTTTCACTTTTTGTTATATTGCAGCCATTTGCTAAAATCATTTAAGTTCATTTTTTTTCCTCATGAATGTACACATAGCACCCCATACTGACAGAAAAACACAGAATTGTTGACCTTTTTGCAGATTTATTAAAAAAGAAAAACTGAAATATCACATGGTCCTAAGTATTCAGACCCTTTGCTGTGACACTCAAATATTTAACTCAGGTGCTTTCCATTTCTTCTGATCATCCTTGAGATGGTTCTACACCTTCATTTGAGTCCAGAAATTTTTGATTATACTGATTGGACTTGATTAGGAAAGCCACACACCTGTTTATATAAGACCTTACAGATCACAATGCATGTCAGAGCAAATGAGAATCATTAAGGTCAAAGGAACTGCCTGAAGAGCTCAGAGACAGAATTGTGGCAAGGCACAGATCTGGCCAAGGTTCCAAAATTTTTTTTGCTGCACTTAAGGTTCCTAAGAGCACAGTGGCCTCCATAATCCTCAAATGGAAGACGTTTGGGACGACCAGAACCCTTCCTAGAGCTGGCCAACCGGCCAAACTGAGCTATCGGGGGAGAAGAGCCTTGGTGAGAGAGGTAAAGAAGAACCCAAAGATCACTATGGCTGAGCTCCAGAGATGCAGTCGGGAGATGGGAGAAAGTTGTAGAAAGTCAACCATCACTGCAGCCCTCCACAAGTCGGGGCTTTATGGCAGAGTGGCCCGACGGAAGCCTCTCCTCAGTGCAGGACACATGAAAAACCCGCATAGAGTTCTCCAAGATGGTGAGAAATAAGATTCTCTGGTCTGATGAGACCAAGATAGAACTTTTTGGCCTTAATTCTAAGCGGTATGTGTGGAGAAAACCAGGCACTGCTCATCACCTGTCCAGTACAGTCTCAACAATGAAGCATGGTGGTGGCAGCATCATGCTGTGGGGGTGTTTTTCAGCTGCAGGGACAGGACGACTGGTTGCAATCAAGGGAAAGATGAATGCGGCCAAGCACAGGGATATCCTGGACGAAAACCTTCTCCAGAGTGCTTTGGACCTCAGACTGGGCTGAAGGTTTACCTTCCAACAAGACAATGACCCTAAGCACACAGCTAAAATAACGAAGGAGTGGCTTCACAACAACTCCGTGACTGTTCTTGAATGGCCCAGCCAGAGCAATGACTTAAACCCAATTGAGCATCTCTGGAGAGACCTAAAAATAGCTGTTCACCAACGTTTACCGTCCAACTTGACAGAACTGGAGAGGATCTGCAAGGAGGAATGGCAGAGGATCCCTGAATCCAGGTGTGAAAAACTTGTGGCAGCCTTCCCAAAAAGACTCCTGGCTGTATTAGATCAAAAGGGTGCTTCTACTAAATACTGAGCAAAGGGTCTGAATACTTAGGACCATGTGATATTTTAGTTTTTCTTTTTTAATAAATCTGCAACAGTGTCAACAATTCTGTGTTTTTCTGTCAATATAGGGTGCTATGTGTACATTAATGAGGAAAAGAAATGAACTTAAATGATTTTAGCAAATGGCTGCAAAATAAAAAAGAGTGAAAAATTTAAGGGGGTCTGAATACTTTCCGTACCCACTGTATATCAAATGATGCATCTAAGACTATCGTAAAGATCGGTGACGAAGGATAGGAATAAAAGTGAGGGTGTGAGGAGAGGAAAAGAGAGACGGCGGAGACGAGAGGAATGGAGCGCACCTGTCCGGGGACGACGGCTCTGGAGAACAGCTTGTTGAGTTGAACCAGCTCGTTGGGGGTGGTGTCGAACTTCAGCGCTATGCTGTTGAGAGTGTCTCGCGATTCCACCTAGACCAGACGCACACAAACAAACGAACAAAATTCAGGCCAGGCATGAATAAACCAACAAACAAAAACAAATAGAGGACGATGAGCATATATTTATATATCATTAGTTCACTTGTGGTCCCTAAGATGAACATCATCAACGCACAAGTGCACTTCGAAGGTTTAAAATAGAAGGTTTAATGAATATAATAAACTTTTAATGAAAATATAATGAATTATATATAAATAAATGTTAATGAAAATATACTAAACTATACACTGAACTTGCAGTCGTAGGAAATGGAAACTGGAATACCGCTTATCAATATTCAATACCTGGTCGTTTTCCTTGGATGGGTAAGACACTCAAAAAAAAAAACTTTGGATTGGCAGCAAACAGAAGGAACAAAACCAGTTTGAAACCATGTTCGAAACAAACCTCAAGCATTGTGACTCGAGTGCAGGTACGGTAGCTAAAGCTGTTTTTTTCAACAACTTAATTTAGACTTATGATAAACAGCTGTTCCATGTGTAGTGACTAATGAAGCCTGTGATGCTTCGTCGCTACTCGTTTGTCTATTTTTACACAGCTTTATTTCGAAGTAGTGTCGTAAAATATGAGGAAAGAGCTGGAACGCCGAAGCAGCAGTCTTAGGAAATGATGCGGTTTTATTGTACATGTACACACACCTTTACCTCCCACTTAATGGCACGATGTTTAGCTTAATAATGGTGCAGTATAAGGTTGTGAAGTACGGCGCTATAAATATAACCCGCTCTAATTGTTTTATGCATGAGTCTACAGCAACATGAAGCACCCCAGCCCCAAACGCAAAGCACACCAAAAAAAAGGGTCAGTATGAAAAATCACATTGCGACATCTCTTGTAGTATCTAAGCCAATATTTGGGTATCAGGACAACCCCAGACATGCTAATTGATAATCAATATCCATGAAAAAATTGACAAACCGTTTATCTTTGACGAGTATCTCAGAGATACAGGGAATATGACACAGAGATATCTCAAAAAATTTAAGTGTTTATTTTATAAACGAGGTGGTATCAAAACGTTTCGGTACTAGTTTTGTAACACGTCAACAGATGGCAGCACAAAGCTGCGCGCACAGTCACAAAGAGCACCGAACCTTCATGAGTCAGTAGAACGTGTGCGTTACCACGTCTGATATTCTGACCACGTGTGCACCGTCAACAAGTTCTCCTCACACGTGAGTTTCTCACCAGAAACAACATGACCCACTCCTGCCGAATTCACCCTCTTCCCCAAAGATTAAGATGCAGCACGAAGGTCGCTGATTTGACACCATTGCGGAGATCCAGCACCAATAGCAGAAGGTGTTTGACACGCTTCGAAAAGACGACTCCCAGGACACATTCCAGAAGTGGCAGCAGCGCTGTATTGCTGTGCAAGGGGACTATTTTGAAGGTGATAGTGTGTGAACGTACATAAATAATGTACTTTTTTGTAAACAGAGCTCGTCTCGAAACTTTTTAATACCACCTCGAATACAATACAATGTGATAATGTGACACAAACATGCTTCAGGATATACAACATGATTAAATGTCTACAGTCATCTCAGCATTGGGACACCTGACTTTTCCAGCTTTATTTGGTATATTCTTCCCCAATCTGTTACCACAAAGCGGAATTGTATGTCTTTGGATGCAGTAGCATTCAAATTTTCCGTCACTTGTAGTAGGAGATACAAACCTGTTCCAGCATGATGATGCCCCTGTGCACTGAAAGCAACCTTCATGAAGATATTCTTTACCTGGGTTGGAGTGAACGCGCTTGAGTGGCCTGCTATTGAATTCTGATCTCAACACTTTTGGGATAAATTGGAATGCTGAGTGCACCCCAGGGCTCCTCAACTCACCTACACCATTACCTGACTTTACTTATGAGCACAAATCTCTACGAAATCTAGTGGAACATGAATGGAGGCTATTTTAACAGAAAATGTTGACCAAACGTAGAATGGGATGTTCATAAAGCACAGGGCCAGGTGTCCACAAGCTTTTGTCCACAGTGTACTTTTAAGCTGAATCGTTAAACCATGTATATGCAGGATTATGTATCTTATGTTGTATTGTGTAAAAAAAAAAAAAAACAGGAGTATATGGTGCCACAAGAAACAAGAAAACGAATATCTGTAGTACTAGTAGTGGTTAACCTTGAAAAGGGAAGTGGAATAGCCAGTGACAGGGACTTGAGTTAGAGGTGGCGCTGAATTTGTACTCTGACTGATTTATGATTTGACTCGAACTTGCAATTGAACCCTGATGAATAATGACTGGGCCACTAAGACAAAACACAATGATTTTTCATCCTGGATAAAAACATGACCTAATAAATGATGACAGCGAACCAAATAAGCTTTTTCAGCTTTACGTGTATGGTTTTGTATGTAATAAAATGCGGAGATGGTTTAAAAAAAGGCACAAATATGTTTTGGAAGCACGGTGTTCCTCAGATTGTTAGGAGCTTAAAACTCACGGATTAAGACATTGAATTTTGAACCAGAAAGTCATGAGTTAAAATGCCAGTTCCACCGAGCCAAGGAGCCACTGCTGAGCCCCTAAGCAAGGCCCTCAGCCCTCAACAGTTGTAACAGTTGTCACTCTGGAAAAGAGCGTCTTCCAAATAACGTAAATGTAAACGCCAATATAAGACGAGCAAATGCGTTAGGAGGAAGCAAACATTACCACAATGATGAAAATTCTGGTTACTTACATTCACATTCTGTTCTTCACTATACCTTTGACTTCACTCAGACTTCCTTAAAAAAGTCTATGCTTTAAAAAAACATTTCTACTACGGAGCATACAGCACGAATGGATTCAGTTCAAATGAAGTGCAGTTGAAGTACACCTAAAGTTTTGAGGGTTATCTAGAGTTCACGACTAAAGATTACACACTTGATACTTGCATAAAGGAACTTATGAACCCCTCTGTGAAAGGCTCGGGAAAATGTTGATGAGATTTGCCAGCTCCCGTCTAAGGAACCGGAATAGGCAGCAATTAAAATACTCCGATCCTCCATCTGTTCCTCAGAATGTACACCTGTTCATTTCATTAATGTGCAGCTCTGCTGCTTCTTAAGAGACACGTGCCTGTTCTCCTTTTTTATTCATTTTTAAGATGTACTATTTTTATCCTGCTAGGTGAAATGAAGGGAAAGCAGGTGGTGAACATTGTGGACAATCTCTGGTCTGACTGAAAAACGACGATCCTTGGAATGCTTTAATAAACCTGTTTCCTTTTAGCTCATCCGATAACAAACAAAATGGATCGTTGAGTGTTCAGGTCCGGTTTGTATATCTAGGAAACAAGCAAATCCTTGTAACACAAAGCTTACTATGCATCAGTCGAGTGAAGTAGGTAAGTCGGGTCCCAATGACACTATATGGACAAAAATATTGGAACACCTAACCTTTCCTGCCATATGTGGTTCTTCTCCAAACTGTTACCACAAATCTGGAGGCACTCAATTGTACAGGATTGGATACAATTTTGCATTCACTTGAACTTGGAAACCCAAACCTGTTCCAGCATGGCAATGACCCTGTGCACAAAGTGAGCTCCATAAAGAGCTTGTTTACATGGTTTGGAGAGGAAGATCTTCAGTGGCCTGCATTAGAGCTCTGATTTCAACCCTACTGAACAACTTTGGGATGAATTGGAACACTGACTGCACCCCAGGTCTCCTCACCTCACCTACATCAGTACCTGACTTTACTAACACCCCTGTGGCTGATGAACACAACTGTTCACAAGCACACTCTAAAATCTAGTGGAACATCTCAGAAGAGTAAAGAGAACTATAAGATCAAATTGGAACTAAATGTGGAGTGCGATTCTCAAAAAGCACTCCATATATATATAGTGGCAATATAGTGTACATTTGTGTGCATTAAGTGCACCTTACATGGTGATATACTGAACGTACACTAACACTTTCTGTTCGTTTATGTATTTAATATAATCAGGTATTGTCAAGGTGTAATTTCTGCCAAAAGATGGCATGTTGTACATCTCATCCGGCTGTCGAACCTCTTACGAACAATTTAAAGTAGACAATTTCCGCGTAATTCCCATTTAAGGGAGAAACTGTTGTGTGTTCCCAATGGAACTAATCAATAACCCACACAGCCCATTTATCATCAGTCATATTGGCAGTAAAAGCTGTGCCACCAGTCACTCTTCTGCTGTTGTTTGCCCCTGACATACTTATTTACAGAATTGCATCTTTATCAGCCCCCTGGATGACATCAATACACTGTCATCGTAACCACACTCACCCATGACTTGCTGAAGGGCATTCAGAGGTAACCAATCAAGACACCTATTTGGGTAACACCTCTGGGCTTTTAAAGGAAACACACTGTGGGAAATGACAACGAGCACAATTCTGCGTCTTATTCGAAAACATTAGCATTAAAGGTGAATGTTTGTTTTAAATTGGAATATATTTTGACCTGGTATATGCTATATTTTCTTTTCCTGCCTGCGATTAAAAAAAATGAAAACAAAAACAATGTGCATATGACAAAAACCAATAAAGGTTTTGAGAACGCAGAACGATGGTGTTCATCATGTATCTGGGATAGCTATGCAAATTGCGCGATGACATGCCATAATACACGTGGATCCTATGGAGTGTGAGGTCGGTCTGACGTTTCTTCAGTTCCGCACTCACAACTTTGGTTCCTCTCAGGTCTTTGACCTCTTATGAAATGTGTAGACGGTATGAAGGAAACAGTTAGAAAGGAACTAGCAGTGACTGCTAGTTCCTTTGGTGAGAGTACGTACATAACACATTTAGCATGCTTTGCTAAGCTGGCCAAAAACAAACAAAAATAGTGTGTGTAAATTATACAGGGAAGAACTTGTTTCAACCCCTGTGCACAAAGCAAACTCCATGAAGCTATGTTGTGCATGGGTTGGAATGGAATATCTCCTGTTTTAGAGCTCTGACCTTAAGCCTACTGAACATCTTCGGGATGAATTAGAATGCTGACTGCACCCTAGGCCTCCTCACCTCACCTACATCAGTACCTGACTTTACTAACACTCCAAAATCTATTATAACATCTTTCCGGAAGAGTGGACAGAATTATAAGAGCAATTATAAGAGCACATACCATACTTATAACCACGTGTCCAAAAACCTTTGCCAATATAGTGTATGTAATGGCGATGACAGGAAGCTGAAAGAAATTGTTTGAAAAAAGAATTGTTTAAAATGTGTTCTACCTTTCAGTAAAGCAGAAGGTCATGATATTTCTGCTTCTTATCTAATACCCGTCTCGATGCAGATGCTAGTCAATCAAGTTCATCCATTAAGTCAAGTATAATTAAATATGTAATTTAGCACTAATTTAGCCGTTAAGCTGTCCTTAAAGATGCTCTTTGAGTCAAAAAGGGAGGAATTAATTTTAATTTGCCTTATTAAAGGACTGATACGTTGCTTAGAGCTTATTTACATTTAGACGACTTTGATATTTATTTGTTTTCCTTTTCAGGAAATTTTTACTAGTCACGATGCTCGGATGTTGCTTTCCAAGAAAAAAAAAAAAAAAACACAAAAACATCTTTGAATGTCATGCTCGAGTCATAAAAGTGTTCGTCGTCCTAATTTTATTTATTTTTCCTGTCAATGAAAATATACTTGGTAAATGAAAGCAGAGGAATTAT
Source organism: Silurus aristotelis (assembly GCF_946808225.1). Lineage (NCBI taxonomy): Eukaryota > Metazoa > Chordata > Actinopteri > Siluriformes > Siluridae > Silurus > Silurus aristotelis. The sequence goes on along the minus strand of NC_139598.1, from coordinate 14,368,184 downwards.
TACATTTACTTTCATGGCCCCTACGGATTTTACCTTAAAAAGTCCCACTGCCTTTTTCATTGAAGCGTTTAAACAGTTTAGTGGAGTGTTTTCTTTTTGTTCTGAATGAGACAAAATTTCTAGGAGTTCCTAAAAATAAAATAAAAACTAAACTAAAATATAATTTGGCGCATCTCGCCAGATAGTAGTCGATATTCCTAACGCATCGGCGCTGGCGGCATTCTTTTATCCTCTCAGCCTGGCACCAAACATTGATTCCCTATGAGTGCCTCTTGCGAGCGCATCTTCCATGGCCTATTTATTTTTAGCTTCTAGCCACTTTCCGTGCGAATAAATACCAAACCCACCTCTCTATCCCCTCAGCAGGCACTAATGTCTCTTTCTTGTTAGGTAATGGAGTTATGATATTTTAGCTGCTGGAATGGGAAATGCCTGCATACATATCAGAAATAAACAATGTGAAGATGGTGTAAGTGCATGCTGTAACTCCATGGCTCATTGACTGTTTGTGTACCAAATTAACCAGTAGTGCGTAGCTTTATGTGGAAATAAAACATAATACTGCAATTCCTAGAAAATGCTCAGCAGTTACTGCTCACAGTAAATACATTAGTAAGATGGCTGCCACAGACTCTGCTTGTAACACTCTACAGCACTCTCAGTCACCAAATATTTACTAAACACACCTATTTCCAATTATGGTCTCAAGGGATTTAGTTTTATTTATATTACTGCAAAGTAGTACATAAGTCTCTGTCATCAAAACAACAAACTATAGTTGAATTTCTAGTTAAATAAATCAATATGTCTGCATGTTGACTGAATTAGAAGAAAAAACGTATATATGGCATAACCCGTTTTAAAGTAAAACTTAAATATGACCTAGGATTGTCGAAAGTGTGCGGTATGAACATATATACCCTATTAAATCTGTGTCAGGTCGGCATTGCAAAGTTGTAATTCATACCAGAATACAAGTTCTGGCTTGACTTTATATGTTACACCAGGGTGAAAATAAAAAAGTAGTCCGACCTGAACTGCGTCCTTTACTTCAGTGACTCTTGTGATGCCACGTGACGATGGCAGAAGTGGGTGAACGGAACACCTACCAGCCAAAGACAACATGACTGGTTACTGTGTCATAGTGCCAAGAAAATAAAGTACATTCTGAGTCCTTGGAGAAAGTCAAGTGTGTAGGCGTTAGTGAGCTGAGCAAAATGTACATCTATAGACTGTATCCTTTGTGTTGATAAGAAAAAAAAGATTAAGATAAAAAAACATAAAAAAAATGTGTGAAAGTCTAGAAAATACCACTTTTCTGTCAAAGTGATCAAGCTTGGTAAAGTTAAACCTACTCTTAAATCTTTTCTACCATCAAGAATAAAGAAGAGATTACAGAAGAGATGTGTTCTCGAGCGGTGCTTTTCGAAACTATACAGTTTTGTGTTGTTTTGAGTCTTTTGTATGGTTTTTAAGTTTGATAATCACAGCCTTGAAGTCACCCATATTAGGATGGGTTCCCGTTTTGAGTCTGGTTTCTCTCAAGGTTTCTTCCTCATAACATCTAATGGAGTTTTTCCACAGTCACCTCAGGCTGTTCATCAGGGATAAATACACAGAATTTACTTTAATTCTACTCTAAAGCTGCTTTGAGACAATATCCGTTGTGAAAAGCGCTATAGAAATAAACTTGAACTTGAACAATGCTACTGTATGAAAAAGAAGACTAAGCTCTTCACACATGTCCACTCACTGGGACGATCCCTAATCAACACATTTCACCGTTATGCAAATAATATTTGGATGGACAGTTTAATTAAGCATGATGTAAAATCAGAAGACGAGTGCTCAGACGGCTCCCAGTCTCCAGGCCTGAGCTCACAGTTTTAGCATGACGGTTGCCATAGTGACACTGTCATTACTATAGCCTTGTGGAATGTGCTGCCTAACTGGGCCACTGATCATTTGGAAGCCTAATTTTAGTTCTGCGGTCATGTCGGGACGTGATACTCTGTCCTTCAGACAACACCAGGAGAAAGACTGAAAGAGAAATGACTAGATGTCTCGAATGCCTTCTGTCTGGCACCATGTGCATGCAAAAAAACAAACAAAAAAAACCCCAAAAGAGATGGGACATGGGACAGGGCTCTACTCTGAGAACAATGTCTAGCCTGTGCTGTAACTGTAAAAGGAGAGTAGAAGGAAAGTTTGTGGGCAACCAAAGCGGAAAGACTCAACAGCACTTTAAGAGGAAGTGCTGAGAGATAATAGCCTTGAACGTGACCCGTGAAGAGAAACAGTTTTGATGTCATCTCATGGCGGTTTTCTTTACTGCTGTTTGTGTTTTTTGGATTAATTAATGGACAAATATGCCATCAAGCAGCTTTCAATCAGTACCATGTGCACAACCTCTCCAGAATTAATCCAGGAACAACCTTGACTATCAACCCAGGATAATAATGAAACGCCCTTTTTGTTTTTTTCAGTGTGTGATAAAAAAGGTAAACAGAGAGCACTTTGCCTGTGTAATGTTTAAGTTAAGCCCGGTTAGACAAAAAGGTGCTGGGTGGCTCTTGAAACTGCAGCTAAGACCTGAAAATATTCTACTCAGACACATTTGGCATGAGGAACCATCCTGCTGCAGCACCAGCAGGTTAGCAATCAGTGGTGTTTAGGAGAGTCTGTAATAAACTGTCTGGATGTAGGTTATAATAATAATAAAATGTTAAATTTTTTGGAATGTTTTATTTAATGACAGACCACACAAACACTGTCTTAAATGCTTGAGCCAATTAATAAACTTGCTGAACTGACTGCTTTTCTTCTGTGGCTAAGCAGATGGATTGCAGTGTTAAACGTTTTCGTCCCTTCTCTCCCCCTTTCCTTTTTTACACACATTGTTTCTCGATAAAGGCTAAAGCGCTTCTTGTCTTTTAACCAACTGGAGATTAAGAACTTATGAACGGTCGGTGGTTATGAAGAGATAAGGCCTGGCCTAGAATTGCTCAAACCGCAGGAGTCGTTCAGAGAACTAGATAATGTCAATGCTCAAGCCAATTGAAAATTTCTGCAGTGGCCCTGGACGGATCAACACGAATAGTGCCTTTGGGATGTCCTGTCGTCCTCCACCCCCAAAGTAGAGGGCGATTGGTAGAAATGGAAGAGAGCAAGAAATTCACCCTGCTGTGTGCATGCAAAGAGAAACGCATGAAACATGTCTGTGTTTGCATCCCTCCCTGCCCCTTTCCTCTTCGACCTGTGACAATTACCTCTTTGCACCCTTTCCAAGCTCTGCAGGGGAAAACAATCGGCCCTGTCACTCATTCTTACGTGACAAAGACGATTGTGGTGGATAGAGAAAGTGGGGGAAGGGAGGGGTGTGAAGCCTGGAGTGATGCCCATGGCTGCTGGGCATCACAGGAAAGACTCTAGAGGACCAGGATGGCAGGCTGCAGTTATATCCAATGACATTCCCACAGTGTGGCACAGATGGCCAACTCGGGTTCTGCTTGGTGCCAGTTATCAACGGGGTCAGGTGCCAATCCGCTGGGCTCGGTTACAACACCGGTGGACAGCACTGGCCATCAGCGGTAGGAGTGCTGGCTGGTTCTCCCTGACCCTGGCAAGGCTTGAGAAAGAATGCAGTCTGCCTGCAGCTGGAAATTTCAGGGTCATTTCAAGAACGTGAGGGAGAGTAAGCCAGAGCGATTGCTCTCTTCTTGTCTCGCTTCTTGTCTCTGGCTAAGTCCTTCTCCGTGCTCCCCTTTTTTTGCTCCTTCTCATCTGTCCCCCCTTCTCTTCTTCACCCCTCCTTCCTGTCTTCCTTTCGTTTCCCCTCTCTCGCTTGTTGTGTGTGTACGTCTCACAGCTCTTTCACTCCCTCATGTCACTCAGACACCAAATCAACAAAAAATGCTAATGTGCATGCAAGGTCATTTGTGAACACTGCTGGTATGCACAGTAAAGACTCACTGGAAAGACTGCTTTTTCACAAGAATCTACAGAAATAAAATTTTTAAACACCAAAAACACACACACACACACACACACACACACACACACACACACACACACACACACACACACACACACAGCTGTTTCTCCTCCCATATCCTATCCACGTTGTTTACATCCAGCTCCATGTTCTCCATCGAAACGGGACATCCGACGCTGCTGACTGTGCGTTTCAGGATATGTGTCCGAAGAGAAATGCACATGCGTGCACACATGTGCTGACGACTTTGCCGTTAACACGTTATATTACGTATACGTAAATGCCGACACCGACATCAGGATGCACGGTGCACAAATCAGAGCAGACGAACACATGTGCACACACACACACACACACACACACACACACACAGACAATATAGTAAAAAGGAATAAGGCTTTCACTTACGGAATACTCGATGGTCCCCTTGGGTCGCTGGAAGGACATACGGCGTCCATCCTTCTTGTCAGGCGTCTTCTTCTGGCCGGTATCTGAAAGCAAGCGAGGAAAGGTGCGCATTATGTTCATCCTCCTCTCACAGCTTGTCACAAGCTGTCGCTTTTCCCAGCCTTGCGGCTAGACGGTTCATTCGTTAGTGGCGTTCGAGCGGTCCCTACCAGCCAGCTAGTGCTGCGAGCCGATCCTCTCTCGCCGCTTTTTCTCTCCACTCTCGCTCTTCCTCTCTCCCTCCCCCCCCTCCCTATTTCCCTCCCTCTTGCTCCCCCTCCCTCTCTCCTTCCTTCCTTCCTTTACTCTCACAGCGCAACGACAGCCTGGAAAGGCGTCTTCACCTTGTTCTGCCTCCTTTTGCTTCTGTTTCAAGCAGTGACCTCTTGTAAGGGTGTCCACAAATTTGTGTGTGTGTGTGTGTGTGAGTGTATGTGTGTGTGTCTATGCCTGGACTTCATAGCATGCATCTTCTTTCTTATTGGAGACGTTACTGCTAGGTGAGTCTGGGTGTGTTCTGAGAGCCTGATGTCTGCAGGATTTGTGTGTAGGTTCATAAGAGGTACCTGGGATGTTCATTTAGCCCTGCATGAGCAGTCTGCGTCTAACAGGTCCCTTACTTGAGTTTGTGTGACAAAAGAGAGACTCGTCTCAGGCACCATGAGTCATACAGCAGCCCTGCTATTTCTGGGGTTCTGGTGTGTTGAGGAGACAGCGGAACCAGCGAGTCTGCTCTGCTTTGATCATTGATGTGCAGGCAAAAATAGGGGAATACAGATTTGTGGATTTTAGGTTCTGTTAGGTTCTTTTTAGGTTTTAAAAAGAGATTTTTTTAATGATCTGGGTTAGGGTTAGGGAAACATTCATAGCTCCGTACTCAAATTTGTATTCAATTAGAAGCATTTCGATAGTTTTACCTAAAACATCAAAAAGTTTTGAGACTGGCTCTGTTTACAAGAAAGTACTAGAGTTATCTATGTTTACACACTATCACCTTCAAACACAGCAAAACAGCGCTCCCACTGAGTTCCTGCCACTGCTGGGATGTCTCCTTAAAGTCTTAGTTTCGAAGCGTGTCACGCACCTTCTGCGATCCACGCTGGATCTCTGCAATGGTGTCAAAGATTGCAAACTTTTAGCTGGATCTTCATCTTCAGGAAGAGGAAGAAGTCTACAAATCGGGTAGGGAGGGGGCGGATGTGAGATCATGTGGATCGTTCTCCAACGATCATCACGCACAAGTTGGCGAATGGTTTCGGTTGGGTTGAGCTCGGTGAAAACTTTTTTGCATTGAGCTTGCGTTTATGTTTTCCAGCGTTTGTATTTGTATTCGTTGCATGTCAACGGAGAAAAAATTTCATCACTCTTATTCAAGGCGAGTAAAATGAGTTAACACACATTCAGAGCAGAATACAGGTTATGAAATATAATTTTGAACCATGTTGTGCATTTTGTGATCAGTTATTTTGAGTTATCATAGCCTTTGTATACATCGTGCTGCCACATGATTGGCTGAGTGGACTACGTGAATAAAAAGGCATCCAGCTGTTTTCTATTCAAATGCCTAGTGAGTAAAGAAGCGTATTTGTATACGTTAAGCTTTATCCCTTTCAATAATATCTAATAATTTACATTCCCACAGAAAAAAAGGGAGTAAGTGAGACATCTTTATTTTCGATAAACATAAACCTCTATTTGTATGTATTATTTTGATATATTCAGCTTATGTGCTATTAGATAGGCCTATTCACACAGCAGCCTTACAAGCAAAACAAAGAGTCTAATATGTGTCTCTGGCACAGGGGCACAAGCTCCACCAAATCCCTTGAGAGTGAGTCAGTCACTCCTCAGCTCTGGAACATTCCTCCATCAGCTGATTCTATCTCAGCCACCCCTCTACTCTGACATACTTTTAAAAGACATTCATTTACCACTTATTTCCTACATTGTCCAGCATGAAAAACTTAAAGAACTGAACAAGACAAGACAATGGAAATGAGAAATTTATTTATATTTCAGTAGAAGATAGCAATAGATCTAATGGGATCATGAATATAAGTTAACGTGGGTTGTCTTGCATTGCGTCTGACATTTTCCCCACTAACAAAAAAACCTGCTCGAACATCACATTGCCCCAAATCTGGCTCAATAAATAAACACTTTTCATGGGTTGGAGTGGAAGATCTTGAGTGGGCTACTACAGAGCTCTGACCTCAACACAACTGAACTCTTTTTGGGTTGAATTGGATTTATTTAATTTATTATAACCGCAAATGATGATTAAATAAGGTATGTTCAAAAAGCACATACGAATCCTATGGTCAGGTCTCATGAAACCTTTGTCTATATAGTGTATGTGCTTTCACCTATAAGACAAGGAGGTTATTGTAGCCAGCAGTAGCAACACAGTGTAAATGTTCTACTCCAGTCACATGACTCTACGTCTAAAAGCCTTGTGTTTGCTCACACAAAGTAGGCTCTCATGGAGAGATTCTGCCTCGCCAGGGATCAGGACTGAGCTTCACCTTTAGCTAATAAAATCACTGGCAGGGCAAGATAGATTTCAGTTTTTTTCTCTGTCTTTCTTTTTCATTTGTCTGCATCGATCTATCGATCTATCGATCTATCGATCTATCGATCTATCTATCTATCATCTAGCTAGCTACGAAAATTTTGCAGACACCTGGTCCTAAGTACGGTATGTGCTTTTTGAGCATTGCATTCCACGTTTAGTCCCAATTTGCTCTTACAATTTCTTCCACTCTTCTGAAAAGATGTTCCACTAGATTTGGGAGTGTGCTTGTGAAGATTTATCTTCATCAGCCACAAGGGTGTTAGTAAAGTCAGGTAGTGATGTAGGTGAGGTGAGGAGACCTGGGGGGCAGTCAGCATTCCAATTCATCCCAAAGTTGTTCAGTAGGGTTCAGATCAGAGCGCTATAGCAGGCCACTCAAGATCTTCCTCTCCAAACCATGTAAAGCAGATCTTCATGGAGCTCACTTTGTGCACAGGGAAATTGCCATGCTGGAACAAGTTTGTGTTTTCAAGTTCAAGTGAACGCATAATTTTATTATACCGCATCCAAAGACGTCCTGTACAATTGTGTACCTTTAGCTTTGAAAAGAACCACATATGGCAGGAAAGGAGAGTTGTCCCAATTATAGACTGTCTGTCCGTCTGTCCGTCTGTCTGTCTGTCTGTCTGTCTGTCTGTCTGTCTGTCTTTTTGTTTTTGCAACAGTGTCTGTGCTGTGTGAAAGACAAGAACGCCTTTCTGACATGAAAAACAATTTTACTTTGCCAACTTGGTTTACTGCCAGCTGCAACTGCCCAGCTGAAGATATTTTTAGTTCACCCACTTATTTGCAGCTGAGAATGGTAGTGGATACATAATAAGCAGGTGGTTCATGGACACACACTAACAGAGAAACAGGAAGAAGATCTATTTTAAACCGTCACAACACAATATTGTGTATTAGCTCCAATAGGTTTTCTATTGAATTGATAAAGCACATTAGACATTACACAGCTGCACCTGCCTGATCTGATTAAAGATTCAACAGTGCTGTGGTATAAAGTAGGTTAATCTACATCGGGCCTCTGCAATTTAATAATTACCCGGTTTAGTAGGTGGGTTGGGAAACCCCTCTGGACTGGAACAGGGAAAACCTGACCTACATTGTAAAGGTTTGTCACAACGGTGCTTACTGTAATGTATACAAATATTAATCATATGAATTGTGATGGAGCAAATTCTCAACACTAATAAGCCCTCGTGAGCCAGCTGCAACCGCAACTCATTACTAAAGTATAGCGAGTATAGCTCTAGAGCTCTATTTTCTATAATGCAGTATCATAATTCCAATCGGTACCGGTGTATTGTTACAGCTTTACTTATTAAGCCTATATCTGATAAATCACTTATAAAAATAGATCAATAATAAAAAATATATAATTATGATGCTTCCTTAAGTTGGTTACCATACAAACAAATCATCCCACCAAATGATCGATTTTCACCTCTTCAATGAGAGAACGTGGCCTAAGGTTTTATTAACACTGTTATTTTTAACTAGAAAACGTCTGATCAAATCGAATGCTAATCTCATTTACACATAAATCCTGTACACATAATTTAATCTAAGTTCCAGAAAGACCAGACGAGTGAAAACCAATCAAAATGAGTCGATGTTCCAAGATAGCTAATACAGGATTGGCTATCTTGAATCATCAGCTCATTTTGATTGATGGTGAGCCAAGAGAGATCAAATTTAAGGACCATGACCTTTAACCCTGCAGTAAGGGAGAGCAGGTTTTACACAATGTTTACAACATGCACAAACAGCTGCGTTTCCTCACACGTCTACATGTGTTTCCTGACTGCGCCGCCTGCATAAATATCCTGAACAAACTGGGTACAGGGCATCGTAAACCTGCTAACAAATCAGACACATGCGCATTCGCCTAGTGGGAATCTGATGGAGACAATGTCCCTCTGAAGAAATTTCCATAGAAATAATAACTGTAAAGCACTAAAACTTGCACCAGGTGTCATTTCGTAAATACCCGAACAGACTAAGACAAGTTTTCGACAAAGGGTTAAGCGTTCGTCACATGGTTTAAACATTTATTGATTTTCAGATTTTTTAAGGTTCTGTGGCTCTCTTTAATATCATGACTCCAAGTAAAACTTTTTTTCAGTACATTTTTTCCAAGTGTAATTGGAGAAGTTAGTCATGTCCACACACTTCCTGATTCTATTACCAAACATTGTAATTTTCACAGCTTCCAGTGACTCGGTCAGCATCCTCCATTGATTGGTCAGAGGTAGACTTTCCTGATGAATTACCTAAAGTACTGAAATCTGATGAGTGCTTCAGGCAATGTTTGGTGAAGCATGCAAAGACAAGCTAAAACTTCTTGCCCGAGGTCAGCAAGTCCACCTTGCACAGCATTGCACTCACCCCCCTCATGGCCTGGCTGCTTACTTCATCACAGCCTTAATTCATTCACCTTCATTTAATTTTCTGCTCAGAGAGGTGGCGCAATTAGTGTGATGCGTTGACTGTATTGGGTGCCATGGCTTCAGGACACTAAAGGATGTAATCAGAGTAGTTTGGAGCTTCAGTTGTGTGTGTGTGTGTGTGTGTGTGTGTGTGTGTTTATGTTGGGACAGCAGTTTGGCCACAGCTTCGAGATGTGGGTAGGGGAGTGGTCACCACTTTCCCCTCGTTAACACCCGACTATGCTCAATTCATCAAACTTTGATCCTGTCAGTGGCTCGGCGAGTCACTTCGCGCCTGAGCTTCTCATTAACACGCGCTCTGGGCTCTAATTGCACCGCAATTGGTGCTCGAACATGACATTTAGATTGCAAATCAAATCAATCCACAGCTACTGTATAGCTACTTTATCAGGTTTTGCAAAGCAAGGTTAATTTCACTGTAGCACAACGCAAAAAAAAAAAACCAGGGGGAAGACTAAGTGATCTTCAACTGTTTCTGTGCCCACTCTCTTGTCTGATAAAGTGGAATCCAGTGTAGTTACCTGCCTTTGAAGCACATCTTCAGAAAAAAGCTGCTTTTCTGCTCACTATGATTGTAAATCATGGCTATGTTAGTTAACTTTCTAAGTGTCCATTATGGCGCCAATTTTTAAACCACTGAAATTACATTTTCCACATTCTGATGTTTGATGTAACTTTCACTGACATTCTTGAGATGCAGCTGCATGGTTTTGCGCATTAGATTGCCGATTTACATGCATGTGCAGGTGTACAGTGTATCCTCCACGGCCTGAACTACATTTCATGCAAAACTCCATAAAAGTCCCTGCAGCTTGCTGGGTCATAACCTCTGCACGCCCCATGTGACAACCTCAATCACCTGTTGATAATCTGGCTTTTGTGGTGACACCGACTTCTCCAGTTACACCCCCCCAAATCAATACAGAGAGAAAAAAAGTGCTGAGATAAGCTTAAGAGAACACGGATTCTGAAACACAATACTTTACCCCTCCACAGAGTCCTCAAATCTCCGGGCTACTCGAATATCTTAACAAAGAGTGATCTTTTTTCAAACAAGTGAGTTTTTTGTTGTTGTTGTTTTGCTAAATCTATCTATCTATCTATCTATCTATCTATCTATCTATCTATCTATCTATCTATCTATCTATCTATCTATCTATCTATCTTTAATTAGTAGTGTTTTGGGGGGAATTTTTCTTTCCTCCTTTCATCAATATGCAACAATTAAAAATAAATAAATAAATAAAACAATAAATAATATATATATATATATATATATATATATATATATATATATATATATATATATATAAAATTTTTATTTTATTTATTTATTTTTACAGCATTTTAAGAAGCACATTTGTTTGTAAATTTAAGCATATAGTTGTAATTTCTTTTTTTTACTTTTTTAATATCAAGATTACTTTTTTTAAATAAATTATATTTAAATGGAAGATTTTAATATACTGTTATAAAAAAAAAAAAAAAAAAAAAAAAAAAAAGGATCTGTCCTGTAACACAAGGGTAGCGAAGAGCAGATACAAGTGCAGAAAAACTTTAATAAATGAATTATATTACAAACATACGCTTTTATCCGTAATGAGTTCCATTTCATCTTTAAACTAATTGTTCAGGTAGACAGAGGCTGTCCTACAATTTATTATTATTTCTTTTTCAGAACTCATACCTCCCCTCCAGCTCATTCTCAGTGTGATGCCTAAGAATAAAAATACCCCTTGCCTGATTTGTAACAGCAGTGTGATTCGGATGCAAAACAGCAAAGAGCAGACTCTTTAAATTTATCTGCGTGACTGAGAAGAGCATGAGGCCGTGCCGTGACTAGTCAGTGAACCCTTCCTCCTCTGCACTGACCTCGTGGCACATTATTCATCTCCCAGCATGTGGATGCTGCTGACAGCTTCAGTACAAAATCTATACCTCCCTTTAATCCAGCAGGGGCGGAGAAATAGAGCAGGTCAAGGAGGAGAGAGGGAAAAAAGAAAAGAAAAACAGCCATTGCTATTTGGTGCTACATGGATTGGTAAACACTGTTTTTTTAGTTTGGCTTGTAGTCAAAGTCTGACTAGCAATCAGACGGAGGGGCAGGCTTTTTTTGGGAGCTGCGTGTCGGCCCCTCCCTGCCAGTTTGGCATTTAGACTGCATGAGTGAGAAGCAAATAACGACGTGCCAGCCACAGCCTGCAGTAATCAATGGCAGGCTGAGGTGAGGTCATGGTGGCAAACCACGTGAGTTGGATCTTCCGATTCTGCTGCTCTAGCTAGCTTTCAAGGGCTAATGAGGAGAACAATGAATGAAAGCTAACAGGCACAGTTAGCATAGGACGTAATGACTAAATGGTGCTAAAAACAAAATGAGGGGTTCTCAGTCAGGCTTTTATTACTATTTGTGCATAACAGATGCACAATGAAGATTTCAAGGTTGCAGGCTGTAGTGCTTAAAATCGTTCTTTAGCGGCTTTTACAATATTCCCATGCAATTCGCCTGAATTTGGCTACTTCATTTAAAATGTCTGTTACTGTGTTCTGACCCTGACAGTAGCTCTTCCTGCTAGTCAGATCAGAGCTGCTCAGTAACACAGGCTTTCCTTCAAAGGAAATGCAGAAAGCTTTCTACATAATGGGATGGCCATGAGAGGGCTTCTCAATGTGACTTTGCAGACTGCTCCTTTAACATTAAAAAATTTATTCAATCATCTTCAGCGAGCACTTTATCCATTAGACCCCTGTCTAATACCACATTCAACTAAACGTCTGGGGGAAAAAAAATGTTCCAACTCAGGAAAATGGGACAGTCTTTTCAGCAGGTGACTTTCAAAAAATGTCAAAAAATACGAGTCTTTCCTTTAGCTCGACCGACAAACCAGCATGTTTGTGAAATCTATGACGGGCACAGATTTGAGAAGATAAATTTATATCACTCATCAAAATGAGTGCGCTTTCTAACAAAATACTACGGTCAACGGCTTCTCTCACCACTATGTAGCTTTAAGGTTTTGAAAGCAAATCGTTCAGAAAATTAGTTAAGACTTCTCATTTCCAAGTTAAGTGAAACGTAGAATGAATAAAAACAATTGTATTTTTATTTTCGAAAAAAAAAGAAAAAAAAAGAAAAGTTTTTCAGGTAAGGTAACCTCGATATTATGGAATTTTATTTTATTTTATTATTTTATTTAAAGATTTTTATTTTGAACATAAATAAACCGCACCTGTCTATAAGCCGCAGGTGTCTACACTGAAACTAATGAACTTTACACAGACTTTAACGAAAGACAGTGTCTGTTACACGGCTTGTATCTAAACAGTAGCCTACCAAGAAAGTCATTGTTCACTGTCTTCCTCCTTCCTTTCACAACAATTTCTCTCTCGAGTTTATATTTTGGCATCGTTGTGCGATTCAGTGGGAGCGCATCTGATTTAATATAAAGAATTTCATTGGTTTACCTGAAACCGTTCGGCAATTTCATTGGTCTATAATTTTGGCTTGAAGTTTGTACAACCGAGAAAAACCCCGGAAAAATCTATAAATTAGCCGCTTTATTGTTTAAGCTGCAGGGTTCAAAGAGTGGGGAAAAAATAGCAGCTTATAGTCCGGAAAATACGGTAAGTTTGAAAGTCAGCTGACCTCAATTGATTACAGAGCATGCAAACAGAATCACTCCTGTTATCTTCATGAAACTTTCCCACATCAATGTGACAAAACAGGTTGCCCTGTTAAGATCCTGAAATCTGGTCAGACTAGCTTAAAGAGCTGTTACGATGCAATCAGAAGACTCCACTCTAGAATTGCAGTGAGTGTAATTCTATGGGTAAGAAATTTCTAGGTTTGCCCAAAGTGTGCAACTCTTGCAAAAGAACATAAGCGAGAAACTCAAATTCCTGTTGCTACATTCTAGAGTGTCACGAGCCTTACATAACACCAACCGCACGGTTTCCTAATTCGAAGAATTTGATACGTGCGCTTGTCGTGTCTGCAGCTACCGAACGGTTGCGTCATGCAGAGAGTGCATTAGTAAACTGGAATGTGAATCTTGTGTGTTTTTTAAATGGATGAAATCAAAAGCATGATTATATATTCCATATACATAGCAGTGCTGTAATGGCTTCCTGCGACATGCACATATAACAAAGACTGTTAGACTGGCTTGCTGGTCATGTGTTTCTTGAGAAAATGCCCTTCTGCTTGTGGTGAATAATTGTCTCTAATACCTCTAATGTCTTTCCGTGCCATTTTGCATGGAAGGCGAAAGCTGTGCACCTCATTCGTTGCTGCACTAATCAGAGACTGCAATTAAGCTGCCTCCGAACCTGGCATGCTTTAAATACATAATGGTGCGTATCTATTTTTAAAGCGCCACTTCAGTTACTCTGCTGTCCGTCAAAAATGGCTGAAACTCTTAAACTCTACTGCAATCATTTCTTGGCATGTTTTCACTTTAGGCACAAATACCCAGTTTGGGCTTGGAGATTTTGTTTGGAGCTTTCTTGTACAATTATTGTACATCAATTATATATTACACAAGAATGTATGTAATTCAATTACATACATAACGTGTCTTCCTGCAGGGGAACTTGATGTAGCATGCAGGTTGCCATGCATTTTGTTCTCAGCAAGCATACATCAGTCGTATTAAAAAGTGCCTTTATGGTGTTGCTGCTGATACAGAATGATGACGAAACGGGAGCCGTCACACCTCCAGCGTACATGCAAAATTCTGCGACTTGACATTATATGTATAGCAAATCAGGTGGCTCTGAAAGAGGAAGTAGTGTGGCAAGGCAAATAGTTTTAGAGTTAAGTTAAGACTTAACATCAGGTCACAGTTTTATTTTAGTTGGAGCATAGACAAATATCTGGAGAAAATTAGAATACAGAAACTAGTTTACAGCAAATATAAACACAATTTTATATCACTTTCACCATTGGGTCATTACGAATACGCCGAATGACCAAGTGTGAATTGTTGGTACTAAAACACTTTTCTGACTCCATTTGTCACACAATTCACTAAACCTTTAAACATCACACATGACCACATGACTGATTTGCCTATTCCAACATGCCCAGCAATCAGAAAACAAAACATATTAGCACAGAAGTGAGGTACATGTGCTACAGGCCAAAAGGTTGTTTGCTCAAATACAGTAAACAGAAAAATCCTTAAAAATGTTTATTTTTATTATTTTTTTTTTTATTGTAGAAATACAGTACACTGTATCAAATTAAAAGTAAGTACATGTATGTATGTAACAGTATACAGTTCTGCAGTAGCGTAGCCGATGCGTAGTTTCTCTGCTTGTTTATTGGTTGAAGTGTCCTATAACGTCAAAAAAGAGTCACCGCATTCTTTACTTTTTTTTTACTGTATTACCATTTGCCTTCGTTTTATAATTAATAATTATATATGTATTAATACATTGCACTATTTCAACATAAAAACAATTCCAAGTTTTTTGGTCTATCGTGCTCTCCGCGAGAGACCGGGAAAATCAGCCAAACTAATTAGTTATGTGGCAAATGCATTTAGGCGATAAACAGGGGGCGTGAGATTCGAACCGCGGTAATGCAGGGATTTACTGTATCTGGCAACGCAATTGTAGGGTCTTTGAAAAAGAAAAAGCCCTAAACTCAATTGAGTTTATTTGGATTGAATTTGGGGTTTTTAAAAAAAAAAAAAAAAAAAAAAAACCTCTTTGTGCTTGATTGTGACACACCTGCCATAAATTGTCACCTTCCCAAGCAATGACTCAGTTTTCATTGGCATTGGGATTAGAATAAATTCAGAAATAAATAAATAAAAATAGCAACAGCAGAATCCATAGACATGCAGGGAAGCTCTCTATGATTAAGTATTATGTGCAGGAGGGAACTGTTTTTGTCTGGTTTGGCTACAAACAAGCGCTATTAGTAGCAATGTTATTACTGGGGAAAAATTATTATTATTATTTTATTTTTTATTTTTTTAGGAATATGGATGTTTGTAGTTCATGGCCCAGTTAACAAGGCTGCTAATGTTAAATATTCACTTGCAAAAGAATACACATTTATAGTTTACCATAGGTATAACTTCATTATATAGAATCCTCCTACTGATGCAGTTAAACCTATGGTAAACTATAGGAATCCTCCTACTGATGGCTTTTAGATGAGTGATGAATTAGCAGTCACAATCCTTTCATTTTTTTTTTTATTCAGATGTTATTATTATGATATTATTATTATAATTTTTTTTATTTTTTATTATTATAGGTATGGGAATTATACCACGAACCAGTTATAGGAATTATACCAGGATTTATAGAATGAGTTATATAAGTTATAGTGGGGGTTATAGATAGTAGAAGTAATTTGAGTTATAGTAGAAGTTATATGAGTTATAGTAGAAGTAATTTGAGTTATAGTAGAAGTTATAGGAGTTATAGTAGTAGTTATATGAGTTATAGTAGAAGTTATAGGAGTTATAGTAGAAGTAATTTGAGTTATAGTAGAAGTTATAGTAGTTATAGAAGCAGTAATATGAGGTATAGTAGAAGTTATTGGAGTTATAGTAGAAGTAATTTGAGCTATAGTAGTAGTTATTTGAGTTATAGTAGGAGTTATATGAGTTATAGTAGAAATTATTTGAGTTATGATAGAAGTTATAGTAGTTATAGTAGCAGTTATATTAGTTATAGTAGAAGTTATATGAGTTACAGTAGAAGTTATAGGAGTTATAGTAGAAGTAATTTGAGTTATAGTAGCAGTTATATGAGTTATAGTAGAAGTTATAGGAGTTATAGTAGAAGTTATATTAGTTATAGTAGAAGTTATATGAGTTACAGTAGAAGTTATAGGAGTTATAGTAGAAGTAATTTGAGTTATAGTAGCAGTTATATGAGTTAAATTAGAAGATATAGGAGTTATAGTAGAAGTTATGAGTTATAGTTGCAGTTATATAAGTTATAGTAGCAGTTATAGGACTTAGATGTTATAAGACCAGATGTTATAAGAGTTATACTATGAGTTATAGGAATTAGAGAAGAGGTTATAGAAGTTATAGTATGAGTTATAAGAGTTATATCAGAGGTTATAGAATAATTTATGAGTTATATGAGGGATTATAGTAGAAGAAATGTGAATGGTTAATGGTTTAGTCAGCAGCAGAAAGTTTCCCCCTCAACATGTCAATCCTCATGGCACACCTTTCAAAGTTTTTAACATGTAAACATTCAACAAAACTTCACATAACATCCTGTAAACTGCTTAAAGCCCACCCGTGTTTATACCACACGCCACGCTCGGCAGTCAGCACCCAACCCACTCTGAGTGTAGACATGCTAACTCGCTAAAACAACCCCACGACTTCCAGCTAGTTCCAGCTCCGTCTACAGAAAACACACAGACAGGGAGTGTGTGTGTGTGTGTGTGTGTGTGTGTGTGTGTGTGTGTGTGTGTGTGTGTGTGTGAGAGAGAGAGAGAGAGAGAGAGAGAGAGAGAGAGAGAGAGAGACCTGCGCGGTGAGTCTGGGCGCCGTCCGTGCCGTGACCCTGCTCCGAGTAGTCGGTGAAGTGAACCTCGCGCGCGGTGGCGGCGGCCCAGACCCGGCCGGAGATCGCGTCACGGACAGCTCTCGCTCCCGAACCGGTCCACGAGAGAAGATAGTCCATGCTCGCGCTGTTCACGCGCACATGCAAATAATGCCTAATAACTTAATAGAGCCTTGATAACTTGGGGCGATCGTGCACGGTGCACGCATGAGTACGGTGGAATACCAGCACTCTCTCTCACACACACACACACACACACTCAACTCACACACACTCACAGAAACAGGAACTGCAACGGACATCAACAACTGCGAAACTTTTCTCCCTATCCGCACGCACGCGCGCGCGCGCCCTCGTCGCAGCAGTTCACTGTTCACCACAACTCCTGCCAAAGCAATTCATTTCTACACCATATGCACAAAAAATGGTTTACCATCAGTTTCCTGTGTGCTTCTTATTGAACGTCCCATTTCACAGCTAGAGCCCATTTGCTCTTCTACAGAGCTTTATAGCAGGTCACTCAAAGCTATTTCAAGCAAATCTTCATGTTGGCATGGTGTATTTTCATTGTCATTTGTTATATTTTTAATGTTATTACTTTTACATATTTTGCATAATCAGTACATTCAAAGCAAGTGATTATTTATAATGAGTATATCCAAAGTAAGTGATTCATGTGTGAAATCCTGAGAAAGCATTAGTCTACTTACCAGGTGCATTGACTTCATGTTTGGAGGTCTTGGACAGGCCAAGGCCTGGACCATGCTGAACCACATGTTACTTTTGATATTAAAAAAAAAAAAAAAAAAAACAAACAAAAAAAAAAAAGATGGATGGGAATTGCCACCATTATGCCATTAAAAGTCCTGAAAAGTTTATAAGAAAAAAGATCATATATAAAATAGAATTATACGAAATTATAATCATTATGCAAAATAGAAGAAAAAAGAGGGGTGTTACCTAGGATGTAAGAAAAAGTATAAAGAGGCTGTGCTATGATTTTGGACTATTCCATGTACCTGTATGACTTTGTTTTTGATAATATAAAGCCTAATTGACATCACAACCCTGGATTCTACATTTAGTCTACTATTTTCGATTGGTGTTTTAACTTTGTTGCTCAATTTTTTGATTTTGTTTTCAGTTTCAACTAGTTTCAACACTGGCTTTGTGCACAAGGGCACTGCCATGCTCGAACAGGTTTGGGCCTTCTAGTTCGAGTAAAGAGAAAATATTATACCATCACATTCAAAGACATCTTATACAATACTGAGAATTCAGCTTTGCGTCTACAGTTCAGGGGAAGAACCACTTACGCCTGAAAAAGTCAGGTGTCCCAATACTTATAGTATAGACTTTGTGTTTAATCAATACATTTTAAAATGAGAAACCGTCGTAAACTGTATTTTTTGATAATAGTCAAAAACAGAGCTTGTCACGTTCATAAGAAATCCCTGAACACTTACCCACAGTGGACAAACCTGCTAAAAACCTCACTATTTTATGATTTAATAAATTTCTATGCTAAACAACAGAATCTGTTATCATTAAAAGTGTCTGCAATACAACAACACAATGACACTGTCTGAATAATATTCCTTTTGCCAAATCCAAAACAGAGCTTTCAGAGCTTTTATTTTGAAATATATATCCTCTATAATAAATATACTGTATATAAACAAGCACTTCCAGATTATATATTACAGGTATATTGGAAAATCTGTTGTATGAAAATTTAGTTATAAAACATCAGGCTGTCAGCATCACATTCAGAAAGACCAACAGAAGTGATAAACAGCTTGTCGCAGTAGTCTACAATATTATAACAGACAACCTTTAGCATGCTTTGCCTGTAATACTACTCCCATACATTGGTTGCGCATGCGGCCAGTTTGCTAGGGTGCAAATGTGCTCCTGCTGAATATGTTTCAATTGTCGCTTTTATTGAGTGCAGTCATTCTTGAATCTGACTAAATCTGAAAGGGTGTTGATTAATTCAAAAGCAGCTCACAATAGTCCTGGATTTAAGGCCCATCACAGGTTTACATTAAGGTACTTATATATAGAATCGTTTCTATAGTAACAGGCCATCCACAAAGGCTTATCTGGATGAATGCTTCACATAATATTAGCCTGAATTGAGCATGTTATTTTATTAAGGTCAATCTATCACTGTTGATACGCCGATGTCTGGTAAAAGACATTTACGGGAAGAGTCTCCAATGTAGGTGCTTTGTAACGATCAGTACATTTTCCGTACTTCCACACAATGCAGGTTTCTTTGTAAACTCACAAAGTGTGTTGTTAAGCAAGATTATCAATTATATTACCAAAATAGGAACCGATATCTCCAAGAGTATTTATTATGTCGGTTATATATCAGCTAGAATGCAAATTTGTGGAGAAGAGGCAAAAAAAAGGTAGTTTGCCTACAGCGTGATTTTATGAATAATTCAATAAATACATAACGGATTGTAATTATCCTGTAAGAAACATCGTAGCAGAGGTTGTGTTTAACAATTTACAGTGCAGCTCCCAAACTGCGCACTTTAGCGTCACGTTGTTGAACACGTTTGATTCCACTCGAGAAGAGCTCCAGCGGGTGTGTCAGCGCCGTGGAGGTGTGCGACGCCGTTCTGTGGCACGAGTATGGCATGGGCTGTCTGGTCTCTGACAGAAACATTTTAATAAGGTTGGGAAAATTCCTTTTGCTCTGTGAAACTGTAATTGCTGATTAGAAATTTCACGTCACTGGTGGGGGGAAAAAGGCTCCAGGTAAGAAATGTACATTCTGGTGTCAACATGCCATCATTTAATAGTTGCTAAATATAGAAACAGAACAATTCAACTCTACTTTTTCTCTCTCTCTTTCTGAGTGTATAAAATCATACAGGAGTGCAATAACATTTCAAACGTAGGGACTCTACTGACGTAGGGACTCTACTGACGTAGGACTCTACTGACTCTATTTGAACAATTGCTGATTGCTTATCTTTTGTATTTTTTAGATTAGACTTGCATTCCAAAAGGTCACAAGTAGAAGTGTTTCTTCTGCCAAACTTCAACCAGAAATTCAAAGACACTGAAGTCTCCCCCTCTGCTGGAGGACTCGAGTATTACAGTTACACCTCACACACTAGTGAGATCATTTTAGTGACTTTCATCAAAACAAACGAGAACGAATCTTTTTTTGAGGCATTTAGTTCATTTCTTTTCTCTGATCATAAATGAAATTAAATGTTACATTTTCAATAAGAAGATCCCCCAACATGTCTACATACACAAATCTTGACTACATATCCAAATATGTATACCTGTGTAAGGCATATATAGGAATCACTGGATAAAAGAACGAACGAACGACTCTGACTGAGTGTAGAGAGGTAAACTACTCAATTCTGTTTCCTGTACATAACCTACAGAGGTTTGTGCTTGTGCGCATCGAGTATAAAATGAACGAATCTCTCATTGAGACGACTTGTTCTTCTAAATCACATGAAAGACTCGTACAAATGCTTTGTCGCTCCAGCTAGCAGGGTACATCAATGCACCTCTGAACACTGTACATTTTATTACCCTGTTGTTTGTATGAACCCCTAGTGATAGAAATGTACCTTTGTGTCCTGGTATGGTTTAAAATGACTTCCGTAGCATTTCACTGCTCTCATTATGGAAAGATATCTGGATGCAAGATTTCCTGTATCTTGATTTTTCTGTGTGTAATCTGCTCTCTCACATGTCCCGAATACCAAATGTGGTCATAAGACTTGTAGCTGCTTGACAGAAAATATGCCTTGCTTTTTACGATTCCTTCGTTAACTCCCCGTTGTAGTTGATAACTATTTTCGCCTAATCCCCTGGAAATTAGCAACTAATAAGTGCAAAGGAACAAACTAGAATCTGTAAATGCAACACCTGGTGTTGGCATCTGGTTATATAGACTGCAAAAGTCTGGCTACGAGAAGACAAGGAGAATAGAAAGCTCAGACTGGGACGCGCAGCATCGCTAGACATTTAGAAAGCTCTCTAGGATCTGTCTTCATTGAGACGCTGCAGTTTTGCCCTGCACACACCAGCCCCACTGGGGAGAAGCCAGGAGCAATAAATAGGTTTGAAAAGGCCGCAGAGGTTGTGCACAAACCTTGTTGTGCTATAAAGTACTGTGTCGCCAACAAAAAAAACAAGTCGCCAGTGCAATCATCAAGTCATACGCTATATGGCACAGGAAACTATTCTATTACATATATATATATATATATATATATATATATATATATATATATATATATATATATATATATATATATATATATATATATATATATATATATAAAAGAAATATCTTATACAGGATACAAACACATGCATTAAAAGTGTCGAAAAACGAGCCCTGGCTGAAATAATATTTTTATATATATATATATATATATATATATATATATATATATATATATATATATATATATATATATATATATATATATATATATATATGGAAACAACATGATCTCACTTTCGGACCCACCCTACTCGCCAGATTTGGCCCCTCTTCGCCCTCTTCTCGGAGATGAAGATCCTGCTTATGTTATCTTCAGAATCTTGGTGTTTAAGGACACCAGACATTAACTCACAGCCAGATTATCTCACCGGAATTTGGACCTTTGACTGTTTTCTGGTTTGTGTTGTTTCTCTGCAAAATATTGCTCTGTTTGCTGTGTCTGATTTTTGGACTGTTCTAGAATTTGTTTTTTTTTCTTCCCTGCATTGCTCTGCTAATGGTTTTGCAATTAGGACTGTATTATTGGACTGACCCTTTGATCTGCCCTGTGTTGCCCCATTCGCTGGCCTCTGTTAGGTGGACTATATTTTTGGACTTGTTTTAATTGACCTATTTTTGCTCCCGCACCAGTATCCTGCGTTTTCGGACAGTCAAGTTTTCGGACAGTCAAGTTTTCGGACTTCCTTCCTGCTCATTGGCACATTTTTCCCTGCTTATATCATTAAAACGTTTTCACCGTACCCCTTTTGCGTCCTGCATTTGGGTCCTTCCAGTCACCGCTACTGACAGATCAAAGGTGTTTTGATTTTGAAAGTGTGAATCGCAGAAGGTGCTTGATAGCTTTAAAAAGAAGACTATCAGGATACATTCCAGAAATGGCACGAATGCTGGGAATGCTGTATTGCTGTCCAAGGTGACTATTTGCAAGGTGATAGTGTGTAAACTTGATAAATAAAGTAAATAAATATAGATAAATATATGATGATTAAAAAAATTTATAAAAATTCTAGCTCATGTTGTAAAAAAGAGGGTAAATTGCACTTTCTTCTTCAAGCAATTACTACACATACCATGAGTAGCAATTTAAAACAATGAAGTTGGGCAGCTTTATGTGTTGTGGAGGAAAACCAAATTAAAGTATTAATTCGAAATTGTAATTAAATTAGAAATAAGAGGGAAAACTGCTTTAATCTGCGAATTGCAACACTGCACTGGTATCAAATGGATCTTTTTTGTGGTAGGAACAGGAAATCCACTTCACAGCGCTTTGCATTTGCACCCTTTTCCATTTATAGCAAGCAAGATTCAGAAAACATTTCTACTATATTGACGAATAAAGGCAAAATCCAGGCAAAATGCTCATAAGCCCTTCTTAAACCAGACTCTAAAATACTTATATACTTATAACAGTGTGTACAGGATCAAATGATGTTTTATAAGAGTGGAAGCAAAATTGTTAATTCATATCAAACATGATTAATTACAACTAAGTCTATTAATACAGAAATATAATGGCGGCCTACTAGACTCAATTTAGATGTCTATTTCGATGCCTGTTTTTTCCCCCCTCATCACTGCTATACAGTATGTGTAGTTAAATTTTTCAATTTTAAGCTTTTCAATTGTGCAATCATCAGCAAATTACAGCAGAGTGAGGAAATGAATCAACTTTATGAAGAAACCGGAAATCTACTTTCACAATGCTTTGCAGCATACCCTTTTCCTATAACAGCGAGCAGCACTAAAAAAAAACCAATTCTCTTACAGTATATGGACAAATAAATGTAAAACAAAGAAGAGCAAGCGTCCCCTATCTTCAGCTCTCCTACTCAGACTCGAAGATACATCTGTACACGTTAAAAAGGCATCGATTAGCGTTCTTCTGCAGATAATTAAACCGCAGTTTAACAGCCTTGTGAAGGATCCGCTTGTTTCGAAGATGCAAAATAAAAAGAAAGAAAAAAAGAAGAACCTTATTAAGCAAGACAGATTAAAGCCAGGCATCCTCCTCCCACTCTGTCATCCTTTCAGTGTCTTCTGCAATACATCAAATCAATTCCGTCTTCTTCTTTCCAGAACAATAGCAAGAGTATGAAATGAAGTTCTGCAGAATGAGATGGATGGACATTGTCCCCAAGGTTGCATTAGTTCTTGTAAATGAGCTGTGTAAGATCTTAGTCAAGTCAAGTTTATTTGTATAGCGTTTTTCACAACGGACATTGTCTCAAAGCAGCTTTACAGAATTTAAGAGTTAAGGTGAACGATGTGTATTTATCCCTGATAAACAGCCTGGGGTGACTGTGGCAAGGAAAAACTCCCTTAGATGTTATGAGGAAGAAACCTTGAGGGGAACCAAACTGAAAAAGGCGAACCCATCCTCATTTGGGTGATATCAAGAGAGTGGTTATAGTCATTATAACAATACAGAACACTGGACAGTGAGAACTAACATGAGCAATGGAATGTACGATTATGAGTAATGTTCTTTTTACAGTCTTTTGAGGTTATGGAGCTTCTCCATTCCAGAGCCTTTAAACACTCAAAGGTGTGGAATCCAATGAAGCTGGTACGTCTCTAGATGGTTCGGGATGTTTGCAGGAGTGCACTGAGAATGCATTTGAATTCCATGCTGTAAAGTTTGCACAGTTTTTGTTGGATTAGTCTTTAAGCTTCAGGGTTTTATTTTTTTATAAATGCAACATTCTATGAAAGAAGATTTTAATACAAAACTACAAATACAACATCTTTAAAAATATTATCTGGAGAAACACGACTACCGTTCAAACCGAACAACCCCGAACAGCCAACATCTGCATGTTAGTCTGAGCGTTTTCTGTTTGCTGAGCCAATTAGTCAGACAGAAATGGGGCCAATACTCATTTGGCCCTGTGCAGATGCAACTAATAGCATAGGCAGTCATGCACTTCTGCTCTAATGAATAAGCACTAAATACAAGAGAATTCACACACACACACACACACACACACACACACACACACACACACACACACACACACACACACACACACACACACACACACACACACACACACACACACACACACACACAGCCTGTGTATCGTGCTCAAGGCTAATGCAACACCGGAGAAAAAAAAGAAGTCAATTCTGTTTATTCAATTACACCATTGGAACGCTGGTTGCGGAAGCTATTTAGATGAGGAATACTGTAAACCTTAGAGTCGAGGGGTTATGAAGCTCCGGAGGTTTTATTTAGACCTCTGGATGTAACTCTGGGTTTAAGCACTCTTCAGAGATTGCAGGAAGAGATGTAGATTTAGAGTGAGACAGAGGCTCGTCTCAGTTACGTATCGCTTTATGAAATAGAAAAGAGTGATAGAATATTAGTGAAAAAACCTTGAGATTGTTGTTAGGAATCCTAAAGAACAATAATGCAAAATAATATGGATGGGAACGATCAATTGCTATTTATCAAGGTAGAAATCAAATTTATGGAGAAATAGATTGACAATGTACCAATTTAGCATTCTGTGTTTATTTCAATGCCGGCATTTTATCATCAATCAGGCATAACATTGTGACATTATAACATTATGACAGGTGAAGTGAATAACACTGATTATTGATTACTGATGATTGTTTTTATTATTAAGGGAAAACTACATCAAAACCTACATGGCCCTGTTTGAAAAAGTGTTTGGGCCACCCTTAGCAGCAACAACTGCAATCAAGCGTTTGCAATAACTTGCAATGAGTCTGTTAAATCGCTGTGGAGAAATTTTGGTCCACTCATCTATCCAGGATTGTTGTAATTCAGCCACACTGGGCCACTCCAAAGTCTGTAGTTTTGGATTTAGTTTTTAATAAAAACCTTCATTGCAAAACTGCATGTTGTGTTCACTTGTGTTATCTTTTACTAATATTTAAATTAGTTTAATGATCTGAAACATTAAAGTGTGACAGAAAAATAAGAAATCAGGAAGGGGACAAACACTTTTTTCACATCACTGTACAAGCAAATGATCCGTAACCTGACAATGAATACGAGTAACTTTCTTGATTATACATATTTAGACTTAAATTACCAAATCTGAACAGAGCCCTATATGAGCAATCAAGACATTGTTACCGAGTAGAATTATTGATTTCTGAAAGCACTAGGATAAAAAATGGAACAGTGTCAGTGTTACAGAGTGCTCACGCTGTCGTTGTTTCAAGTGTAAACTGAGCAGACATATAATAGCCCAGATCAGGGTGCCTCATTACGAAAGTACCTCTTTCACTCTCTGAGTGTAGACAGCGGCGTCTAAAGCGTGATTATGTTGTCCAAAACACCGTTGTGATGCATGAATATTCAGGAAGAGAAAGAAGGAAGGCTATGATCACTGGAAGAGTGGGTGTAAAAACATATACCAAAAACATCATATTTGCTTCTCTTGCTCTAATGTGAAAAGCTGCTTTATGATTATTTCAATAGTTTACTGGTTGGAAGCAATTTTACTTGCAAACTTGGCGGAGGAAATGGTGGATGCAATGGTTTTCAGCTGACTGTAATTGATGTGTCTTGTTGTAATACACCGAATTCTCCACTATGAACAATTTTTATCAATTTGTTTTTCCTGTCCGAATAACCCTGGTGGAGGTTATTCCAACAGATCTCGGGCTGTTATTATCCACAATCCCCTTCCAGAATGAGGCCTGCCATGGATTGTCAAGTGAATTAGCTCTCATTTATGTAGAAGGAGGCATTCATTAGCGTTAGCCGTCTGAACATTCTACCCTTATCTGGATTTTACCACACAAGATCTTATCCGCCGTATCACCATCCAATCACGTGCCGGCATCAAACACCACTACACATGGCCATCCGGCTTCTACCAGGGCACATGGTTTAAACAGGATGTAGGATTTCATCAGGCGCTGCTTATTCATGACGAATACAAATAATGATCAAGTGAAACAAAAAGGCAGTTTCTGGATGAGTAGATGAACAGAGATGACAGAGCAAACAGAGAAAACATCTCTGCACAACGGAGGATAATCGTCACACAGATAATTTTAGCAAATATGACCCCCTAGTCATGCAAAATAATGTTCACGTCTGCATCAGAATGCCTTCTTCTATCTCTCATTCTCACACAGGGCATCGGTTTGTTTAAGCCACAGCCATGCCTGCTTTCGGGGCACATGCTGGGAGATCAGGCTCTGTTGTTTGGTTTAGAGCCCACCGACCGCATCATATGACCCCCAATTTGAAGTTTTCTCAAGGTTACAGAGTTTCAGCTACATGTCCTACTTTACAAAAACATTCGAGGACACGTTAGAAAAAACAAAACTCCCAAAATACAGAATAACCTTAATCTTGTTTATTGCCAAGAAATAATAATACAATAGTCTGCAAAATGTAGCACACTTGGAAAAATGCTTAAATATAACAAAATGTGTCTTTTTTTTCTATTATAAGATCACAATCATTGCAATACTTATTTCCAGTGTTTCTTGTGGCAAATCTACTGAGCTAAGGCCCAGACCCATAACCACTTAGACGTATTTTCATTTGGTAAATTGTCATTGGTTTGCGGTTTGCAGCTGTTATGTTTTCATAAAGTACAAAAGAACTAATATCATGCAAAAATTTCATTTAAATAAATCACTCAGATTTGGTTAAAATTGCCACATTGATTACACTGACTCAGCAAAATATATTTAACTGGACCCAACAACATACTTGTGAAAACACTGAAGCAGAGCCGGTAAATAAAGGTCCATATTCTGTTTCTGTTATTATAATCTGAACTCTATGAAACACTATTTGTATTGCCAATACAAATTAGGGGGCAAGTGGCAGCTCAGTGGTTATAGCTTTGGTTTACTGGGTTTACAGGGATTCAAGCCCCAGTATCACCAAGCTGCCATTCTTTCGGCACCTGAGCAAGGCCCTTGGCTGACCCTGTGCTCTGACACCAGCTTCCTAACATCGCTGGGATATGCGAGGAAAGAATTTCACTGTGTGTAAAGTACATGTGACCAGTATGAAGCAAATTTGATTTTATTTACATAATCCATTTATCATTATTTATTTTTAATTCTTATTTTATCTTCTTATTCCACTAAGTCACGGAGTACTCGGAAGAAGTGCATGGTCATGCACAAATACATTTTAAATCTGAATTTGAGTTTTGAACTAAATGTATGTAAAAACAACTGTTTCTAAACAGATCCCAGTTCAGCCTCTAGCAGATCCTCAGTTTTAGCATTATTAAGCTAAAAGCAGTTCTCTGGTCTGTTCAGCAAACTAACATATTGTAAAAAAAAAATTACAATAAAATTCTTAAAGATGAAGAAGCATGTATTCATTCTTTCTGTGTTTATTCCAAACCCTAGAGTTCACTGGTGCTGAGCAAAGGTGGCACCATGAAATACTGCTATACAAGAGAATGGCCAAAAACTAATATTTAATCCTTAAAAAAGAACTGTTTCTGCCATGGCTCTTCCATATAACAATAAGCACAAACCTTTGTGTGAGTCTACCTTCATGAATTTAGCTGAGTATCCCTGACACGTTTAGAAATACGCCGGTCACAAGCAAATTTTTTTTTTAGCTTTTGGTTGTGACCAAGAAAAGCGTCCGCTTGTACTGACATGCAAAATGTTTCTGCCCTTTGCCGAGAAAGCTATTAGCAAGTTGTTGAATATTAATGACCACTGTAGCTACTTAGGGATATGAAGAACAAGTAGGTGGGCACTGTCAAGAAAAATACAGTGGGAAATACAAGTTCATGAGGATAACAGGATCTAAGACTAGAAATATAGATAAGTTTGATGTGCATTCGGATACTCAGAAGTGTGTATAAGTCTATAAGTGTGAATTCAAATTAGTGCTTAGATGCTTTGACAGTTTGGAAGAGCAGCAGTGATTTCATTTTCTCCCACATACTGTATCCGTGAATTAGAATTCTACCTGCTGTTATAAAGCCGCTCTACTTTGAGTAATTAGTTCAATAAGGACAGAAAAATGTGCAGTGCTGTTCAGTGCTACAGTAGACCATCGTGCTGAATTCCTTCATCGACAGCAGAAGCAGAAAATTCACCAGACAAACGATCTTCTCAAACAGGAAACTATGCCTCGCTGCTTCCTGGGGGGTCGTCTCCCAGCCGGCTTCATTCGTCGCTGTCTATTCAGTAATGCCTGCCCAAGGCTTGGTGCAACTCAAAAGCCATTAGAGCTGTCAGTCTGCGGCTGCCTGCGGGACCGTGCTGACCACCTTGACCTCCAATACAATACGGGATGATGAGTCCATCGCTGCACTGGCCAATTCTGTGTTTACCGATAGAAAACCAACTGCTCGCCATCGAGATTTTTATCAAAAGTTCAATCTTGATTTTTTGCCACTACACATTTACAATGAGCGAGCAATGCAGCACGTGAACCAAAACCCCGGATTTGCACAAGGACCCGAACAGGCCGGTGCAGGAGGAGGCGTACACAGGTGATACAAGGAAGAAAAACATCCCATGCTTTGTCATCTCTCGTCTCTCGAAGTGTGTGTCGAAGATTAATTGCTTTCTCTTTCCAGCCAGACACGGTCATACATTTGGTCATTATGTTAAGCTGCAGCGTGTGAATCCTAATGGCTGAACGGCTGTCTCCTTTCATTCGGCTCCTGATTGAGATAAAGGAAAATTGACAACAGCTTCAGGATTCACAGCGGCAGGTGGACGAGGTGCGTCAACTGACATTTGCCACTGTATAATCAAGAAAACGGGGGCCGGATTACCAACGCCGCTGGGGTGTGACGCAAAGCGCATACTTTCAAAACAGCTTGGCCGATTGAGTTGAAACGAAACGCAAAAAAAAATAAAAACGTTTTACACTCGACATACTATTCATTCAAGAGGAGTCTGTTTATAGCACCAACAATCATTTGACAGAAACGTGTTTCGGTTTCACGCAAGGAGCCGTGGATTTCCTTCTAGATGCTTCTGAGTGAAAAAAAAATTACTAATTGTAGATATTATAGATACAATTCATCACGTATCATGTATCAGGTTCTCAATCAATTCTAATAAAGATATACAAAGGCACAGGATTTAGCGATGCATATCATATGCTTATCTACTATATATTTTTTTAGTACAGTTTGTAAAATTAAAGTGTGTACAGTGAGTCAGCGTGTAATAAGGAAAACGGAGAACTCAGACTAGTCCACAATAGAACTAGGAAAGGGGTAGCTCAGTGGTTAAGATGTCTAACTTTTGATTAGAAGGTTGTGAGTACAAATCCAAGCACCAGTAATCTGTGACTGTTGAGCCCTTGAGCAAGACTTTTTAACCCTCAACTTATTGGTTTTATGAATGAAAGGGAACTATAAGTCGCTCTGGATACGAGCATCTGCCATTGATTCATTAAGGAAGTTCCTGTGGAAAATTATGCATTTCTTGATTCCTGATTCAATACCTGTACGATACTTGGTACACTTTTAACATGAACAGCATTATCATTATTCAGGAATCATAATGTTTCAAGGACAATTTGAAAAAGATGGATTCGATATAAAAACCTATAAAAAATAATGTGCTAGATCAAGTGCTATTTTATGCTGGTTACTTTGCTATTCACATACACTGTACGGACAATTCTATAAAAAATACAATAAATCTGGCAGGTGTGAAGTCCAAGCAGGTAGCAAGGTAATTTTCACTTGACAACTTTCACTTTTTAGCATGAATATTAACATTTTGACATTTGGAATGATAAATAAATATATATTCAGCGATTAATATATATTCAGTGATACCTTTGTACTGTTCCGTGATCTCTCGATTTTCGTATAGCTCTCTACCAAGTGCATATTTTGTAAAAAGGCAGGAGCATTTTTACACATTTTAAAGTTTGCATGTCAGTTTTCTATAAAGCATGCTTCATTCAGACTTTTTTGAGAAGAAAACTTTTTTTCAATATTTCTATCTATCTAAGTATCTAAGCACCAAAAAGCTTTGTGGCCTTGTATGTTCCTAAATGTAATTTTTTTTTTAATGTCTTTTTTTTTTTTTAGAAGGTCACAGGTTCAAATCCCACAAACCTTAACCCTTCCCTGTTCAGTTTCATGTCACCAAAATGTCTATGGAAACATCAGACAACTTGGTGGCAAGAATGAGGTTGCACAAGAAAAGAGTTTGGGGAAACAATGTGAGTTTTTCTAATTAGCATAAAAAATAGTCTTGTTTAAATAATTGTATGGTTGAAAAAAAATATACGTCCAAGAACAATACATTAAATGTGGCTCCGCAGATGTGAGCAACCTGTTTTATTTTACATTTCACTCAAACCACCATCCATCAGGAGAGAGAATCTTTGGGGTGAAAATCAATAAAAAAATACAATTGCTCATGGATATTGGAGTGAAAAGAGTGAGTTGGAGAAATGAAATCATGATCGTGACCCTTTCTAGGATTTGGAGGTCTTATTGTTCGTCGTTCTCAGTGTTAGAAAGAACACGGCTTGCTACATTGGAAAGCTGATGGATGCCATGTCCATCAATTCTCATTCCTCTCATTTTGGATGATATACAGTACAGTATCAAGTCAAGTCAAGTATGTAACATCACACCAGTTCTTGAAGGCTTCATGATGCCTCAGTGGGATACTTTCACGTTATTGTGTGTCCTAATGATACGACAAAAACATTTCACCCATCTCAGAGCTCCTAAATATATATATTCTTATATCTTTGGTGCTGCTGTACATGTGTGCATGAAAATGTGATGAATAACGTGGCTCTGGGAAAAAAGGAATAATTCAGAATCGCCCTTCTCTTTTCATGGACGTGTCATTCAGGCTGTTAGAATAAAAGATCTCTTGCAAACACCGTACTATTATACTTCCCTAATTGCTCCTTCATGTTCTAGTCTTCTTCTCATATGAAATGAAAGTTATTATGATATATATTCACAGAATGATCATAAATGCAGGTTGCATAAGAACATGCAAGTAGTTCTTAAGGAGATGGTGGGTATTCTTTTTTTTTCCAGACTAAATACAACTTTCAAGCAAAAGGACAGGTTGGGATGACAGGATCTTTTGAAAAAGGAAGGGATGTTGGCAAGATACCAAAGTAGAACTAATTAGAGAACTGAAAAGTTTCAGACAGCATGTAATGTATCTTGTGAAAGTAGATAAGTAATACACTGACTAATACGTGCATGAAACAAAATATACTTTAGAATTGTGTCCTCATCTGCATGGTGCTGATATTTATTTATTAATTCAGAAACTCAACATTAAATACATTATCCTTGTACAGTACTGTTTCCATTTGTATGGCAACTAAGCAGATAGTACACTATTATAAAACAGACAGACAGACAGGGGGTTTACTGTAGTGGAGGTTGAGCTGGGAGGTCGTCAGACTGGCTCAGAGCAGTGTACAGTAGTGTCCCAACACAGCTGTTGTATTGTGTGAACACTGTAGCTACCAAAGGAAAAGTTTTGATAGAAATGATGGTTGGTCATTTTTTATACCGAAACTCTCATAGTGGTTTGGGATTTGGCAAAATGGATATTATTCAGACAGTATCATTGTTGAGACATCTGATTTTGTGATTCTTCCACAAACAGTAACCACAAACCTGGAGGCACATAACAGTTACATTTTCCCTTACTAAGAGACTCAAACCTGTTCCAGCTAAACAATGCACCTGTGCACAAAGCCAGCTCCATGAAGATATGCTCTACATGGGTTGAAGTGGTAGAACATGAGTGGCCTGCTATAGAGCCCCTGACCTCAACCCTATTAAACACCGTTGGGCTGAATTGGAATGCTGACTACACCCCAGGCCTCCTTATCTCACCTACATCAGTACCTGACTTTACTAACACCCTTCTGGGTAAATAAGCACCAATCTCCAGCTATATCTATTAAAACATCTTCCCAGAAGAGTTATTATAAGAGTAAATGGTGACTAAATGTGGAATGGGTTGTTCAAAAAGTCAATATAATGTAGTTCTTTAATGAACTTGAATAGTTCCTTGCCATGCCACGTGACGTCTTTGGTATGTAAAAAATTATATTATTGTAATCTATTTGATGTTCCTGTTTGACGCCACACTTAATGTTCTATTTACATAGCTAATTAAAAACACCCAGACTAAACGAACAGTTCCTTTGGTCCAGCCGACGTGTGATAAATAATTTCACACAAACTTCGGGGGGAACATGCGTGCTGGCTCGATCCTGTTCGCTGTGAATATGCATGAACGAATGGCTTGAATGGCTCGGAAAGCTTTTAGCAAATTGAAGTCGGGAAAAAATGAAACCCTGGAAGTTTTTGCAGAATTTTTTAGTCTTGATATGTGTGAGACCTCTTTTATTTCCGTAATGTCACGGTCCAAATGAAGAGCACCATCTCTGGTTATAGAGAATAGCCGGACGAGGTTTCCCCAGTGTGGGAATGAATCGATACGCTGGCAGAAAGGCGCCTCTGAAACTGCTTACTCCAACACTTAAGATCCCCGCAATCAATCGCTGCCTCACACGTGCTGCAGCTGAGACGAGCAACACCGGGATTACTGTGGCACTGGCATTTATAATGGAATGTATAGATTGGAGGAGGCTACAGACTGTATTTGTGTGAGCGTGTGTGTGTGTGTGTGTGTGTGTGTGTTTGGGGGGGGGGGGGTAAAAAAAAAAAAAAAAAAAGGAAACCAACTGCAATAATTATATATGTAAAACAATAAATCCAACGCTATATATTCCTCCACGGCAGGCGGGGGGGGGGGGGGGGGGGGGCGCTGTAAATCTATGCCTGGATGCAGAGCCACGGTCAGGAAAGTAAACTGTTTGCATTCTCCTCCATGGACTAAACCATGAATCTCAGCTGCACTGGGACGCGTTAAAATGCTGAATGTAAGTGCAGAGTCGTACAACCCTATCGAATTGCCCTTGACACTAGCCTTCAGCGAATTAAGTTAAGCGGTTATAGGTTTTTTGAGTCAATTACTTCCTGCGCCTGTTTTTATCCCTAAGAGAAGTTGAAGTATTTGGGGTATCTGCCATTGCACAGGAAATGCAACAATTTTTAAACACAACTAAAGGTAACAAAGTAGGAAAGTAAATACAACATTCGCTCTTTCCATATCCATCATGCCTCTAGTATATTCATTGCTAATCAAGAACACCTAGCAGGCATAACATTATGACTGGTGAAGTGCATAACACTTATTAGCTCTTCATCATGGCAACTGTTAGCAGGTGGAAAATATTAGGCAGCAAGTAAACATTTTGACTCAAAGTTGACGTGTTGGAAGCGGTAAGGATTTGAGTTTGATGAGGGCCAAATTGCGATGTCTAGACGACGGAGTCATATTTCTTTATTTCTTTTAACGACATTTAATAAACCTTTAATACCTTTAAGAAGTTAATGCTTTTTCAAAGCAATTTTTCATTTCTTTTAGATTCATACAAACAAAAAAAAAACATTAGCATTCAAAAAAAGGATTCTTAATAATTTGTCCCAGATTCCCAGGCTACCGATTTGTCCACCCCTCCAATAGTAAAATGATTAGTCTGATCACAACCTGAACAAGATGTAAATAAGATTTTCTAACCATAACACGAAGATTATCTTCGCAACGCGTAATCCCAGTTGCATATTTACAAACACAACCAGGAATTAATTTGCTTGTGATCTCTCTGTTACATTTACTTATGATTACGCCTGTCAGAAGAAAATAACTCTGTAGTCCTTGGATGACTCACTAAGTGCCTTGTAGAAAAAAAATACAGAACCACTCGCTTTACATTATTCATTTCACGTGTCTCCTTGTTCTATTTATATGTTTATGAACTGAATACGGAAACTGAGTTGAAACTTGATCACGAACAACAGTGGAATGTTGCGATGGCTTGCAGGGATGGGGGTAAACAGTCACTGAGGGGATATAATCCAAATAAATGGATCAGACCGTATAAAAGAATCCACATTTTAAATACCACACACAACATTTTTCTAGTTTACACAGCTTTATCCTGGCTGATATTTCTGTGTTTGTGTGCATGTGTATCTTTGCACATATAGTACGTGCGAGTGTGCGTAGATGTCACCGTGGTGTCACCGATTGTTCTAGCCTGAGTCTCACTGATGAGACAGGGAGTCTCAAAAACAGTGGCAAAGCTGAATATGTGTGTGGAAGGTTTTCTGTGGAGAGGGGGGCAGATTGATGCACAGAGACAGCATCTTGCACAGGTTGCCTGCTTTGCTTAACCCCTAGTGGCATCTCCTCTGGCAGTGCAGGACACAAAGCTGGAGCAGCACGAACCAAATTTACTGGAAGTCAGACAGATCCTTGTGAACTGTCACAACACTAGTGAAAAACTGCTTTCACCTTCAAGCGCCTTGCATACAAACTCTTCATTCTAACATTTCGGTACACAAATATTGCATTCTTACTTATACTCAACTTACAAAACTCGACAAAATGAACTATCACCCATGGAAGCTCCGCCCACTTGCACTGTATTAGCCCTGGGACCTGTTTTTCTGTCAATGTAAACAGAGTTGAACATGAAATTTGTCATGTTTATTAGCTAACAACAGACAAACCCAAGACTGTTTCTTGCTATAAGCATTATAAGCAGAATTTCACAATTATTTAAATAGAAATGCAAAATAAAGAGCAGACTTCATTATGTAAAATGAAACTGCAGAGTGCCCAAACAAAAGCAATTGGTCAAATGTATACTAACACTAAAACTAACCTTATAGAATTCATTTGAAAGGTGATGATCATTAAAATGAGAAAAACTAATATATGCACAGCAGATCAATATTGAAAAATATCAACTGGGTTAATAATACAATTTGTTAAAGGACTAATGATGAATTGAATTATGTTGGATGTTAAAAGTTGGAGCTCAAAATTATTAATTTTAACTCGTGTGTGCTTGAGCTGCAAGTGGATGCCACCATCTTTGACTCCTGTTAGCAATAAGCTACTTTTTTATGATAAGTGATTTATAATTATTATAAATCACTTATAATTATTGATCTATTGTAGCTTTTACCGATACCGTTAGCTAGGTTGGATTGTACTTGCTGATAACCGATTAATTCATTTAAAATGAATACTGGGGGAAAAAAAACACTCCATGTAAAATACTGAAACTGAACTTTACTACAAAATAAAGGATCATGAAAATGTGCTGAAATGAATATGAATATATTAAGAAATAATTATAATTATATAATAAATACATTATTACTCTCGTAATGACAGCAGACCGGAAGCTGGAAAAATATTTTCTGATAGCTGATAGTTTCAGCAATCAACTATCGATGACGATCAAATGGGGAAACCGATCATTCTGCTGACCTCTAATAACTTCCTCCTCAAAACATAAAACTGTCTAAAGCTAATGCTTGGATATACAGCATCATTTATTCAAAGGTACTTTCATGTTTACTGTTGATGCATTGACTGGATGTCAGATGCTAAGCTCAGCTTGAGGAGGCAGTTGGCAGGAAATGACGAGTGACCTTCAGCTGATTTATAATGACCTTTAATCAAACGCTGCAAAAATGTAATTCCTAATTCAGAGGGATTATCCTTATTCAGGTTTAGCATCTTTGCTTTTGGATAATCAATACTAAGTCCTGTCAAATGCTTGCTAATATTATTAGATATTGCTGGTTACATGGATCTGAGGATTTCACTTGGTACATAAATGAAGAAAAACTTGACTGTAAACAGCCACACCTCATCTACTCTATACATTGCATTAGAAACCCTCTCGGCTGCACCACGTGTGAGGCAGCGATTGATTGCGGGAATCTTATGTGTTGGAGTAAGCAGTTTCAAAGGTTCCTTCTGCCAGCATATCAATTCGTTCCCACACTGGGGAAACCTCGCCCTGCTATTCTCTATATCCAGATATGTTTCTCTCGATCTGAACTGTGACATGGCGCTGTTACCCTAAAATGAGCATCTCGCATCAATCATCTCCTTTCCGATTTAAAGAATGTTTTAAACTAGTTTTGATTGGTAGTATCTACTTATCACGAACATACAGTTCAGTTCAACAGCAGGCAGAACCTTTTTTGAGAGGAATAAATGTTGAAAGAAACTCCTGACTGAAAAAAAGAAATTTTTTTTTTGTAAGTAGTTGAAAAGTAGTTTTTGGGCTCATGGACATTTAAATAAATATCAATCGTTGTTTCACTCAGTAATATCATTCTGTTAATAGTAAGCTTAGTCTTGTGACAAAAATGATAATCGGTCATTATAGCCATATTATGACATTGTAGCCATATTATGACATTATAGACATCATAATACATTGGATACTTAAATACTTTTGTACTTTTACTCAAACGAAAGTTTAAAGGGAGCATTTTCACTTTTACTGGGGTAAAATTCCACCTAGTGAATCTCTACTTTAAATCATGTACACGGTTGTGTATTTTGTCCTCCACTGTTAGCAAGAACATCTGTTTGTTATAGTTACGTGTATTCGTACCTTTAAAAATATATTGTAATTTAGGCCTGAAAAACAGACAGACAGACAGACAGACAGACAGAGTCAAGTCAAGTCATGTTTATTTCTATAGCAGTCAGACAAACAGACAGACAGACAGACAGACAGAGTCAAGTCAAGTCAAGTCATGTTTATTTCTATAGCAGACAGACAGACAGACAGACAGACAGACAGACAGACAGACAGACAGACAGACAGACAGACAGACAGATAGATAGATAGATAGATAGATAGATAGATAGATAGATAGATAGATAGATAGATAGATAGATAGATTCCTTTAATACATTCAAATATTACAGCAGCACAAACATTTAAAAAAAATCTAATGTATATAGGTTATAAAGATTTCTAGCTGCCCCAGTCCAGTACACCATACAAAAACATCCCCAGCAGGTTCACAGCACTCCACATTGTTTTACCGAATTGACGTATTTCAGTGTACAAAAAGAATGCGTCCTTCTGGTATTTCATCTTGTAATCAAATGCTGCTGAGCCTCCAGACTGACCTCAAACAATTGCCAGCAGGGTGATATTTAGAAAGAATATCCCACTTCATGTTTATTTGCCAATATTTTTGTGAATGAGTCACTGCTGCAGTTTTAAAAAGTATCTTCCCCACAAGGCAATCACTTCAGACGGGGTGTGAACATCCACACTAATTTCACTCAATATATTCACTCAGTCCTTGGACACATAATGGAACGTTGCTGAGAAGAAGCAACAGAGTAGACTAGATTTTTCCAAGTGAGTATGTCTGTATTCTGATTGATCTAAACTAAATGTTAAAATATGTACTGTTTATGGTTTGGGCATGTTGTCACTTGCTGAACTTGGGGTTGAGAAAATGCCATAAAAAATGTTTTCCTACTTCATGTTACAGTCACAACCCCATGTGCTGGTCAAAATCCAAACTTTGTCTAATGTAGATGTTCTGACTTTGCAATATTAATCGTGCGATATAAATTTTATAATCAGATCCTGTGCAACCCCTCAAATCAGAACCTTCCCGCAATTTAGGTACAAAGTGGAGAAAAAGCATATATGCCTTTTGTTTGCAGAAATCTAGCAAGCTGGCTATTATAAGTCCCTCTTCAAAACAGCAAACTGTACAGTCAGTGTTTAGATTTAAACAAAAAAGTATGTATGTCTGTATTTTGATTGATCTCAACCGAATGTTAATATACAGGTCGTCCCCGACTTACGATGGAGATGCGTTCCAGTGACCCCATCGTAACTTGAAAATATCGTAAGTTGAGACATGGCCTAGTGTACTGTGTTTTCACTAGTCCAAATTACACGTTTCAATTAAACGCACCATATAGAAATAGCAATAGTACAAGTTGTAACTAATCTTGAGACCACAACCCCATGTTCTGGTCAAAATCCAAACTTTGTCCAATCAAACACAGAAGTGAAATTTCCATTGTCCACACTGATACTGTATGCTTATAATGACATGACTACATCTCTTGAAACTGAAGAGAATGACATGCAGAGATTTTGTACATTTTGTATATAAATGATACACTGATAAATGCCTAAAAAAATGCTTGTTTTGTGTAAAATAGACATTCATTTATAAGAAATGATTGCTCTTCAGTATGCTACTCAGCACTAATCAGTCTAAAATTTGAGATTACTGTGTGACGAGAATAAAAAAAAAAAAAATATATATATATATATATATATATATATATATATATATATATATATATATATATATATATATATATATATATATATATAAAAGACATTTCCAAGCAGGTTTGTCCAAACTCTTTTTTCACCGTCTCCTTGTGAAAATGTATGTAGGTGTATTTGCTTAATGAATAATTGCACATCACATTAGCGCCACCCACACTGAATCGTCTCTCGGTGCGACTCGTGGGCAGTTATTGCACCGGCTACTGACAACCTTTCTGTCACCGAGACAAAGTTGTTATGAGAAGAGCTAAAAAAAATTCATCCCAATCCCAAAATACTCAAAGGGTTAAACGAGGAACACTAAGCTGAGTCAGCCGAGCTGCACTGCAGACCGACCGCAGGCCTCCGTATCCAGATCTATAACACCAATAGCATTGATATGGGTTTAGAATTTCTGTGAAATTTAGAACTGAAGGACTACAGACTGCATACTGTAAAGTAGCCTGATCCATACATGTCCCCTGTGGTGCTACAATAAATGCCTGAGTAATTCTTTTAAGCAGCTAGGCTGTCTGTTATACACATTTAAGATACTGTACATTATGATTCTCCATCCTATAAAACATAACGTTTTATAGTGTTCGATGAGTTCCTCAATTTGTTTCTAAATTTGTTCTCATAGTGCACCGTTACGTTTTTTTAGTCCACCTGAAAAACTGAAATCAAAGTATATTTACAGTATATTCACAAATTTTGATATACACCAATCAGGCATTACATTATGCCTAATGACAGGTGACATGAATGACACTGATCTTTCAAAAGTGGTCCAAGGAAGGAACAGTGGTGAACAGGTTACAGGGTCATAGGCAGCCAAGGCTCAGTGATGCACGTGGGGAGCGAAAGCTGGCCGATTCAACAGACGAGCTACTGTAGCTCAAATTGCTGTAGAAGTTTATATTGGTCCTGATAGAAAGGTCCTGATAGAAAGGAGTCAGAATACACAGTGCATCACAGTCTGTTGTGTATGAGGCTGTGTAGCCTGGAACTGGACCAAAAAGCAAAGGTAGAAGGTAGCCTAGTATGATTAGTCACATTTTCACGTGGATGGCGTGTGCGTCATTTACCTGTTAAACACTTGGCACCAGGATGCACTATGGTAAGAAAGCAAGCCAGCAGAGGCAGTGTAATGCTTTGGGCAATGTTCTGCTGGGAAACCTTGGGTCCAGCCATTCATGTGAATGTTACTTTGACACGTACCACCTACCTAAGCATTTTTGCTTTCAGCAGGATAATGTACCCTACCAGCACAACAATGAGTTTGAGATGTTGACTTGGTCTCCAAATTTCCCAGATCTCAATCCAATCGAGCATCTGTGGAATGTGTTGGACAAACAAGTCCGATCCATTGAGGCCCTACCTCACAACTTACAGGAGACACCATCTGACTTGCTGGATCTTGAGAGGTTCTGCAAAGAAGAATGGGAGAAACTGCACAAAAATAGGTGTGACAAGCTTGTAGCATCATTCTCAAAAGGATTTGAGGATGTAATTGGTGCCAAAGTTGCTTCAACAAAGTATTGAGCAAAGGCTGTGAATACTTATGTACATGCGATTTAATGTATTTTGTGAATACTATAATATATATTTATGTCTAAATTTAAACTTTCAAACATTTTGCCCATCATATGCAGCCATTTTTTCCTAAATATCCAGAACACAAATCGCATTCTACAGATCTGTCCTTTGGCTCAGTTTGAGCTTCAGGGCTCAGGGCTGAGAGTGAAAGAAAGTCCAAACCACTATTTACAAAATTGGTGAGCAGAATAGCATCTCAGAAAGCACAACGAGGCAAACCTTAATGCTCTGCAATGACAAAAGATTACACCATTTTTCCGTGAGTCAAGAACAAATATCAGAGGCTAGAAATATCAAATATTTGGACAATTTTCCCATCCTCAGCTGTCCAGGTAAGCCTGTGCCCCGGTAGCCTCCTGTTCTCAGTTGAAAGACATGAAATGTCTTGATGTGGTTTTCAACTGTTGTTGCCTTAGATTATCCTGACATGCTTTTTGCCAGCCTGAACCAGTCTGGCAGTTCACCTGACTCCTCTGTCATAATTCTGTGTAATCTCTAGAGACTGCTGTACATGAGAACACCTGGAGATCAGCAAGTTTCTGAAACATCCAAACCACCCTGTCTGGTGCCGACAACCATGTCACAAACAAAGTCACCAAGATCACACCCTCTTTCCCATTCTGATGTTTCAAATAAACATTAGCCCTTGACCTGCATCCGCATGGTTTAATGCATTGCATAGCTGCTGCCACATGACTGGTTGATTAGATCAACAAATGAATGAGCAGGTGCACTAGAACATTCTTCCATGTGGCTAAAATCCTCTTGAATATGCATCTGTCACCTTTGCTAATGTAATGATGGACTGACACAACTCTACTAATGTCAACACCATCTACGGTGATTCATCAAATAAGCACATGAATACTGCTTTTTTTCGCTTTCTGTCTTCATGTCACTCAAACACTTACAATAGGGGCTTTTCCAAGTACAGCAGCTTGGTGTTCTCCAGATATCACAAAGCACCTAGAGCTTTTCTCGCCTTCACACCTTCCACTCTGTGACTGCACTGCCGCACTCAATATATGATACACTGTTACATAAGCTCCTGCTTAGTGTGTCTGTCAAAGAAAAGAGGGAGGGAAAAAAAGCCTGAATGCTATGGCTTACAATATCTTTTTTTTTTACCATTTATTCAAAGAATCATTATCTTTTTTTGTTTCTATCAACGAAATTTTACAGATGTACACCGATTAGGCATAACATTATGACTAGTGAAGTGATCTTTTCATTATGGCACCTGTTAGTGGGTGGATATATTTATTAGGCAGCAAGTGAACATTTTGTCCTCAAAATTGACGTGTTAGAAGCAGAAAAAATGGGTAAGCGTAAGGATTTGAGCGAGTTTGACAAAGGTTAAATTGTGATGCTAGACGACTGGGTCAGAGCATCTCCAAAACTGCAGCACTTGTGGGCTGTTCCCATTCTGCAGTGGTCAGTATATATCAAAAGTGCTCCAAGGAAGGAACAGTGGTGAACCAGCGCCAGGTTTATTGGTGGCCAAGGTTTACTGATGCGTATGGAAAGCGAAGGCTGGCTCGTGTGATCCGATCCAACAGTTGAGCTGCTGTAGCTCAAATTGCTGAAGGGGTTAATTCTGTTGATGCTCGAAAGGTCAGGACTGTTTTGGCAGCAAAAGGGGGACCAACACAATATTAGGCAGGTGGTCATTATGTTATGCCTGATCATGGCCATAAAGTAATACCTGATCAATGTATATGTACAATTTAATGATATGCGTTTTACACTAATTTGTTCCTAGAACACTAGAACTAGTGTCAAAGGGTGCAGGCATAAATGTACCTCTAATGTAAAAACAATCCTTGTATGTCACTTATAGATTCAAAACTGCATCCGAAAGGCATCTTTATTAAAAAACAAATGGAAGCATTTCATTAAACTGCGTTAAAATCGATGGCACCGCCTTTTTTGAGTGCCGGTCTAATTTGACAGCGCGCATCAGGGCCGCTTGTTAAAATGCAGCTGATGGATCAGTTATGCGGTTTTAATGGCGCCGCTGTCACAAAGCCAGGCGGGGGGGGCCACAACTCTCCTCTGATTAGACCAAGAGAGCTACCAGGCCCAAACACGGCACGATTGGCAGTAACAGAAGGCTTGGAAAGAGAGCAACACAAGTTCGACTTGGAACCAGATTTTGGTACAAACGCCAAAAAAAAAAAAATCACAGTTATGAGTGCAATCATTATGTTTAATTTCGCCACGAATATAACACCACTGGATGGAGGTACAAGGGAGGAGTTAACAAGGGGCCAATGAAGCCATGCAAATCATAGTTGCGACCATATGTTCACTCTGTTACAGCGCCCTCTCTGTTAGTTTTCTCTCACGTACGCCCTTTATTATGTCCAGCCACATCCTGTACAGCCGCAAGGCAATTTACTTGTGAATGAAAAGTTAAAGCTGAAAAGTGGAAGATAAGCAGGTTGGACCACTTGAAATATCTCGCCGATCTTACACACTTTAGACTGTTTTACTAAAAAAATGGTATGCAATTGGTATTCAGGTCTCAAAATCATCTTTATACTTCAGTGCTGCTCTAAGGTTAAGTCACATTTATAAAGAAATTGGGATGCGAGATCAATTTAAACAAGAAAGTGTATTGTGTGATGTGTGTTAAGCTAATAGTCTGCCCTTACTACATGAGTTGACCTTAAAATGGTTGCCTAAAATGGTTGCTTTTTAAAACAATATTTGTAAAATAACAATGATTTGTAAAGCACTTTTAACAATGGACATTGCTAAAATCATCTTTACAGTTAATAATTAATAGATTAGGAATATCCCTAATGTGTAGAACAGAAGCAATGGTGGCAAAAACACTATCTGATTTTTAATGAGGAAGAACAGAGGAACCAGACTCAAAAGAGAACCCATCCGCAAACCATGTATTTGAGTTAAAGTAGAGATACACTAGTTAAAATATCACTCCAGTTAAAGTAAAATTGCTCCCTTTAAACTTTCACTTGAGTAAAAGTACAAAAGTACTTAAGTATCCAAAGTACTATGATGTAGTGAAGTTAAAGTCTCCCGAAATGAAAAAACTTAATTAAAGTACAGATATATGCAAAAAAACTACTTATGTACAGTAACTAATTATATTCAGTTTGTTACTGTTGTCAGGTGGAAGAACGTGCCGGGACCCAAAGTGAAATCCACAAGGGTTTTTAATGAAACACAAAAGGGCTAGGCAGAAAACGGCAAACCGAAAAGAAACTCCAGGTTTACTAACCCTGTTGAAAGCTATGACTAAACAGTTCCAAAGAACTAAACAGAGTCCCGCAAACAAAGATAATCCAAACCACTACCGTACGTAGCTTGGGTAGTCCGACTATGTTCCTCAGCCTAAACTGTAGAACGGACAATAAGCTGGTGGGGGGACGGAGGTTATGTAGCGTGAAGGCTGATGAGTGCCAGGTGTAGATGATTAGTAGGTAGGAGAGCTGCTTGGAGTGATAGGTGGGTTAGGTGAAGGTGTGGCTGGTGGATCCTTGACAACTGTTCATCACTGGCATGACATATCTATTGATTATAGTTTCATCATTATCATCTGTTCACCAATAAAACTTTGAGTGCAAAAGACTAAAACATTTAAACAGAGCTTTATTTGAATTACAGTCCAAATCCATCTTTAAGGTTTTTGAATAGAACCAGCCACAGTAGTTTCATGTATCTTTAGGCTGTTCATGTAAAAACATCCTCAGCCACAGCGAGTGTTTTTAAACTGATGAGATAAGACAAAAACTGAGTGTCATCATGGAACATGCAGAGCAGAAGAGGACAGGATCCCTGGTATCTCAGGATATATTACAAAACTATACAGATGATTGGATTTTTTTTTTAAGTATGTGAAGTAGGACACCTGTGTCAAAGCAGCATGCGTTTTACAAGGAAAAACACATCAGAAACTATTTTGGTTACCCCCTGATTTCAATACTTTTATAAATATATGTGGACAAAAGTTTCTGGACACCTGACTGAATGATTTGGATGCACTTTTTGAACATCCCGTTTCACATTTAGTTTCCATTTGCTGTTAAGATAACGTCCACTCTTCTTGGAAGGTTCAGAAGCTCCACTAGATTTTGGAGTGTCCTTGAGGTGATTTGTGCTCATTCAGACATAAGGGTGTTAGTAAACTCAGGTACTGATGTAGGTGATGTAGGTGAGGAGGTCTGGGGTGCAGTCAGTGTTCACATTCATCCCAAAGATGTTCGATAGGGTTGAGATCAGGCCTTTATAGCAGGGGGTTCTTCCACTCCAAGCTAAAAGCATCCTATACAATTGTTTGCTTTCAAAATTGTGGTAACAGTTTGTGGAAGACCCACAAATGGCTGGAAAATTCAGGTGTCCCAATACTTTTGTTCATATAGTGT
Organism: Silurus aristotelis; assembly: GCF_946808225.1. Taxonomy (NCBI): domain Eukaryota; kingdom Metazoa; phylum Chordata; class Actinopteri; order Siluriformes; family Siluridae; genus Silurus; species Silurus aristotelis. Next base: position 14,323,704 of record NC_139598.1, on the reverse strand, counting down.
ATAAACAAAGTTAAGCTATGAAGAGATACAGAGGAAATGACTAAATAATGGACAGTGTGAGTGATCATCTATTAAAAGTTTTGAAAATCTTTATTTTTATCATTATTATGTCAAATAAAATCATGGAAAAATCACAAGTGTTCTTCCTCCTGTTCTTCCTAAACATTCCATTCCTTCAAGCGTTTTGATTTTTCTGCACTAGTCATTCTCTATTCTCCTGTCAATGACAGGGCAAAGCATGATGAATCACTAATCATCAGCACTACATCAGTGCAGAATCCCCAGCAGTCCTCCTCCAGCATGCAGTGAACCCATGGGGCTGCGACTGACTCAGAAAGGTGAGACAGGCCAGACACACGAGTCTACAAATGTACGTGAGCGGAATAGACAAGATGGTACTTTGCTAATATACATGAATCTGGGCCGAGTTTCAAGCCCTGGCATGACATTTCACTTTGGTAATATGAATGATGTAATCATGCATTAAAACCGAAAAAAATTGACAAATGTAACATTTTAAAGAACAATGTACGAAATCCATGTATAAAATCTGGGGACCTAAATATCTGGTTAACAAAGTTTATCGTTCAAACAGTTAAATTCTGTTTGCTTGTGTTACTTTCGTTTTTTTTTTTTTGGACCTTCATTACATGACTTATTACCTCGTTCCCATACCTCGTTCTCCTAATCATACACACACAAATCCCAAGTTCACTACATATACCTCTGCTCATTGCACTACATTCTTGTATTAAGTGTCAAGTGACAATACCAAACCTTTATTTTTGTGTGTACGCTATTATAGTTTTGACCTTGAGTTATTGAGTTTGCTTTGCCACGTTCTGAGTTTGTTGAACACCTGAACTTTCCGTTCCTTTGACATTGACTACGTCATTACCGTTTGGATTTGTCCGATTTGCCAAGAAACCTGCATTTGCATCCAAACCCCTCTTTCTTTCGGCTTCTCCCATTAGGGGTCGCCACAGCAGATCATCCGCATTCATGATCTGCATGTTTGATTTGGCACATGTTTTTACCCTGGATGCCCTTCCTAACACAACCCTTCCTATTTATCTGGGCATGGGACCGGCACTAAGAGTGCACTGGCTTGTGCAACCCTAATGGCTGGGGTTGGTTCACTGAACGGAGCAGTGAGAGCACCGCATCCTAACCACTAGACCACTAGGGAACCTTTCTTTTACACATAGAAATGAGGAATTTGTTCTCTTTCCTGTTTGGGCCGCACTTGTAAAACCTACAGCTGTTCTTGTGGGAAATGGTAGCTCAGTGGTTAGTGTGTCAAACCTCTGCTCAGAAGAGCACGAGGTCAAATCCCAATAGCGGCAAGCTACCTCAGCTGGCCCTTGAGCGAGACCCTTAACCCTCAACTGCTCATTTGAGAATAATTATTAAAAAAATATATACAAATGTTGTAGCTGTAGGTGCATTCATCCACAGCAATTTAGAAAAGTGCAAGCAAATGATTGTGGACTCAAGTCTTTATGTAGGATGATGTTGAGAGGATGAGAACAGTAACCTCACTACTTTGAGTAAAGCCTTTCAGTCAAACTTGCTTAAATACATTTAGAAATGAATCAACAGCCATTTAAATGTTTTCTTTACTATGTACAGTATGTGTGACAGTACTGTCAGCTTATAATGACAACATTAATATAGAGTCGCACCAAAGTACTATGGAAATGTTTCTGTTTTCTAATTTATTGCCAAATCCACACAGCTACATTTCGAAATCGAGTGGAAAACCATCTCAGAACATTGGAGACTGTTATAATCAAGGGGGAATAATTGCAATAAAGGGGGAACAAGTCATTAATTCAGATGGTTTTAAATAGGATGTAGCAGGTCGTCCCCGTATTACGATGGAGATGCGTTCAGATAGCACCATCGTAACATGAAAATATCGTCAAGACATGTTCTAATCCAGCAGTCATGAAAAATGGCGCTCGCTATGGGGTAGTATGCTGTAATTTGTTAGTAACTAAACTAATTTCAGTATATGAATAGGCAAAACAGAGCAATTCACAGTACAGGAATAATGTATAACCTTTACAGTATACGTATGTGGCAGCGGGTGCGTGGATGTGCGCCGGTTTCAAAACAACAGAAACAAACACAAACAATACGGAAGGCGGAATATACGCACATCCTGCCAGCATCACAACGGATCGTACCGCATATAAGCTACAAAACTTAACAAATATTCGCACAATTGTGGCTTATTGCTATTGTCTATATCTACACACTGTATATACTAGACAAACGTTTGTGGGCACCTGATCATAAGATTCATATTTGCATTCTGAGCATCCACATTTAGTCCCCATTCGCTGTTATAATATCCTCCACTCTTCTGGGAAGATGTTCCACTAGATTTTGGAGTGTGCTTATTCAGCTAACGGTGTTAGTAACGTTAGGTTACTTATATAGGGTGAGGAGGTTTTGAACAGGCCCAAAGGTGTTCAAGCATCAAGATCTTCCACTGCAACCAATATAAATCATATCTTCATGTGGCTGGTTTTAGGGAATTTTCATGCTGGAACAGGTCTGTGTCTCCCAGTTTAAATGAAGGAAGGATTTACTGCTACCAAAGACATCCAAAATCTGGTGTCACATTGTTTGTCCATATCGTTTATTTTAGATTCGGGATTTCCACATACTTTTGGCCACACTGTGCATCTTCCTGTAAAAACCCAAAAACTACTAACGGACTATAAATACAAAACATGCTAAATGATTGCATTCGTTGGCATTCACTGTTGACTTTTAAACCGCTTGAAGAGGATATTTTGCATCTTATGAGGAGGTTCATGAAGTGCTAAAATGATCCCGAATCAAAGCACTGAAGCAGAGGAAGGCAGGAGAGGAAATGCATTAGAGTCACTTAATTTTAGACTATTCAAGCGTCACAACCAGTCACCTGGATAGAAGCACACACACGTACACACCAGCCCCCGGGAGACCTCGTGACAAACACACACACTCGCACATGCAGCCCACACAATGGAAAGATGTGAGCATGCTTACCAATGGTGTAGCCTCTCTTCAGCTCGCTGCATCGTGGAACACGCCTCTGGGAATTTGTTGTGTTGTTTTCTTGCACCTCGATTGTGGTCGTTTTGGCAACCGGTGATGAGGACCTGTTTATGGACAGACTCGGGATGAAACCGGAGAAGCCTTGAGAGGCCACGTCCACTGACTGGGACTTCTTCTTTAGTCTGTTTGAAGAAAGAAAAAAGCAGAGACGTGGATTTTTAAGCTCGCAAAATACAAAGCACCAAGCATAAGGTTTTGATTTACTCATGTCATGGTGAAAAGCTTTCCTTGAAAACTGAAGGTCATTAAAACCGCAAAACCAAATTTAACTCCATATCACCGGCCACGGGTTTGGTTTTTGCTCAACTACATTTCGCCAAAAAAAACAATTCCTTTCTATTTATGAGTGGATAAAAACTAGTCAAGAACGCAGCAAGCCACTGCTCTGTTTTGAACTTGTTTTGAGGGCCGCTTGGTGGTATCTACTTAGCACAAACATACAGTTCAACAGCAAGCAAAACATTGTGTGGGAAATAAATGAATGAAGAAACCCCTGACTATAACTATAACACCAGTGGCCTTATTTGAACGATAAAGTAGTTGCTTTTGAAGTAGTTGAAAATAAGGTTTTGGTCTTATGGTAATTTTAATAAATATCAATCAGTGTTTGTCTCATTAATATCATTCCATTATTAGATTGGTGTTTTAAGAGTAAGTCTTTTCACATAGATTGAGTTGATTTAGCAAAGAGTCTTGTGACAAAAAATGATAATAGGAACATAAAGTACATTTACTCTTTTACTTTTACCAACTGTATCTCTACTTTCAATCAAGTACATGAATTGTGTACCACTGATTGCTCCTTACTGAGTGCTGGGAAACAAGGATAAGGTCATTTTTGCAGCTGAACAGTTTAAAAAGTCAAAGGAGACAGCTTTTGCTATGTAGCATCCTTTTCTAAACAATACACAGAACACAAAAGCTTTAAAGTAAGACCTTCTATTCTCAAAGCCTGACTATTCCTGAGTTATACCTGTGTTTCTGTTACGGCGTGTTTATTCTGCTGCCCTCCTCCCTTCCATTCAATCATTAACCTTATCACGGCCTCGGTTTAATCCGGCGACAAAGAACGGCGGTAGGTGACATTCTGCACCAGACAGCACTATCATTTGCATGGACGAGGACGATCTGTTTCATCATTGTTTATGAGGACGGACAGACGGGTGTGCGCTCACTCCGAAAGATATCGCCTAATGCATCCGTCTCTACGCTCTGTAAATCAACAGAGGAGCCAGAATCCGTGCTGGAGTGGCGGAGAGAATTTTGAGGTCCACGTGTAAGCGGGTCACTGGCTGCACTGAGTGACACCGCATCAGATACATACCATTTGCAAAAGGAAACCGTTAGCAACGGAGGAGATAGCGGGAGCAGGCAGGGTACACAAAGATCAAGTTTATTACAGCGTCATGTGAGCTTTTCAGGACAGCAATTACAAACGCATAGATAAAGACGGCAGGTGTATGCGTAAACTCGGATCTTCTTATCGGGCTGAGCGGTCTGATCCGTGAAAAGTCAGTATTGGAAATCTAACTGCTATAAAAGCTGTAGACACAGCACAGTCTGGGATTAATCTGTTATAAAACAAATAATTCGAATAAAAATAATAATAATGTATAAAATAATTTTTATTTATAATGTTACTGTCATATTATTATTAATGACTACTGTAATATTATTATTACTAATATAATTAACATTATTCATTATTATTTTTAGGTCTTCTCCTTTTATAATAATAATAATATTATTATTATTATTATTATTATTATTATTATTATTATTATTAATATTTTGTATTGCACACATGCAAAATAAATATGTAGTATTTAGTATTGTGTACATTTTGGTAATTTTTCATTTTCGATTTTTATTTTATCCAATCTGTGATCTTCTACATCACTTGTCTTATAAAAAAATGTACTGTATTTACTTTCCTGAAAGCACATCTGTACGTTTAGTCCCTGATCACATAATGCTGTTTGTACAGTATATTAGGTTTATGTTTGCAGTGTAAAATAACGATTAATTATTAATTACCGTTTTAATATTTCAAGGTTTTTCAGGAAGCAGTAATTTATGTTCTCAGACCTTGAGTTAAATGCAGGGAGACTATATACTGTACAAGTTATCAGCTATATTAAAACTCATTGCTCTTTAAAGATGAAAAAAAATAATAATCTTATGAGGATTCGTAGCTGCTCATAAATTTTTTTTTAATTATTACTGAGATCAGGACTAGAATTCATCATGCTTATCTCAAAATAATTCGGAAAGTGATGCAGCTTTGGTCCTACAACATAGGTAGTCCCCGAGTTACAATGGAAATGCTTTCTGATGACCCCATAATAATTTGAAAAGTCAAAACATGACCTAGCTTATCCAGGAGTCATCAGTATGGGGTAGTATAATGTAATTTGTAATTTCAACAAATTACAGTACATAATTGAGCAAAACAAAGCTATTTTCAGCACCGTAATGCATATTTTCAACAAGTGCGTGGACGAGCATCTAAACGTTCATAAATGGAGGGCGGAGCCGGACGCGTTCTGTTTTACTGTCACCAAAAACATTTTAAAAAAAATTACGCTTTAACACAGAGACAACTAAACTGGACCACTGACGATAGTAAGGCATCTTACAACCGCAGGAAAACTGAAATATTTTTTTAATTTTTTTAGATACGATCAAAAAATTGTAATTCGGAGACCATCTGTATTCAAAATTCAATAAGTCAAGTGATTCAGCAAGATTTACTAGATGACTAATGTTTTTGGATCTAACCCCTGTTAAGTTTCTTTTTAATGCTCAGTGTGGTTCTTTTGGGCAACTGAGGACACAGCGATTACTAAAAACCACCAGTCAGAGGTCATAACGTGGTTGACCAAAGTTGTTCTGTCAAGCTACAGCAGCCTTTCGAATCCGGATTGCAGCCTTCAAACATGGCAACCACAAACTCTATATTCCATCCAATCCAGCGAATCCATCCACCAAGATACTGACTGAGCACACCAATAAGACACATACATATGCTCACACTATAAAGAGACCAGGCTCAATAATTATTTGCGAAGTATTTCCTCAGTTCTTGTTTTCGGAATATAAGAAATACAGAGTCTGCTTGTCTGCAAAGCCTAGTGCTTCCTGTTTGTCTGGTCTGATTTTTGACTTTGATTCCACCTCACGTTCATCTTCATCACATGATCACTGTCTGTTTCTGATTACATTTTTGTGAGCTCCATCTTCAGTGAATTTCAACTCTGATTCGACTCCACTGCATACCAACAGAACGGCTCTATTTTGTGATTTCTACTCACAGTTGGCCAATATTTGTACGCTTCTTTCCATCGCTGTCTTTCTGACCAATAAATAACGTCTCTTAGTCAATGTAGTTTTTATTTAGTCCTCATTTTTTGCTCTGTCTCCTCGCTTCAGATCAGAAGTATCATGACAGAACTTCATACTCTGGAACCAGCTTTCTAACTAATCTAGATAGGGACCGAAAAAACCATCAGGTCGCAAGTCGAGAAGAGTGACTACTCTATGATACGTTCCGACGTTAAATAAAGCAGCAAATGGTAAAATCACTTCACAAAATACGAGAACGCACAAAATCACTCTGAACACGTCTGAACTATGCAAGGGCACGCCAACTAGAGCGTCTCTGATACCCACAATGCATGCCTGCCAGACATACTTCTTCCCCACACTGTTTTCGGCGTTGTCAAATCTACTTACTGTGCGTGGATTTTGAAAGTTTTAATGGAAAAATTTAGATTTTTTCTTCGTTTTTATTTTTTATTTTAAAAGTCTGAGGTGATCGTCGTATCTCCGAAATGTTATAAGTCGAGTGGTCGTAGGTCGGGGTCTGGCTGTACTAGGATGACTGTCTTAAAAAAATGCTTACAAATGAGGGATGTTAAATGTAAATCCGGCATGAACATTAGCTGTAAGTGAGGGCAAGTTACACAATGCAACATCTCCGATTTCTACCTAATCAGCAGTCCTGTCCAAGCGACGCTGCTCATGTCTGGAAAGAAAATCCATAAGGAACCTCGCTAAATGGACTCCACTTAGTGTTTTATCCTGTAATAAATTATTCCAGAGCCTGATTTATGTGCTATGAAGCTTGCATTATGTTTCAAATTTAACTAGAGCCATGTACAACCTACTCATCAGTGAGCTAGTACAATATGAATGGATTTAAACATATAAATTTTGCAAAATAGTGTGATATCCAACATGCACCTACAAGGGCGTGTGACATGTCAAAACACTCAGCACAGTCAGGGGAGGTGAATGAGCTACCAATCAACTTTAATGAAAATGCTTACATTTTGAAAAATATGGAAACACTTGTGGACAGTCGCCCCTGGATTCCATATTGATGCCATATGATGTAACCAACGGAATACGGGAAATAGTAAAACTCTCGCAACACGGACTTGTGACATCAAAATGCACAGCACAGTGAGGTCAGTGGATTGCACAGACATCCTTTAGACATTTTTTGTATTGTAAAATATCTCTTGGTTTTCTTCTTTCTTACTTCTTGTACTGTAATTTTTGCAACCAGTAACCTTATGACCCCTGCTATGAGTCACTAGGTGCTAATCCAAAATCCAGTGCCTTAACCCCTGAGCTACCACCTTCCACCATCTTTGTTCATCTTTCAATAACAACAGATCCTACATGACATATTTACCAGTTGTTAGATTTGCAGCAAAGGTTCCCTGGTGGTCTAGTGGTTAGGATGAGGCGCTCTCAATGCTGCGGCCGGGTTCGATCCCTGGGCAGGGAACCAACCCCAGCCATTAGGGTTGCACAAGACTTAGTGCAATTCCCAAGGCCGGGTAATGGGGAGGGTTGCTTAGAAAGGGCATTCAGCATAAAAACGTTTGCCAAATCAAACATGCGGATGATCCGCTGTGGCGACCCCTAATAGGAGAAGCTGAAAGATAGATTGGCAGCAAGGATACAGCTATAGTTAGCATGCATCCTTATACCTTTAATTGAAAGTACATAATTAAAGACACGTAACAACTTTGTATTTTCACTTGAATCATTGATGTATGTTAATAAGTGGTGCTTTGGAGAGATGCAAGTGCAGGTTTTTCTCAAAAATAAAGAACAAAAAAACCTAAACACTAATAAAGAAAAAACTGCTTGGAGGGATCAAAAGTCCAAAACGGTTAAAGCAAGCGCTGGAGTGAGCGCATTATTGCGTAAAAGTTTCCTTGAGTATAAAATATTGCCACCCACTAGCTGTACTAATAACCTTGAAAGAGTCGTCTGCTTTGATGTAAGTGGTTTACGAATATTTACTAATTGAAAAATTATTTGGGATGTTTATGAATTGCAAAGAACAACCCTAAAAGTAATTGTGGAGTCCTTAATGGTGAAACCTTATTTTGGAAAGAACAGATTTGCAAAGCACCAGTTACCGGTTTCTATGCTAATAAGTAAAACATGAATTCATGGGACCATTACTGCTCTTTATTTTTGCTATTATAACACTGCTATTATACACAGCCTATGCTACTTATTTCTATTTCCTGCCGAATTATTAGATTTAGTAAATGGTAGGTAGTTCGGTGATTACTAAAGGCTATTTCTATAGTGGAATAGGGAATTGGTGAGTGCCCGCAGTCTCAGGGCTTTAAAAAATTACAGCCAGTTAACAATTTTTAACTTACATTTGGACAAACTAATCGCTCAAGCAAGTTAAATCTCTTGAAAATACTGAACACATTAATGCACTTATCACGCAATTAACTCAACCACTTCTGCTTCAGTGGCTTCAATCTATGGCAGAGCACCAAAGAGTTCATGCAGCTTCATGGTTTTATATCAGAAACCTGCAGGTTTTGATATCACCAGACTTCCCAATGCATTCCATTGCACCCTTGAATAAGGTCTCTCCCTGAGGTATAAAGAGAAATGGATGTGACAGAAAATATTAAGAGGCCACAAGATATTACAGGCAAAAAAAATAAAAATAAAATACTGAGGGACTTGTAGGAAAAGTGAGTGCGGTATTTCTTCCACTTATAAAGCATGTCTCCTGCATAGCGAAAGAAAGATTCCTGAAGGACTAAAGACTCCAACGCGCTCACATTCATCACCCTCAATCACCCTCTTTCTCTTAAAGCACTGGATTCTCCTGCTGGAACCCAAGTGCTCACTCAGGGCTAAAAAAAGAATGCAGAACGAGTGAAACAATCTTTCCAGCAATTCTTTCCTTCTCAGTGTCAGCCAAAAACACAAAAAAAGAGCTGACAACCGCATGATTTACAGCCACCAGATCTGATGTAGAGGAAGAAGTTCCTTGGCGTAGTTATGCAACAGAGGCGATGATCATCTTCATCACCAGCACTGAGCGTTGATTATTAATTACAAGTGGAGCTCAGCTGCGGTAACTAAATTTGATGAAACTGTAAATCAATACGGAGCATAATTGTTATGATAATGATGATAATTAATAAAGTGTTTTCATTTCTAAATTATCATCAGTCAATATATTTATCAGTCATGTAACTGATAATTAATATGAACAGGTCTATACATGTACATGTACACTTACTATGTAAATGACACAGTAAATCATAGTAAATATACAGTAATTGAACAATAAGTAAAGTACAGTAAAGTTATTTTAGCAGTATAAAGTATTGTACATTTTAATTAGGTTACAGAAAATGTACAAATGGACCTGTTTACAAACACCTGTTTAAAAACCGTTTCATTTACAAATTCTTTAAATCTGACACTATTGCACTTTTACACATTACAGTCTTTACTGCTGTACTACTGTCATTCTGCTGCTATCAGTCTTGCACCTTACAAATGCCTTAAACTCAGAACTTCAGTATTTTTAAGTCTTACATCACATGTCAGTTTATTACAAGTACACTGCTGATACCTCATGAAAAAATCTGTTCTATATTGCACTGAACTGCTGATATTGCACTGATTGCCTTTACAAACTTTCTATACTGCATTGACAATGTAAACAATTGAAGAGAGAGAATCGATTCCTCTGTATGTCTGCACATATGGTCTATTCTTCTACCTCTACCTCTTTCGGCTGCTCCCATTAGGGGTCGCCACCCGGGGGGACCATCCGTCTCCATACCCCCCTGTCCTCTACATCTGCCTCTTTCACAACAACTACCTGCATGTCTTCCCTCAGCACATCCATGTACCTCCTCCTTGGTCTTCCTCTTTTTCTCCTTTCTGGTGGCTCCATTATCAGTATTCTCCTACCGATATATCAATAGGAGCAGCCGAAAGAAGAAGAAGAAGAAGAAGAAGAAGAAGAAGGTACGCTTAGTCTGTGTCCTAATGAACTAGTATCAGGCTATATTTTTTCAAAGCACACTTCTGTACTGTAATGTTGGTGTGGATAAGTGAATGTGATATAAATGCAAATGCAGGACTATGAACAATACTGTATTATACTCTATATCTTTACTGTATTTAACCACACTTTGCTTTACTTAATTATATCACATGTTCACATGATTACTATATCAGGTGTCACATTTAATACTATATTAGCATATTTGGCTAATTTACTATGACATTCAACTGTACTATAGTTTGCTGTTTTTTGTATCTATATTATAAATTTTACTATACTTTACAGTATCATGTACATTTAATCTATTTAATTATACTTTACTACATCATGAATCTTAATTATATTTTATAATACTTTATAGCATCTTGAAAACTTTACATTATTAGTATCATGTACTTTTACGGCATGTTTTACAATACTTCACAGTACAGTGGAGCCCGGGTATGTCGCCGGCGTAGGGGGTTGCCAAAAAGCGTTGAGATAACCGATGATCGAGATAAACAAAAACCAATATGGCGGCAATATATTAACGTGATTGAAATTTATTTATATACATGATGTGCGTTAATAAATGAGAATGTACATGCACGTGTTTTTGGAGGTTTTTTTTACACAACAGCGTTGCCGCGATTTGTTTGATGAAGGCATGCTATAAAAATGTACATACATGTTTGTTTACACCAAAAGGCATATGTGCACCAACTAACAGCAGAGATTCACCAGTATACAATACAAACCACCGTCTCAAAACAAACCTTTATTATATTCTCCAACATTGCAAACACAAAGATCGCTCACAAAATCACACAAAACGTGCAGGGTGTAGTTCGTTTTTACAAAAAGCTAACCAGTGTCAAAATTAAATTCTCGAGTCATTTCACTCTGACACACAGCTCTGAAAAGTATCCTACACCTGTAGCATCTGTAAGGCTTGATCTACGCGGAAATACGGTAGTGAGATGGTGATGTGGCAAAAGCCGGCGATTAGTCATGCGGATTGAGATAACCGACGTTAAGTGGCAAATTTGACCCCCCTTGTGCTCGAGATATCAGGGTTCGTCGGCATAAAAGAATCGACATAACCGATAAAAAATGCTTAGAAAAAGCGAGAATTTGGCGGTTCCACTTCAAAAACGTCGACTTAATACGGTTGTCGAGGTAACCGTGGTCGAGATAAGTGGGTATTTCTCTATTCAGAATCATGTATCTTTATGTAATTTTATTTTACTGTGTCATGTATCGCTACCATACTTGACTGTAACTTGATATTTTACAGGATTATACAAAACCTTTTAGTATACTGAAACTTTACACCATTTAACTATATTTTACAGTATTATGTACCTTAACTCTATTTAATTATACTTAACTTCATCATTTTTTTACCATATTTTACAAAAAAATACTATAACTTGAATTTTTACAGTATTTTACAACATTTTACAGTATCATTATGTACCTTCACAGAATTGTATATGTATTTTACGTTTCTTTACTGTTCGTTAGTCCATTGTGTATTATTATATAACCATTTTTTACTAAATTTACTAATATCCAGTATCATGTATAATGCCTGTAATTGTGTATCATATATTATTGAGATTAAATCAAGCTAATTTAAAATATGACTGTATCATCGACACATGAGCCAATAAATCAGCATCTTTTCTTATAAAAACTTAGTCTGGTCAAGTATGGAAAAATTATGGCAAATGCTTAAACATCACTGAATGAAACATAACACATATTGTGTAAAATATTTGTGGATATATGAGCTTTCAGTGAATATGCACTGATGCATTTTTTTTTTTTATTCCTGTGGGCCTGCTTTAGTACCCTATTTATTGTGATACCTGTAAACCTGTCTCATGATTACTTTGTGAAAAAGTATTATATACTTGCTAAAAAAAAACAACCTTCGTAATGCAAATAATCATTCATGTATATTACTTTTATAACATTTCAGATATTATCGTGATCTTAATACTCATTAAATAAGATATAGGGTTACATAAATGTCTCATTTATAAGACTGTCTAAATATAATGATTTTGAAAACTGTCCAATATCACACAACAGATTCTGCTATCAGTTCAAAAGGATGCCCTTCCTCTCTCCTCATTAATCGGTGCCTGTTAGCACAAACATACAAAAAATATTGGCTAATGATTTTCTTGTGCTCAGCTGCACTGTGTCATTCTCGGAGCAACAGTGTGTGTGTGTGTGTGTGTGTGTGTGTGTGTGTGTGTGTGTGTGTGTGTGTGTGTGTATGTATATATATATATATATATATATATATATATATATATATATATATATATATATATATATATATATATATATATACACACACACCATACAGTCCCCTGACAATAAATGAAAAATGTAGCACTATCAAGTGAGAAGACCTTCAAGTCCGACATTTACCATACTGGATAAACAGTTCAGTAAGAAGCCAGAGGCGATGTCAGCTACATCTTTTTTCCGCTTGAGTTAGTCTCAGAACTCAGATGCACCACCACATCCACTCTAAATCTGTTCATCCCTTGACATCTATTCAGCGCCACTAGTGGTATGTCCAGTGACCTGGAAGACACACGACAGGCACAAGAATAGAATCCCAGTTCGAAACATGCAGAAAAACTAGCAGATCATATCTAGCTAGAGCCAAGCCGAGATGAAGCTCATTAACTAACCGAAATATATATTAAAAAATCAAGCTCATTAGTTTCAGCTCTCAGCTAGTTCAGAGAAAAAGTCAAAGAGAAAGAAGAGAAAGGAAATTTATACTTGTCACATTTATTTTTTTTTTATAGCACAGCAAAACTCTATATATCCCATTGATGTTACTAAGCTGGGGTCAGAGTTCAGGGTCAGCCATTATACAGATCCCCTGGAGCACAGAGGCTTAAGAGTCTTCAAGGGCCCCAAAAATGCTTGGCAATACCAGAGATTGAACCACCAACTTTCAGAATAGGAACCCAGAACCTTTACCACTGAACTAGCAACTAAATATTTGTCACTTTGGATAAAACATTTGCACCCACATTACCGGTGATACCGCCTCAGCCAAAAAATCTTTATACTTCCAACAGGAACGGATAACCCTGTTTCAAACACTTTTGTGGATTTGTTTTTCATGTATTATATTGAATGAAGAGCAGTAAAAATCTTCATCCTGAGCAAAAGCCAGTAAGTCACTGTAATGTTTTGTCCTTGCACATAAAATGAAATTCAGTCAGTTTGATCACACACCTGGTAACAACATGTATAGTTTTAACATATACGGCATTTGGCAAACGCCTTATCCAGAGCGACTTACAACTGAGCAGTTAACAGTTAAAGGCCTTGCTCAAGGGGGCCGAGTTTGGTGATGCTGGGATTTGAACTTGTGAACTTCCGATCCAGAGTCCAACGCCTTCACCACGGAGCTCCCACCTCCCTACAACATCAAACTGTATCACATGACCAGAAATCTCATTCACTGTAAACGCAGCTAAACATGTGAAGCAAGTGAAAATTAGTGAATAATTACAGTCCATAATACTTCAGTAACTGTTTGTGTTGCTGCTGTGTCAAAATAGCAGTTTTGGCATAGAAATGACTTCAGAATTACTCTAATTTGCTCTTTGTGTTCAATATATAATAAGCAGCCTTCATTCTGCAGACAGGGCTGAGGAGATGTCAATCATCATTGTTCGGACCATCTATTACTTTCAGAGAGTGAAGTGAGAACAAGTGGGGAGATAAAGAGAGAGAGAAAGATTGCATGGCTAATCTCCAGCCTCGGCATCAAGAGAAGTAAACAAAAGCAACAGCTGCACTCGCAACGACAATAGCACCACCCGCACCAGCTCCCACCCTATGTGAGCTCTAATTAAAAGAGCGCGTCCCATGACGCCTCAGAACGGAGGAGTGTGTCGAGTGCTTGCTTTGTGTGCTTGCATAAACAGAAATTACCCTACAATTACCAATAAGGCGACATCAATGTAGAAAACAACAACAGCGCTGTAGCCTTGCACATTTTGCTGAGGTCAGAGTCAGAGGTAGTACAAGACAGATGGGTTGTGTGTGTCGGTGATGCTCATATCTATTACTTTCTCACTTTCACGTTCTTTCCGCCAGCATTCACACCCAGAGGGACTTCAGCCACATGTTACGTCTGTCATGCTAACTCTGCGAATCCAGAGAGTGAAGTGAAAGGAGAAAGCAAAGGAGAAAACACCTTGATAAAGCCATTGCTGAATATGAACACATACTGCAAAAAAAAAAATAATAAATTGTTTGCATCTTGTTTTATTTTTCTGTACACTCAAGAATTAGTTTCCCTAATACTGTGTACACCCCTTAACATCTCTGATTCACTGAAGCCTGGACTCCCACGAGACCTCAGATTACGTTAGCCGCCGATCTTTTGTGAGGTGAGACCCCCATGGGATCATGAGATCTAGGGAATGTGGATGTCAGGTCAGAAATTTGTCTTGTTCCTCAGACTATTCCTGAAATTTTTTTGCAGTGTGACAGTGTGCATTAGGGACGGTCACATCAGTGCATTGTTATAAAAGTTGACAATGTGATGCATCGATTTAAAAAAGTGTGCATTGGATACAAGTTGGCATTTGTATCGTGACGCATTTTCTAACATATTTGCATCGGTAAAAAAAAAAAAAAACACATTTATTTATATATTATTATTAGTAGATGTGCTATGCTTTTATTATTTAGGAAGTGGCTAATAGTTTGTGACCATTCTTTTATATGTAGATTGATTTTTCTAGAGCGTGTTCTCTCAGCACCGCTGCTGCTACGTGAATATGACGTATCACAAAGCTACGGAAACCGAGGCGTGTCCTAAAAATCACATAGAATACAAATTAACATGGCAGAGGTAGAGCTGTAACTTCCTGCAGACAGAACTGGAAAAGAACATCTGGATTTATTTTTTGTACTATAAAGTCATGTTTGTGACAGAAGTCAGAAGGCACTTAAGTAAATTGATGATTTGCTGTCTGTATGAACCAAAGAAATAAAATGGAAATATGTGTCTGTACCATATTGATTTGCACAGCATCATATTTCTTCATGGCATCATATTGCATTGAATCGCATTGTGTTGAATCAAATCTAAATCGTATCCCACTGCATCGCAATAGGGGTGAGTCGTATCAAATTTGTATCGAATAATTGTACTGTATTGTTGGCTATGCGTCGAGCTGCGAATCGCATTGGCCTCAGTTATAGAGATTAACATCCCTAGTGTGCCTTATTCAGCTAAAACACACAACAAGCATTAGGGAATACGGTCTGGGTTTACTTGCTGTGAGACAATGTTTAGGCAGGTGGTATATCTGCTGCCTTGCCTTCTTCCCATAGAGAATCCTGGAGCCTGGTCTTCCCCAATTAAACATGATGTTAAAGAAACGCCATTCATCAGACCGTTGTCCAGTTCTGATGCACACATGCTCACTGTAGGTGAGTTTGATGATGGACAGGAATCAGCATAGGCATTCTTACTGATCAGACCCATTTCTAGCAATATGTATAGTAAGATACACACCATTTATCACATTTATATGACATGACTGTCATGTCACCTACTCACTCACTCCACTCAATGAAGAGGAAAGAGTAATCATTCATATCATCAGCAAAACTTCCTGTAAGCTTTATGCTTTCCAGAGATCCTTTTCCAGCTTAACCTTCATCACACCGTGACTACTGGGCCTCGTGATGATAATGAAGTTGATGGTACATTCTTCGTAAAGAACTTTTGCATTTAGAGTATTTACATAAAACCAAAACACAGTTAAGCAACCCATAGAACAGCAACGCAGTTAACGCTGTCGAGTTTTATTTTATTTGCACACATGGATTTAGCATCCTTTGTCTGATGTTTCATATAAATTTCTTATATGAAAGCAAATCAAAATAAATTCATATATTACAAAAAAAAGAGATTTGATCAAAAATAATGGCACCCTGACGTGGCACAGTGGCTGAGCTGCATTAGTGGAAGATTTAGAACATAAAGCACTGTTTTACCGTTATTTAAAAGCTTTTTTATAAAAATGTTATTCATGATTGATTAAAAAAAAACAACTAATTGTTTTTACATGTTCTACTTAGTGCTTGTGCCTTGGGCAAACCTAATCTTTTGTGTCTTGTCCTCCCCAGCATTTGAGTTTGCTTCTCACCTTTATATTTGTCTTATTATTGATGAAAGATTTGAAATGAGAGAAATTGCATTAACAGGTCACCACACCAGACTCCCTGCTGATAAACCACCAAGAAAACACATTTATCCATTTTTTAATAGATATAAAAAATTGCTCGGGCTCTCTTCATTCAGCCGTTATGTAACTGATTAGGTTTTGACGTCAGTGCCATGGCACTGCTGCCTTCCATCAGTGGCAAGTGGGAGAGTAATGAAACCCTTGAGTACCATTCCCAGGACTAGAGGCAAGACAACACCATCGAACAGAGAGGCAACAAGAGACCCTGCTATTTCATTGTGGATGTTTTTATCTCCTCTGTGTCCTTGCTGTTTAAGACACAGCTTTTAGAAGAGAATTATGAGATGTTAGGCTTGTCAGAATGGGGTTTGGAGTCCTTCAAAATTTCCTATGGCCTAATCAAGGGGGGATAGTGGGAATCTAATATAGGCTGTTCAGTATTTATGATTGGAGTTAGATGACAGTTGGAGAGCTCTTTATGAGTGTAAATTGTATTCCTTTAAATCAATCCAGAGCGGAAATAAAGAGAGGGAGAACTCGGATCACTGTGCTATCTATTACATTATCCGGATTCTCAAAAAATAAAATCAAGTATCAACATCTCACTGTTTGCTATTTTTGGAATAATGGTGAAATGAGATATAATAAGAGCTAAGCTCTAAGCTGGTGTTGGATCTATGATGATCTCAAATGTTGAGCTATTTAATGAGTTGCTCAGTAGCTTCTGATTCCATAACCTCAAATGACTCTATAAAACTGTGGAAAGGACATTGCTTATAATCTTACATTCCATTGTTCATGTTATTTCTCTCTCTCCAGTGTTCTGTATTGTTTTAAAGACTATAATCACACTCTTGATATCACCCGAATGAGGATGGGTTCCTATTTTGAGTCTGGTTCCTCTCAATGTTTCTTCCTCATAACATCTAAGGGAGTTTTTCCTTGCCATAGTCCCCATGGCTGCTCATCAGGGATAAATACACATCGTCCATCTTAACTGTTAAATTCTGTAATGCTGCTTTGAGAGAATCCCGTTGTGAAAAGCGCTATAAAAATAAACTCGACTTGACTTAAGAAACATCAGCTCTGGCTTTGTAGAGCTGTAAATGTTGCGTCAGCTGTACCATATAGACACAAATGAGAAAATCTGATTCTATAAATGAAACTTCCAGCACATTCGAATGGATTATTCCACTGACATTTGGGAGGGTGATGCACTAATGGTGGCCCATCAATGATAATGCAGTGCTCTCCAAATGTCATGCTAGTCATTCTACAGTGAAATGGCATTGCTGAAGGGAACAGCGAGTTTTAAAAATCAGAAGACATGTCACTTAACATGACTGATACATGTACAAGAAGATACTCAAGCAAATGATTTGAACATTGTGTAGATGAAAGCAGAATATCACTTGTTTCCCTCATATTTTACCTCAAACTGTACACTTAATCTGCAACACATTAGGGTTGATACAATAGCGCTGAAACGGGATTAAGGGATATAATGGAAGAGTAATGGCACTATCAGAGATTTTATAACATTATATTTAATTAGACACAAGGTTTGTTGGCTGTGTTTCAAGCGTAAGACCTCAGAAACACAGACTTCTCAAAATGCAGGTAATAAATTCTGCCAAATCTGAAGTTATTAAATGTATACTTTTTAATGTAGGAAATTTTATAGCTTTGTTTAATCAAACATTTTTAAAAGTTTCATCAAATGCTTGCTAATACATCATATGGACAAAATTCAATACACCTGACCTTTACACCCATATGTGTTTTTTTCCCCAAACTATTTCCACATACACTGACCAGGCATAACTTAATAGCCACCGATTCGACATAACATTATGACCACCTGCCTAACATTGTGTTGGACCCCCTTTTGCTGCCAAAACAGTCCCAACCCATCAAGAATTAACAGCATGAACTTCTTCAGCAATGTGAGCTACAGGAGCTCGTCTGTTGGATCGGACCACACGAACCAGCCTTCGCTCCCCACGTGCATCAATGATCCTTGGCTGCCCACGACCCTGTTGCCGGTTCACCACTGTTTCATCCTTGGATCACTTTTGATAGATACTGACCACTGCAGACTGGGAACAGCCCACAAGAGCTGCAGTTTCAGAGATGCTCTGACCCAGTCGTCTAGACATTACAATTTGGTCCTTGTGAAACTCACTCAAATCCATATGTTTGCCCATTTTTCCTTCTTCTAACACATCAACTTTGAGGATAAAATGTTCACCCACTAACAGGTGCCATGATAAAGAGATAATCAGTGTTTTTTGATCTGATAATCTGTGTATTTGGAAGCTCACAACAGTATAGAATGCGGTAATATTACATTTTCCCTTCACTGAATTTGGAGACCCAGACCATGTCCAGCATAACAATGCCTCTGTGTACAAAGCCAGCTTCAAGAAGATATGCTTACATGGGCTGAAGTGGAAGATCTTGAGTGGCCTGTTACATCAACCCTATTAAACACCTTTGGCATGAACTGGAACTCTGACTGCACTCCAGGCCTCCTCACCTCACCTACATCATTTCCTGACTTTCCTAACATCCCTGTGGTGAAGAATGGAGGTTATTATAATAACAAATGGGGACTAAATGTGAAATGGTTTATTTAAATATAAGTTATATGTATGCGAGGATGGGGAATATGAGGAATAAAATATATGAGGACTAAAACACAGGGGTGAATGCTGTAACAGAAGTAATCTGCCCATCATGTATTGTACCACATCATGCGGTTGTTTTTCAGCAGTTTAATAGTCTCACTGTTCACTGTCTTTTAATTGTCATCGCCTTATAATTATATGCTTATGATATGTTTATGGTCTTTATATTTATGATTGATGTTATTGTGTTACTTGTCTTTGTTTTTTCATATTCTATAGCTGCACAGTAATAAAAGGTTTATCTGACCTTGTGTCCTACTTTGCCCTTTAGACCACATCGAACTGTTTTATTTACCATTAATTACAATTATTTCTTGATTCATGAACATCAAGTCAACTAACTGTTATTTCCTGTTATTTTTAATATAATATAATCTGCCACACAAATCCATGTGACTGAGTTACTATAGAAAATGATTGGTTTATATTAATGCATTGACTATATAACTATCATTTATGCCAGAATTCTTCAGAATAGAGCATTTCTTCCAACAGACATGCATTCACCGACACAACTCTGCTTATTCTAGTCTCTGTTCTTCACATCTGCCATCGCAAATCAAAACAGCCTTCACGTCAAATAATACAAGCTATCCCAAAGCGCATCGGAATCGGATATTTTTTTTTTTCAGTGAGCAGCGAGCCTTTGTTCTCTTCCTAATCCGGCTTTATTGAGGTGTTTTATTCTAGACACAGCTTTGTCTACAGCTGTCATTTCAGCAATACACTTGTTCTATGAGGTTTTTATTTTTATATTTTTCCATGTGCACCGTACACTGCACGGATTCAGCTCGAGCTGTGTTCAAAAGCTCTTTGTGGAAACAATTTTAGGAACCTGGAACTCGATGGGAAACCTATTTCACTCCGAAGCTACAAAAAAGGAATATAAATCTGTATATGGAATATAATGGAAAAACACATGGCAGACATTTTTCATATCATAGCACAGACTGGAGTGTGTTGCATAATCCACATTTTAAAGCTGTATATATTAATGGTTTAACGTTATTTTCTGTGTTATGGAAAAAGCCTACGAGACGAGTTAGTTACTGTCTCACTTTAGTTACAGCAGCAGTCATTCGTTCACCCACATATCCTTCTCTCTCTCTCTCTCTCTCTCTCTCTCTCTCTCTCTCTCTCTCTCTCTCTCTCTCTCGCGCGCTCACTCTCCCAAAAAACATAGCTTGTCAATTTACTGTGAAGCCTGTGTACTGTGTAAACTCCTCTTTCCTGAAGACTTTCCTGAGCTGAGAAAAACTTTGCTAAGCACCGAATGTTACAAAGTATTGACACCTGAGACTCCTTCCAAAAGGGTTACATAAACTTCTCCCAACAAATAAAATGTACCATTTTAACAATTATATATTATATTATGTTTTATTATTATATTTTCTTTGCTGTTTTTCTAAAAATAAAAAACCTTCGATCTAACAGTATGTGTGAGCATCTGACATACAAGCTTCTATGTATCACTATGTTCATACACTATATGGACAAAACAACTGGCCTTTTCTTGGAAATGTGGTTCTTCTCCAAACCGTTACCACAAAACTGCAGGCACACAATTGTATCGGACGTCTTTGGATGCAGTATGATAAAATTTTGCGTTCACTTGAACTTGGAAACCCCAATCTGTTCCAGCATGGCACTGCCTCTGTGCATGGTTTGGAGAGAAAATTCTTGAGTGGCCTGTTATAGATCTCTGATCTAAACCCTACTGAACACCTTTGGAATAAATTGGAACAGACTGCACCCCAGGTCTCCTCATCTTACCTACATCAGTACCTCAGGAACATCATCTCAGAGGAACGAAGGCAATTATAAGTGCAAATTGTGACTAAATGTGGAATATTTTTTTGACCAGGTGTCTGCAAACTTTTGGCAATATAGTGTAAATGCAGCCATTTCATCACAAGTCTCCAGTCACTGTACTACAAAGCCACCAGTTTGCATTTCTTCTTTGGTCAGTCAGTAATGAAAGTGAAATTCACTTATTCATCATTTATTCTTGTCACTGTCGCTCGTGCCACTCAAAGGTACCAGGAAAAGGATGAATGGCCTCTGGTTGCTTGTCATTGCAAGTGCCTGTATATCTGGACGTACTTCATCACATTTTACATTAATATTAAACCTATGGTTCATGTTAAAGCCATTAGTCCACATTTAGATTCCCTGTGCTCTTACGATAACCTCCACTCCTCTGTGAAAATGTTAAACTAGATTTTGGAGTGTGTTTGTGAGGAGGCCTGGGGTGCAGTCAGCGTTCCAGTTCATCCTGAAGGTGTTTAATCGGGATGAATTCTTCTGAATTTGGACTGTACTGTAATGTACATATTGTATGTTAATCCGGCTGACTCTGTAACCTCCGAGTTCTGAATTGGGCAGCAGTGACAGTAGCGCTGACAAAAATGTTCATCCTTTATTTCATTCCGATAAAATTGCACAGACATATCGGCCGCTGGACATCACGCAGTCAGCTTTAGTGATTCGGTGACTGCTCGGTTGCTTGAGGGAAACCGAACAGAGCATGTTGATGTTTATAAGACAGCAATGAGGAAAAGAAACTCACAGATGATGCTTTTTATTTCCCCCCAAACATATTAATATGGCAGCAGCGGGGGTTCTTTTAGTCTGATAAGATAGGAAGGATGAGGACACATGTCAGCCTCTGTGAATCTCTTTTATTATGGATGTGACTCTGGGACATATTTCTATTTGGTTGATTCAACACACACACACACACACACACACACACACACACACACACACACACACACACACACACACACACACACACACAAGCATCAGCAGAATTGCCGTGTCTCAGCGCATTCTGGTTGCTAGCCACTTTCCTGATCTTCTGTGCTCTCATTGGTGGAGAGTCGGGGTGGAGAGAAAATGCAATTGGACGAGGCCTTTGATTAATTTAGCTTGAGGCGCACAAGAGACCGAGTCGCTGCAGAGCAAGAGAGGAGGACAGCAAACACACACTTACATATGTATAAAGCATATGTATAAAACTGAAACGCACTTTTCCACACAACATTCCTCTGAAGCAAATCATCCTCTCAAATCCATCTGCATTACTTTATTGACCTTCAAATGCAGTAAGTGCATGAAAGATCTCCACCCATGTGCGAGGAAGGGCGTATGAGATTGCAGTTCAATAAAAAAAACGGATAAATAACAGTGAAAAAGGAAGAGAAACAAAACCAGGTATGATAGAGATGAGCTTGGGATGCACAGGGGGTGTAATTCTTGTATGTGGAAAATAATTACTTTTCACTTACTCCCCCTACTGCCTGGGTCTCACAAAAGTCCAAGCACCTGACTCCTGGCCAGAAACGGCTCAACGTCCTAATGTCAAAGTGATCAGGTAGATGCTTAGTTCACTGCATTATTGCACCAACAGACTCCAGCATAACACTATTCTTGTTTTTAAAGCCTATTAATACAGTCTTTGGTGAATGTACTGTAACAGCAAGGCCAATGATTTCACATTGGTGTTTAAACAAAAGATAAAAATAAAGCTTTCAGATTTCATTTAATTTCTTTTGCTTATGGGTGGTTTTTAACTAAATACACTGCCTGTCCAAAAAAACCCCACCTGGATTTAACTAAGCAAATGGGTAAGAGCCTCCAATTAGATAATTACTAAATGGATGATTATGTTTCAGCTGGCAACAAGTTATTTAACCCTAACTGATGCATTGAGGAGCTTTTCATTTCTTAAACAACCAAGTCGGAAGACACATCCTGTGGTCATGGAAAAGACAGGGGGGGCAGTACAGCATGTGTATTGAAAGCTGATTGATACTAGAAGAGTGCTTTAAGACTGAGATCCTGTAGGACATAAGAATAAAAGTCAAACCTGAACTTTGCCGGACAAAAAAAGGACAAGGTTATTAAAATGAACTTGAATGTGAATGTGAGCGGCACTGCACAATGCCTTTATAGCATTCATTCGTCATTCGTAACTACCTGGTGCTGAGGTCACTAATTAGATTTAGCTATTAGTTTGATTACATTTGCTAAATTTCTTATAATTTGATAATAAATCGACATCTGGCAGTGGTAGCTGAGTGAATAAGATCCTGAAGTTAAATCCCAGCACCACGAATCTGCCATCACTGGGGCCTTGAACTGGTCAATATTAAGAATTGTATCATTCTAAGTTGCTCTGGTTGCACATAGCTAGGGCAGAGGTACTGTCAAAGCCAGAATTAATGGTAATACTGGGATTTGTGCCTTTTATTTTTTATTTTTAATGCTTTAAAATTTCATATTATCAACATTAAAATACAGATTCATATCAGACAAACGATATTCTCAAAATATATCCGAAATCCAATCTCTAATACATACGTCTCATCTAACTGATCTCAAGAATTTAGCTGTTTATCAGATATACTGTAGAACATCCAATAGGAACCCTTGGGATCCTACATCCTGGTGTGTTCTAATAAGACTTAAGTTAGAAAAGTTCAAACTCATTTCCTATAACATGTAACCTTCAGAATGATTAACTGTAATGAGCTCTGATGGGTGCAGCTCGCTCTCACTGCAAACCTTCTAGAATTCGTCTGAAGTCTGTCAGATTATCTTTTGCTAAAAATCTCTCATTGCTCATCTTAAAACTAAGTTCTGTATGAATAAATAAAAGGTGCATTATAGCGCATAGCGGAATAGTGCTGATTCATTCCGTATCAGAGGTTAGTCATTAAGGCATAACATTTTCCACTGTGTTGAGGCTGACTAGTGAAATTGATATAACATAATGGACATTCCTGAGATGCTATGAGTCGCCCTGATAATCCTGTAATAGTAATTACTTCATTACACACTAAGTTTTAGGCATAAAGTCCAACTGCATAATGACATGCAGCCAATTAAAATAGAGAAAGAGCAAGAACAAGTGTGTAACAAAAAAACTGCTAATATACAGTAAGAGAAAAATAAATTAAATAGATAGATAGATAGATAGATAGATAGATAGATAGATAGATAGATAGATAGATAGATAGATAGATAGATAGATAGATAGATAGATAGATAGATAGATAGATAGATAGATAGATAGATACATATTTTTCTTTGCATATTACAGCATATTAGGAAACTGGGGTCAGAGCACAGAGTCAGTCATGTTATAGCAGCCCTGGAGCAGGGACAGTTAAGGGCCTTGCTCAGGAGCTTGGTGGTGAGCTGAGGCTCAAACCCCCGACACTGAGCCTTAACCATTGAGGTTCTTCCCTGCCCCAACAATCGGTTTCTATTGTTGAACATTAATTTGTTCTCAAATTTGTTGGGAAATATTTATTAGCGTAATTCAGCTCTCTGCAGAATTTAACTCATTATCCAGTATTGTTTATTGATTTCTCAGTGCTTCATTAGGAAAAACTATGATGGCATTACTGCGCATGTCCACCGAAAAAATGTCCACAATTGCTTGTAACACATTTTGGTTGTGATATTTATAAATGTCAAATGTCAAAGCAAACCATTAAGGCAAGTGCATAATTAATGAGTCTCTTAAAAAGTGAACAATATATTAACAGAAATGAACAAGAAACAATCAACATGGTGGAAAAAAAAAGTTGTGGACACCTGACCATAAGATTTGTATGTGCTTTTTGAACACTGAATTCCACATTCAGTCTTCATTCGCTGTTATAATTAACATCCACTCTTTTGGGAAAATGTTCCACTGGATTTTGGAGTGTGCTTGTGGACATTGTGTTCATTCAGATTCAAGCATGTTAGTAAAGTCAGATGAGGTGAGGAGGCCTAGGGGGGAAGGTAGTGTTCCAATTCATTCTTAAAGTTGTCTAATAGGGTTAAGGTCAGGTCACTCAAGATTTTCAACCCATGCAAAATATATCTTCATAGTGCTGGCTTTGTGCACAGGGACATTGTCATGCTGGTACAGTTTTCTAATTCAAGTGAAGGGAAAATGTAATGCTACCATATCCTATACAGTACAGAACAAAAGTTTATAGATATTATATATACAGTACAGACCAAAAGTTTATATATATATATATATATATATATATATATATATATATATATATATATATATATATATATATATATATATATACTAGCTGAAAGTACCCGTGCTTCGCTACGGAAGGCAGAACGCTAAGCAATATGGCAATAAGCAGTAAGCACTGAGCAGGACTGGATGATCAGAGATCAGAACGTAACGTCAACAAATAACGTACTACCCCTTTGTAGTACGGATACAGGGCAAACTACTTTGAAAATAATTTTTTTCGTGCATCTAACATCTAATAAGAAACAATGTACTAAGTTTCATGAGGATCCGTACTGTTATTTCGAAGAGTTTACAATGCGTGAGAAATCGCGTTTTTCGCAAGTTAGCCGCGATCCAGGGCGAATTTTTCAAAACCCTTTCTTAGTGAGCACCTAAGACCCAAGAGGAAGGTATGTTCCAAATTTCATTGCAATTTGTGCAGTGGTTTTGAGATTTCGTGATGAGTGAGTGAGTCAGTCAGTGGTATTTGAGCTTTATATATATATATATATTTCATAGTCATGAAAATAAAGAAAACTCTTTCAATGAGAAGGTGTGTCCAAACTTTTGGTCTGTACTGTACATCCTATACAATTGTGTGTCTCCAACTTTGTGGAGGAACCACATATGACTGGTAAAGTCAGGTGTTCCAATGCTTTTGTAGATATAGTGTGTGTCTTACTTGTCTTAAACTCATACACAAAAAAAGGATTACTAAAAGCATATCAGAGTGTGCATGCTTAGATTTACTTTCCTACAGTAAATGTGTGTTTCTATAATGCACATACTGTGTATGTTATATTGTATTTTCAAATGATAAGTGAAGCATTGAACCAGCACTGAAACACTTGAACTAATTTTCCCTGTTTGTCTCATATGTGTAATAATTCCACCCAATAGAGTTTTATACTAATGGTTTCCTACGTTTGCAAACTAGTGCACCAATGTTGATTTATTCAGTGATACAGATTTCAAAGCACGATTTTGAAGGGCGTCTGCTAAATGCCGTAATTTTACATGTAAATGTGTAGTTCTATTGTCTAGTATTGTATAAGAATGGCTGGGTAAGATAACTAGGTAATTGGTGTAAGGCATTTAGAATTGTTTAGAAGTTCCACTGAGAGCTCAAGTGGTCATTTATAACATTTTCAACAGTGATGATGCATTGAGGACAATTAACCTTTTATTGGGATAAGAGCAAAAATCTTGAACGAGAAGCAAAAATACTAACCCCCCCACCACACACACACACACACACACACACTCACACACACACACACACACACACACAAAATTGGTTTCACATTGCTTAACCTACCTGTTTGTTACATGCATGCATCGTACTAGTATTTAGAGTAGCAGTTTAAAAAAAATATGCAATTTGTATTAACATCTGGTTCTAAACATCTGCGATTATCAGATTAAGCTAGGTTTGTAGTAATATTGCTGCAGTTCTTGTGGCTGTAAAACAATACATCAGGGAATGTTTTTCAATGACCTACAAAAATATCTGACAAAAAAACAACAAGGTCCAAAACTTAACCTATATTCTCTCCGTAAATCCACTTTCCAGACGCAAATAATTATAAAGAATGATGCCTAATGTTTTCAATGCTGTTCACCACCAACTAGATATGTCCTCACTTCCTGCTGTCATGGATATTCCCTTTGAAACAATATAAAAGGGATACAAAAGTGCAGAAGTGCAAGATGTGTTGTGTATTTGCATTATTATAGCTCTGGCTCTGTCAGGATTGGGGATGTACAGAACTTCAGGAAAAGTGCCTACACAGCATTGCGATGTGAGATGTGAGCCAACACAGCAGCTTGCTTTGAGATACAGCAGAGCCAGGGAGAGGTTATGCTCTTTCACCTGGTAAAATTGTCAATTTTTGCCGCGCTGCAAACTTCATAACACTGTTGTTGGATTTACAGTGGGGTAGGAAATTTATGCACACTGCCTTATACAGATTATATGGTTTGGGATACAGCCTTGCATTCAGTTGTCTTCACACTCTCAGCTGAAATATCCATCCATTGATATCCATCCATTACTATCGTTTTTCTGTCAGCTCACACTGGGCTAGTCATTCCCATCTGATTTCTCTCATCAAAAAGGTGTTCAAAACTTATATCGGTTGAATAGATAAATTACAAAAGATTCGTATGACCATCCCATTCGAAATGTAGTCCCCATTTGCTGTTATAATAACCTTCACTCTTCTGGGAAAATGTTTCACCAAATGTCAAAGTGTGCTTGTGGAGGTTTGTGATCATTAGTAAATAGGTATAATTAAAGTCGGGTACTGATGTAGGTGAGGTGAGGAGGCCTGGAGGGCAGTCAGCGTTCCAGTTTATCCCAAAGGTGTTCCATATGGTTGTGCCATTCAAGATGTTGCACGCCAAACCATGCAAACCATATTTTGATGGAGCTGTTTTTGTGCACAGAGGCATTGACATGCTGGAAAAGGTTTGGGTCTCCTAGTTCAAGTGAAGGGAAATGTAATGTTCTAAAGACATCATAGACAAGTGTGTGCCGCCAACCTTGTGGTAACAGTTTTGATAAAAAACAGATATATCTGGAAAAGTCAGGTGTCCCAAAACCATTGTACATATACACCAACCTGGGATGACATTATGAGCGGTGAAGTGAATAACACTGATTATCTCTTCATCATGACACCTGTTAGTGGGTGGGATTTATCAGGCAGCAAGTGAACATTTTGTCTTCAAAGTTGACATGTTAGAAGCAGTAAAAATGGGCAAGCGTAAGAATTTGAGCGAGTTTTACATGGGACAAATTGTGACGACTGGGTCAAAGCATCTCCAAAACTGCAGCTCTTGTGGGCTGTTCTCAGTCTGTGGTGGTCAGTATCTATCAAAAGTGCTTCAAGGAAGAACCAGTGGTGAACCAGCTAAAGGGCCGTGGGCGGCTGAGGCTCATTGATGCACGTGGGGAACGAAAGCTGGTCCAACAGACGAGCTCCTGTAGCTCAAACTGCTGAAGAAGTTACTGCTGTGGATGCTCGACAGATCAGGATTGTTTTAACAGAAAAAGGGGACCAACACAATATTAGGCAGGTGGTCATAATGTTATTCCAAACGGTTTAGGTTATGAACTTAACCACATTTCAGATATTGGTGTCCTGGTGATTACAAAACAATGTTTGTGTGTTCCAAGCACCAGTTTAGCTTCCTGGATCCTGCTTCAGAAAACGAATTGGAGAGCAAACTGTGAAAGCGTCAAACACCTGATCTGACCATTATTGTGTTGTTGCTGCAATATAGGATTGTTATTGGTAAACTTGTGGGATAATAACAATGAAAAAATGACTAATGCTGGTTTTAAGGGACAAACACTCAGATGGTGTTATAAGCTTGAGGCAGTTTTTTGTTGACTAATATTGGCTGTTCTGTCATTGTACACACACACACACACACACACACACACACACACACACACACACACACACACACGGATACGTCACTCTTTCTTCTCTCAGCATGCTGCCGTAAAAGTGTCACATCTCACCAGCTGTCGCTCAGCAACAGCGGACACAGTGTTGGCATGACTCGGTACAATCTGCGCTAACACACAAAGAGAGAAAGAGGGAGCAAGAGAGGGTGCAAGATGCGACCCCATTAAGTGCATGAAAAAAACATGCTAAACTCTATTTTAATTGAATTTTTATTAATCAGATACATTATTGTACATTAAATTGTAAAATTGTCAACTGACTAAGAAATAGAATAGGATATCAAAAAATCAAAAGTTTTAACCTAAATCTAACTGCCTGCCTCGGCTGTTCTTCATCAATGTCCACAAAACCATGATGATTTCTGAACTGGGTGAAAAAATTTTTTATTTAGTCTACATGAAAATTTAAGCCTCTTTCATATCCATACTTCAGACTCAAACCGAAATCACAAACCAAAGACCAAAGCCACGCCACTGGAACAATGATTTTAAAGGTTTTATTCTGAAAAAAAAGTAACAATGGAACAAAAAACATCACCCTGCTTAAAAGGCCAGGCTTTCTAAACTAAGCATACAAAAAGCAAATCCCGTAAGAGTTATGGTCTGCTTTTACCAGACCCTGAAGCCATAATAAATACACAATTCCGGCCAGGAAATCTTTGCTGTTCCATCAAATTTGACAGACAGCAGAACAGGTAGTAGTAGAATATTGGACTGATTTTGAATCAGCAAGGCTCGGATGAGGTTTGGTAAGTGGTGGTCACTTAGTGGGTACAGTACGTTTCTGTGTTAGTGTTGAGAAGGTTGAGACAACACTGTTACAAAGAGAATGGTGGATGTTTGACACAGATGTACAGTTTGCTTAGAGTGCAATCTCATTTGTAAGTCATTTAGAATAACAGAAACTTTCAAATATAAATTGTCCTTTAAAAAGTGGTGTTTTTTCTGGGTTTTTTAGGTTGATGTGATGTGCACGTTAATATTTCCTTGTGAAGCCAAAGGAAAACTTTCACTCTGTGAACAATAAACTAACTAACTAACTAACTAACTAACTAACTAACTAACTAACACAGGTTGAATTTCTAAGCAGGACATTCATGTACCAGATTCAGCTCAGGTAACAGATTTTTCTCTGGCAGAACTTTTCTGTATGTGCTTTTCATTTGTTTCTAAACCATCACTACTTAAGTCAGCAGCTTTGTGGAATGATGACATTCTTTGTTAAATCAGTCAAATATACATTCTTGGCAAATTTCCTGTCTAATCGAAGGCTTCTGAAATCTGAAGTGTTCTGCCCCCAAAATAAATATCACCCTGCCAAAGTTGCCATTGTTGAGCGAGAGAATTCATATCAGTAAAAGTGGCTTGCATGCGTGGGTCGTAAATTGTCTTTGGTTTTTGTTGTTGTTTTTTTTACTTTGTGTAATTTTTTTGATGACTTTGTGACCACTTTTAAAAAGTTAGCAGCTATTTGAAATTATGTCCTGCCATGACTTCCCGATTCACTGAAAATTATACTAACACACCAAATAATACTGCATGTTCATGGGAATTTTAAGTGTAATGCAATGTAGCATCGAAGATAAAGACAAAATCCATATTAATATACCATTTAAATAAATCTAAAAAGCAAAGCAAGAATGTGAAACAGAAACAAGCTCAAGAACAGAGAAACACGTGAAACATGGAACATAAACGGCTTCGCTGAACTAGATGATTTATTTCGCAAAGACAAAACTGAAACAAAGGGGTATATATGCACACAAGTATCAACATGAAAATAGAGAACAGCTCGGAACAAAGGGACACATAAAGGAAATGACAAGACAGTGCTAGAAACATAATGTAAATAAAATGCAAAAATGCACACAACTACATAAACATGGAAGTGATTAAGTCTATAGTGCCGTGACCCGATATGCCATAAATGGAGAATGGGGGAAATCTCTGACACAACTGCTATCATGTCTGTGTGATCATGTGTGCATTGACGCTCCCTCCCCAAACACTGTGTTTATTCTACAATATCATACAATGATATCATGTCTGTTGGTGTGCAACTGTATCCGTAGTAGCTTTTCACTGATGGAGTATTCTCAACATGCTTTAACCTATGTGTTTTTACATTTTTACAATTGTGGGTCATGTTTAATAAAAATTTCCAGTGTAACATTTTCAGAAACGTCCTTATTTCAAAGAAACTTGTTTTTTTTTTTTACATGTTCCAGTTCTCAGAAACAATTCTTAATGGTAGGAGCAGTACACAAGACTAAAACACACAGTAGTTATAGGCAGTGAATTACTTTCTCGTTTCGGTGAAGCTGTAACAGTGTTCTGTGTAAAGAAAGAAAAGAACCTTTGAAGCCATTGTGATCGAAGAGGTGTTGTGAACTGGAGCGAACAGAAGAGAAAAGTCTCTCCTGGTTTGAAGCTTTTTGATGATCAGAAATAACAGCCTTGAATGGTGGAAGTGGGACCACTTGCTGAGGCTCAATGGCTTTCGAATACCACTGAGAGCCAATCATTACTTGTCAGCCTCCCACCAAGAACAAAAACATACAGTGAAACTTGCTAGTTTTCTCGGTTTCTCTCCCTACTTTCTCCCTAATTTTTTTCTCTCTCTTTCTGACGTGAGAGAACATTCACTTCGTCCTCAACAGTGACTTCTGCAAGCAGATGGTGGC
Source organism: Silurus aristotelis (assembly GCF_946808225.1). Lineage (NCBI taxonomy): Eukaryota > Metazoa > Chordata > Actinopteri > Siluriformes > Siluridae > Silurus > Silurus aristotelis. The sequence continues at coordinate 14,292,105 of NC_139598.1, read as the reverse complement.
AGGCGATAAAGTCATCACCAAGAGACCGAGTTCTAAAAGTACTATTCAAAACCGAGTCCAAATTGGACAAACTTGAGCAAACTCTTGAAGTAATAGGCTCGTAGGAATTAGCCCCCTCAACAGTTGTCTTTCTGGAATAAATCACAACTGTCCAGCTCAATAATCTTTAGATATCCAATATGTTTAAAACAATATATAGATTTAGATAAATAAAATATTTATTATAGAGATAGATAAAATATACCGTGCAGCAGTATATAACCAGATCCTGAGACATCCAGAGATTGGGCCAGCTCCAATTGTGTGACACGTCATAAAGATTTCGGAACTTCAAAGAGAAGATGCTGACCCTACGAGGATCCGGAGCCATCTAGAGATGTACCAGCGCCAGTTGGATCCCGCTTCATGTGGATTTTGAACATTGGACTTAGGGGATAAACAACCTTTGAATCAGTACTGAAAAATGTTTCACATATGCTGTTTCTCCATCATTGAACATTTAAAGGCATGGAGAAGTTGGTGTTGAATCGTGATGAATTGTGAAAGTCCACAACTCCAGCTGACTGTATAAGACTGTAGAAAGGACATTACCAATAATCACACACTCCAGTGCTCAAGTATGCTCATAAACCTCAAGAGTGATGAAAAGAGAAACTGTTAAGAAAACGACTCTTTATAGCGTGAAGTGATAACAGGATGTAACTTTGAGGAAGTTTCAGAACATTAGGCAAATGAAGAGTGTGATGTATTGTTCTGTAATTAATAAAGATCATAGCATAAGCAAATTGTTGTGGTATGTGGGGAATAAAACATTTGAAATGTTCTGCTTTTTTTAAAAGAATCGTCTCCTGGCTCACTGAACTCATTGTTAACTGGTGCTGTGAAACAGCCTTTTTGGTTTTATACCCACCATGCTTGTTTTTTTAGTTATAGGGTTTTATATACAGTTAATATTAACTTTACAGGATATTAAACACTGACTTTCTTTGGTTGAACACACTTTTATTCTCCAATTCAAATAATATCGAATTTCAGCACCAGATCTTTGGACCCTCCTGTATCCTTCACTATTTTATTAGACCCTCTATTACTTGTGTCAACTCTAAAAGACAAAATGTATTCATGTGTATGTCTATATTATTTCCCAACCCCCCTGAGTATAAAAGTGACAAATTAATAAAAAGAAATTATCCAACTCTTACGACAATCGTCATCCAATCATACAAAGCCCTGATTTAATATGAAGAGGAACGCAAACCCCAACACAGTTGTCATAAACAGGCTTCTGGAAATAAAGCATCGGGGTCATTTAGCAACTATGGAGGGAGCAGCTCAGTGCGGCACAGAGCGTCCCGTGTTCAGGATTGAACTTTAGTTAAAGTACATAAGAGCACTGATGCATAGAAATAGAGATCCAAAGAGGGTGAGCATTCATTGCACAATTATTTACGCTCTCTAAATAAAAAAAATTAAAAAAGGGAACTGTTAAAGACTTTAATCACACTCTTGATATCACCCAAATGAGGATGGGTTCCCCTTTTAAATCTGGTTCCTCTCAGGGTTTCTTTCTCATAACATCTAAGGGAGTTTTTCCTTGCCACAGTCACCATGGCTGCTCATCAGGGATAAACACACACCATTCACCTTGACCCTTAAAACTCTGTAAAGCTGCTTTGAGACGCTATAGAAATAAACTTGACTTGACTTCTTATGCAAAGCTCTACACTTTCCCAAAGCCGGTTAGACCAATGATTTACAGTGCATCCGGAAGTTATTTACAGCGCTTCACTTTTTCCACATTTTACGCTACACCCGTATTCCAAAATGGATTCAATACATTATTTAATCCAGATGTTTGTTTGAAATCTTTGCAAATGTATTCAAAATTAAAGAAACCTCACATAAGTATTTACAGCTTTTGCTCAATACTTTGTTGGAGCACTTTTAGCCCCAATTACAGCATCAAGTCTTTTTGAGGAATGATGCTACAAGCTTGTCACCTATTTTTGGGCAGTTTCTCCCATTTTTCTTTGCTGAACCTCTCAAGCTCCATCAGGTTGGATGTGGAGCATCATTTTTAGATTTCTCCAGAGTTGTTCAATCAGGTTCAAGTCTGTGCTCTGGCTGGGCCACTCAAGGACATTCACTGAGTTTTCCCGTAGCCACTGCTTTGTTAATTTGACTGTGTGCTTAGGGTCGTTCTCCTGTTGGAAGATAATCCTTCGTCCCAGTTTGGGGTCCAGAGCACTCGAAAACAGGTTTTCATCAAGGTTGTCTTTGTACATTGCTGCATTTATTTTTCCCTCGATCCTGACTAGTCTCCCAGTTCCTAGTTTCCAGATACACTGTATGTGGAGTTGTGCGTACATTGGCGCTGTTTGTGTGTTATACAGTAGTTAGCAGCTTTACTGGCGTTGCAGGTAATTTGGACTTTGTTTTGTCTGAAAAAGGAAGACTTAAAATCCTCCATCCTCCATTTATTTGATGACTCAAATAAAGAAAAATCACTCTTACTAACAATTCAACTTTTCCAGGACTTTTCCATCTCCCTTGGATTTAATTATAGTCACTCCTTTGGGATAAAACATTCCAATAATAAATTCAACTTGCTTCATTATCTGCAAAGAACCATATTCTCAAATTAATTAGATTTCCCTATTATTTCTCTGTGCAGTGTCACAAAAAGTGTGCGGGAGATAAATGAGCCTGATGAAATCAGATTTTGTGGACCCAATGTAAATGTAAAATAATATGTAATTGGTTCAATTCACTTTATTTTTTTTGTAACACAGAGTCTATCAAACGTTTAGAAACGCCCAGTCTGTTATGTTTTTTGAGAAAATTATGCATATTCTTTTTGTTTCTGTTCAACAAACCAAGTAATTTAACAGTAGGAAGATTTACATTGACCAAATAAATATATAAATGTTGTTCACTAGTTGGAGATTTCTTTTTGACCTTGTAATCCAGCTCATCCCAGAGCAGTTCTATAGGATTTAGGTGTGGTGACTGTTCAGACCATATCATACAGTAGATAACACTACAGCTGACTGCTTGCTCTCTTAATAGCACTTAAAGAGCTTGGACATACGCTCGGGGTCTTGTTGTATGGTGAAGTTGGTTCCAGTGAGCTGCAGTCCGGATGGAATTGCATGGTGTTGAATACAGATTTTCAAAGTCGTTTTGGTTGCCATGTCATTCACTCACTGGTAAAAAGGGAAATGGATGAAATGTGAAGGACACTTTGACCATGTGCTTTACAAGCAAAGAATCAAGTCTGAAGTAAACACTGAGTCACATGGGCCACCTTGCAGTGGGGAGGAATGAGATTTATATAATATTTGCATGTGCTTCCCCCAAGAGCAAATGCCTGGGCTGCTGCCTGGATTAGCATACATGGAGATTACGCCATTGCCTTAGCAGTGACTGGTTACTACTGTAACTTTGGAGCTTAGCATTGATTTAGTGATGGCTAGACTGTTATCAAGAGATTACTGCAAGGGTCATAAGTATGTCAGCCTGAATCAAGCTGCATTTGATATGTGTTTCTAGCAGAGTCTAGGTATGATGATATTTAGTTAATCAATATTTGTGAAATTTTTATAAGAAATTAGAAATTTATCCTAATGTTAACTATGAAGAGTTTACACTACAGGTTTATCAAAATGTTTTAGTCTTCGATTGTCCTATTCATGCCTCATATTCATGTTCCTGGTGGTAGAAATGTAACCCACAAAGATTTTTTTGCTGTTTTAGGATGTATTTTAAGATGGTGTTTTGACCACATTTTCCTCTAATCAATTTAATCAACAGGATGTTTCTACCAGAATGTTCTAACTCTTTTCTAGAGTTTCTAAAAAACTAAAATCAACCTGTCAGGAACTATCCTATGCTCAAAGTCAATAAGACAAAATGTTCACGTTTCGACAAAATTTTGGCTATATAGTGTATATTTTATCAAATAAATTAACTAAATCCTAGTAAAGTTGATGGTTTTTTTCAGGTCACTCAATCTTACAAGCAAAATTGTAATGCTACAAAGTGTGACCATGTGGCATTTTCTATTACAAACCAAAAGCAGAAACTCAAATGAAATTCGTTTTATATACACTTTTTTTAGACAGCTTGCAGATTTAAAAGGACATAAACTAAGTACAGTTTTAGAACAATTATGAAGATCTACAGTATGTATATCGTTTTCTTTTTTTTTTGTGGAAGATCTTGATTGGCCTGCTATAGAGCTCCAACCTCAACCCTATTAAACACCTTTTGGAAAAATGTAAACACTGACTGCACCCCAGGCCTCCTCACTTCACCAACATCAGTACCTGATTTTACTAAACCCCTTGTGGCTAAATGAGCACAAATCTCCACAAGCAAACTCCAAAATCTAGTGGAACATCTTCCCAAAAGAGTGGAGGTATAATGTAGACTACATGTTAAATAGGATGTTCAAAATAGTATATAAAATGCTTTGGTCTGAGTAATTTTTAATAAATATGATATCTTAGCGAACTAAAGAAGTTTTTCATATAAAAAGGAACTTTCTTACTGTGTTAGGCTTTAAATTAAACCTTTAAAGGTTGTTTTCAAAAGGACAAAGCAAGAGGAAACAGTTTCTTGGCACACTGGCAGAAAAATAAAGTACTACATTTAACTTTTCGTTGTGGCTGGAGTGGCCATGTAAATGGATTGTATTTATGTATGCAGTGGGAAGGTGAATGTGGTATATCATTAAATAGCTTTTAGAGTAAAACCCTGAAGGTGGAACTTAAGGTCCAATTACATTCCTTAAATTATTTTTAAATAGAAAGAAGTGCACCCTTGGTGGGATCAACTCGATGAGAAGGAATACGAAGAAAGCATTTTGGCTTCCTAAACAAAGCTTTTCATTGGAAATCTTTCCAAAATGCTAGAATACTTTGAGCAAGGCTTGTGAGATTATGTGTCATCAAACTGAGGTTTCTTGCATCCCATAACTATTAAGGGGAAGGGCCAGTGATATACAAAGCATGTTATGCATACCAGAAACTGGTTACGAAGTGGCTGTACATTACATTTACACTTAGGGCAGTGGGCAGACACTTTTCCAGACTTTCTTTTTTCAGAGCGACTTACTTATTTAATTTATACATCTGAGCAGTTGAAGGTTAAGGGCCTTGCTTGAGGGGCCAGCAGTGGCAGATTAGTAGTACTGGTACTGTATATATGGATTTGAACTCATGCCCTTTCAATCAGAAGGCCAAGAAGGCTACTACTTCCTCATAGAGGGAACAAAAACGCTGTACCTGCATCTTTTTTTTGTTGATGTTAAATTAGTCACCAACAAGGTCATGCAATAAAAAAACTTGCAATAAAATGGTATAAACTATGCATACAAGTGTAGAACAGCAGCACAGATGGTTATATTCTTGTACAAGTTATGTGTTTAGCATGTTAACACATAGCGTTAGTTATTGTCATTTGCAATAATACACCAAATAAGTGTATTACTTCAAAGTTTTAGGTAGAAGACTCAGTGCTGAATCAGGAATAAGAACACTTAAAAAAAAAATGGCATGTTGTTTCAGATATTCATTTAAACTTGTTGGTTTCTAATGAAATGTGAACAGTTCTTGACAATTGACTTAGTGCTATACAAGGAAATCGAAAGTATTTTTAAATTCTAACAATGTTAAGTCTGAAGAATATTTTCATTTGGAAGGTTACACCAGAGTCTCTTTTCTGCTTTTCTGCTGTTGGTGAAGTGAGAATTTTACTTGAGGCTTTAAAAGGCTTTAGTCTATTAGAGTGATCGGTGTTCGATGCTACCGCCGTGTTATTACTCGCCTCTGCTATTGCTGCTTCATTGCCTCATGGATAGGATTCATGTTATTGGGCCGCTTTACTGCAGACATGTTGCGTCTAAGCCTAGACTGAGGCCATTAAACAGATTAGTTATTGTCTTTTCCACTGTACTTGTTGCAGTGCCCATTCTTCACCACTAGGCAATCTATACTTTTTTTTTATTGTTGGTTAATCAACAGCTGTAATTACAATGTGACCAGAACTAAATTTACAGTACACCATATCCTTATCTCAATTATATCACTTAGCAGAAGATGGTTAAGGACTTTGCTGAATTGTCCAGCAGTGGCATCTTGGGGGTGCTGGGATTTGAACTCACCACCTTCCTATCAGAGATCCAACATCATAACCACCAGTGTGAATATTTTGCGTGAGCACCATTGTTATCCAGCACTGCCCTAATCCTCCTCGGCATGGAATTCACAAAAGCTGCACATGTTGTTGCTTGGACTCTTCTTCCACTCTGCCACTCATGCGTCTGTTTTTTTAAACCAGCTTCTGCACCTGACGCGCAGCACAAGAACTTAAATTCTTTGATGGGTCTTTGCGAGGTCTGTTCCGAGTGGAACCCATCTTGGAAAACCTCTGTATGTCCCTGGCCACTGTACTGCAACTCAGTTTCAGGGTGTTACTGAACTTCTTATAAACTAAGCCATATTTGTGGAGAGCAACAATTCTAATTCTCAAAACCTGAAAGAGTCTTTTCATTGAGGTGTCATGTTGAACATAAAGTGGTCAGTATGAGAGAATTGTACTCAAAGCATCAAATTTTAACTGCTCGAATACAAGATACACAAATTTGTATGGTCCTGTCAAGCAGACAAAAACATAAACATGATCAATTGGACTTGTGGCTTTGCATGGTTACACAAAGTACAGCTGTTATCACTTAGGGTGTACTATTTTGACAATCTTGAGTTGTGTTCTGAGGACAGTAAATCTGTACTGCTATACAAATTGCACATCGACTAAAATATATCCAAGTTTCATTTCTATAGTATTGTCCTTTGAGAAGAGATACAACAATGGTTGAAACGTGACGGGTGTACTCAATATAGTGAGATACTCTACTGTACAGTACATGCCTCGGTGAGCAAGCCAAACACTGTATCCGATACACTTAATTGGTTTGTTTATTATTTTCAGACAGAGAACGCAGCCCTGGAACCTGAAATCTGAGGTGATTTTGCAATGAGCTATGATCTTATCTGTGTATCGATGTTTTTTTTTGTTTTTTTTTTACAATTTCCTGACACTGTCAATCTGAGTGAGACACGCCTGCATCTGCATTTTCCCAGAACTCTCACACACACATACACACACACACAGGAAAGAGAGTCCTTGCATCTCACTTTGGAGAGCTATACACACATACTCAAACCTGCTTGAATGCTCCCAATTAAATTTAGGATCAGATATTAAAACATTACGGCGGCTTTCCTTACAGTCAGGCCTCATTAAAGTCAACGAAAGTCGATTACTTAACCTGTGTACTTCGTTTGATGCATTATACAAGTCTACAGCATATGAAGCAGCAGATGTGCGCATCAGGAAAGCAGAGGAGAATTGAATTTAATCTTTAGCTTCTATCTAGCTATTTTTGCTTTCAATTACTAATGCCATCAATTACTGTGCATGCCGGCTGTACCGAAGCCAAGGCTGCCTGAGCTGGAGCGTCGAGCCGCCTGAGCTAGAGACATTTTAAAAGCTTGTTCCTGCAAAATGCTTGTTTCAGAGCTGCAATTAGGATCCGAACGCCGCTTCAGATCAAAGTGGTCTTTAGAGACGCTATCAAAGAAAATGTGTAAATGTGTAATAAAAGAGGTGGAAAAAGAAATGACTTATTGGGACTGAATCCTTCAGGGTTTTCCTAGCAAAATGTTTATTGATTAAAATGTCCTTTAGGGTTTACACTAAGATCTTAAACTTAAAAGATTTATTCCTTACTACAAAAAAATATATAAGTGTCATCCTTTATTCACACATTACAGCACTGTACATTGTATGGACAAATGTTTGTAGACACCTGACCTGACTGATAAGATTCGTATGTGCTTTCTTATCATTGCATCCCATTTGCTGTTAAAATAACCACCCGCTTCTGGGAAGATGTTCTTCTCAATTTTGCTGTGTTCTTGTGGAGATTTGTGCTCCTTCAGAAACAAGGGTGTTAGTAAAGTCAGGTAATGAGGCCTGGGATGCAGTCAGTGTTCCAATCAATTTATCCCAATAGGGTTAAGGTCAAAGCTCTATAGCAGGCCACTCAAGATCTTAACCCATAATCCTCATAGAGCTGGCTTTGAGCACATTGGTATAGTCAGCTAGAACGTGTTTGGATCTTCAAGTTCAAGTTGAGGAAAAATGTCACATCTAAAAACATCTGCCACATCTAAAAAAAAATCCTATACAATTGGTTGCCTCCAAATTCGTGGTATAGACAGTTATCCCATTACTGTAGGGTATATCACGATAATATCGATGATGTAAATTGTGAAGTAGAAAGTCGGACAGTTGAAAACAAATACATAGTTGGATGGTCTGGTTTTGCCTTTTGTGTCAGTCACCTTAAACATCTTGACTCTGTAAGAACCAAATCCACTTTTTCTCCTGAGGATTAACCTCAACACATTAGCTCACTGTCCTGAAGCGCTGAGTTTAGAACTAAGATTCTTTCCAGGTCCTTAGATCCTGATATCAATTAAGCAGGTCATGTTGCATTAAGATGTCATGTTTCTTTAAGTTTCATAGAAAAAGAGATTCTAGATTTTTTGTGAAAAAAAAAAGCTGTCAAATAAATTCCACACATACAGATTCTTCTCACCGAATCCCA
>NC_139598.1:14178428-14278428 GCF_946808225.1 Silurus aristotelis | reverse complement strand
CCCGATTGTATAAAACATCCGATTTACACACCGTTTATATATGTCTAGATTTTTCCATACAGTTACACTTATTATACTGTAAATGAGCGTGGTTTTAAAAAATGTCAAGACTGGTTTTGTTTGTAACATGGCGAAAGATGGCAGCACAAGACAGCACGCACAGTCACAGGGAGCACCCACCCACCACACACAGTCACAGGGAGCACCCACCCACCAAGTCAGTTTCATGCAAACCGGTACTAATCTGACCACGTGCGTTACCACGGACAGCAAGTTCAGCAAGATCAAAGAACAAAAACGTATAAACGAAAAAAAAAAACCGCAGCCCTAAATCCAGGTTTGATGTATATTTGCTGCCTTATGAACTCCAAAAAACAGAAAAAGTACAAAAGTTTTGACTGGAGATGACGAGATTTTCCCAAATAGAGATGATGAGGATGATGATGATGATAGCAATGAATAATAGCATTTAAATTTTTGCTAAAACTGGAGAATTCAAGATAAGAGAATCTCAGCTTTTCTCTGTCTGTCCTTCACCTTTTTCTCGCTCAATTTTTGATATCAGGACACTTTGTTAAGCGCTAGCGCTTGCATATCAAGTAAGCGTACCTTGTAAAAAAATTCTGAAAGGCGCTTTTCTGATAAGAAATGCATTACTCTCTCTCTCTCTCTCTCTCTCTCTCTCTCTCTCTCTCTCTCTCTCTCTCTCTCTCTCTCTCTCTCTCTCTCTCTCTTTCTCTTTTAAAGTGACTGCAGCAAATCGCGGCCTTATATTAAAGTGCTCGCTCAAATACCTCATTGTTTCTATAGTAACAACTTTGACCCTAAAGAAACTAAATCTTTTATGTAACAAATGACATTATTTAAACAAAATCCAGGATATTTAGTGATGTGCTGCTGGTTTCTGGAGACATTTATGTAACATTTATGGATGTTTTCATTGTCAGCATTGTGTAACAGTCATATGTAAAACTGTCACTATGTGTGTTCAGACATTAAAGGCCTTTTTTGTACCATTGATTTCAAGTAAAAAAAAAAGCTTGTAAATCAATAATCCACTTGAGTGTATCTAGAAATTCTTGATAATAATTTTCAAGAGCTTTCCCACCACATATGTTGCTTTGCCTCATATTCTTGCTGTTGTATTGGATCGCTTTGGATGCAGTAGGATTACATTTTCACTTGAACTAAGAGACCCAGACCTGTTCCAGCATGACAATGCACAAAGCCAGCCACATGAAGATGCTTTACATGGTTTGGAGAGGAAGATCTTGAGTGGCCTGCAATAGAGCTCTAGATGAATCTTGGGATGAAATCTCTATAAACAACGAACGTCTTCCCAAAAGACTGAAGGCTATTCTAACATCAAGGCGGGGATTGGACTTACTGCTCAGCTGTAAGTCGCTCTGCATAAGGGTGCCTACAGAATGCCGTAATTGTGAATGAGTACTGAATGTGGAATAAGATAGGTTTAAAAAGCACATACAAATATTATAATGAGGTGTCTAGAATTTTTTGCCCAAAATGTACCGACACTGCATTTAACCACTCGTTCATAATTGATGATAATGATTATCTTGAATAAATGGACAGACAGATGAATAGATAAACAGGGTCAATTATTGTAAAAATTAAGCGTAATCCATAACACAGTATCCTGTATTTTTTTTTTTTTTTTTTTATTGCTTTTCAATTTGTTGGATTTCACTTATAAATTAGACAATGTATAATACATGGTAGCTCAGGGGTTAAGGCTGCATCTAGAGTAATCCAGATAAATTTGAAAAATGCATTTTCGTCTGAAAATGCTCCACGTCCACACTATCATTTCCAATCGTTTCCGCATGAAAACGTCTGAAAACGCTTACGGCCCTATACCGCGGATCAGCAAGACGCTTCGGCTTGCTTTGGGTCCCACTGTTGTTTACTGTAGGTACTTTCTGGTTTCTTGAAATGTCGCAGCAATGACTAAAAATGCGTCATCGTTTTCGAATGCTTCTTTTTTTACCAGTCCAAACTGCGTTTTTAACATTTTTCCACTTATTGTTTGATTTTAAAAAACTACATTTTCGTTGACAGAAAACATATTAGTGTGGAAGCTCTGGGTTGCTGATATGAAGGTAAAGATTCAAGCCCCAACACCAACAAAGCAGCCACCAGTGGCCCTTGAGCAAGGCCCTTAACCCTGTCTGCTCCAGGGGGCACTGTATCAGGCTGACTCTGCGCTCTGACTGCAGCTTCTGACATTTCTGGGATAAAAAAAATTTCACTGTGCTGTAATGTACATGTGACAAATAACGGCTCTTCTTCTTCTTCTTCTTCTTCTTCAAAGCAATCATATTAAGGGGGTTTCTGGACATTTGCAGTCCACCCACATGATCACTGAAAGCCCAGCAGTATAATAAGAATTTGTACCATCACATCACCCAGAGGGGGAACTACTCTATAAAAATATCAATATTTTACATTCATGTCTGTCATGGATTATCTCTGAAAAAAGAAAAAAAGAAAAAAGGCTAATAGCATAACGATTGGTATGGAAGACATTTTTTATTGCAGCACGAGCATTTAAACGGCCGTTGCAGTTAAAAGCCAAAATGACATGATGTCGAGTGACGACTGCTTTCAAACAAGCCTCCAATTAAATCTGAACTTCTGTCAAACTTTCAGAGTGCATTGCATATGAAATGAATAAGGCTTTGTTTTCAGCATGAAAGAACATTTCAGCAAAACACAAATGAAGCTGACAATAAATGAAAAATGATCAGGACGTGATCTCTGCTCACTTTGCAATTATGTGGGAAGGTATTGGTGAAAAAAAAAAAAATCTGTTAATAATATCGTTATTGTACATTTTTTCATGTAATATGTCCACATTGAACCAGAAAAATTTTTACACAGCATTCTAAGACCCCGGAAACAAATGTCCTGCTCAGCCATCCACATGCCCTTTACCCCAAGTGGCTGAATGCTAACTGGGCAAAAAAAGGCCTGTAGCTGACAGGTTAATCTCTGTGGTGCACTATAATAGGCTTGTTCACAGCACTATGACCGAACGGTGCCTGGGGTCAAACACTCCATGTCATGTCTAACTCTGCTCCACTGATCAAGGTTTCCAATGAGGCTTCGTCTGTTTCTGTTTAAGATTTCTCCCTTTCAATACTCATAATACTGAGACGCAATATTTGAATGTTTACTTTTATTGTGGAACCGACCACAAAATGACCACCCTGGCAACAAAATCATGATGACTGCTCTACCCAAAGCATGGGGCACCCTGATTACTGCCCCAGTGTGCCTCAGTTATTCTTCATTTACACTCTCTTTGATATTCACCACACCAAAATGCTTCATAATTGCACAAAGTTAACCTTTGCCGTGTCTTCAATCATCGCTCAAGTGGCAGCTCTCAATGAAAATGAATGGTTTCCGGTCGTTTTGTCGCTGCGAGTCACAATTTGTGTGTAGCTTTCATGCTTCTTGTAGTTCCAGTTCCGATCACTTGATGCAATAATACATCTTTGGTGCTAAACAGGGCCGTGTGCATGCTTTCTAATAATTGGCAACATCTAGAAAGACAGTCATTGATGAAACTAAAAAAAGAAACTCTGCTCTTAGGTAAAAAATATGTTTTTCTAATATAATTTTAATTGTATGGTGCTTTATATTGGTTACATGAACTTTACAGAACAGTGAAATTATACCATTGCAAGGGTTTAGGGCCTTGCTCATGGGCCCCAAAAGAGGCAGTTTGCCAATACAACAACTCAAACCCCCCGACCTTCCAATTAGTGATCAAGAGCCTTAACCACTGAGCTACCACTTCCCTTTCCTACACTTTCACTAAGGTGAGGTTAGGTTTAGGTCGGAAGGTTGTGAGTTCAAATCCTATCATTGCCAAGCTTTCAATGTTGGGCCCCTGAGCAAGACCCTTAACTCTTAACTGCTCAGTTGTACACATTGAGCTAATGTATGTCGCTCTGAATAAGGCTGTCTGCCCAAATCTACTTCATGTGACATTTTAAGGACATTGAAATTCTGATTTACAGGTATACTGAGATTCTGTCCCACCTGCCCCCGAGGACAAGCTACAGTACCAGTAATATCATACACATACTTCGAAAATAAAGACAAATTGCACCACCTGCTCTATCAAAGCTTACCAACGACCTCCTAATATGGCCGCTATGGGCTACAACTCCCAGTACACGCACACACACACACACACACACACACACACACACACACACACACACACACACACACACACCCTAAACTGCTCATTTGTAATTGTAAGTCTCTAAATTGAATTGTGTCTACCAAATGCCATAATATGTAATTCTTTAAATCCTAATAATCTTCTATATCATTTCTATAATTAGCTGCCTATATGTTTAAATGTTGAGTTAATAAACAGTAAAACAAAAGAGAAAATCGGGTGAGAGGCAACGATCATAAAAGATTTTAATTGCCGACTTTGTGAGATGAAAGGAACTCCATTGCCGGAAGCATTTCCTGCAGGTGCTTTATAATTGAGTTCTTTAACTCACACTGTCAGTTCTCCACAACCCCATCGCTTCTCAAACGTGACTGCATGAAAGACACGCATGCATCGACTGATCTGATTTTACAGTTGGAATAAATAGTACCTACATTACAACTTCGATTGACAAGGATTCGAGCTTCTACCAGGAGCACGTAGGAAACAAATCCGTAAATCATGTGACCGCCTTACGAGTATATTTACCAGAATTAAGATCGCTCAAACTTGATGATGAAAATTCTGCCAATATGACATGTCTTATTGCTTCAGACAACATGGACATGTTTTATTTAGATTCCTTTTTAACCTTTCCTTGGCTGTCTGCCTGCAAAGATCATGTTTTGTAAGGAGCCAGTTTAATAAACACTGTGTCAAAAACAGCAAGTCGGCCTGAAGATATCTGAAACCTTGCCAGCCATCCTGAATGTTCTTATCCAATGTATTCTTTATGTTTGGGATAGCTATTTTCCATGATAGGTACAAGCAAAACCAACTTAGTACTACTACGTATATTTAATTTCTATGCAGAAATCAGCCATCAAAATGCCCATGTATCTCCGACACTTTCAGGTCATCACCAAAACAAAGAATAACGCTTACATACATACAGATGACAGTGGACATTGACACCTAGACAAAGAATCAAAAGATTAGTGACAAGGTAAAATTAGATAAAAAAAAAGGAATCAGCGTTTTTAAATGCGAATGTTTTTTAAAACCTGCCATTACAGACAATCCTATAAACAATCCTAAAAAGAGTGCCACGGAAAATGGAAGGCAATTTGAGAACTCCACGCTCATCACAGTGCCTGTCACCTTGACCTGAATAGTGCGAATGCATCATATTCTCCACTGTGTGTGTGTGTGTGTGTGTGTGTGTGTGTGTGTGTGTGTGTGTGTGTGTGTGTGTGTGTGTGTGTGTGTGTGTGTGTGTGTGTAAGAGAGAGACAGAGAGAGAGATAGTGGCTTGGAGCTGCCCAGGTATGAGGCAGGACACCACATCAAAAATGGATGCTTCAATTTCTTTTCTTGCACAGCCATCCACTGTCTCTAAGCCTGTGTGATGCACTAGGTGTGTGTGTGTGTGTGTGTGTGTGTGTGTGTGTGTGTGTGTGTGTGTGTGTGTGTGTGTGTGTGTGTGTAGAACTGAGTTTGATGCAATGCCACACCCCAGACTTTTGCTGACTCAAACGGAGCACTTCATTTGAAAGCTCAACTAGGTGATGAAAAGCAATATGCCACCTTCCGTTTTTCATTAATAGGCTGGTGGTGAGAAGTAAAGCACTAAAGACTACAAGCACATAAACAGAAAGAAAAACAACTGCTCATCTTGAGGGGAAAAAAATTAAAGGATGACTATGAACCTGATTGAATGTGTCAATGAAGACATATGTCTGGTAAACTGAAATAAAGGGTTAAGACTTAATGGGCCTGATGAATTTTTAATGGTATGTACTGAATAAATACTTCCAAACTATATAATGCAGCATACTGTATACTCCCATATTACATACTGCAGCACACTGTATACTCCCATATTACATACTGCAGCACACTGTATACTCCCATATTACATACTGCAGCACACTGTATACTCCCATATTACATACTGCAGCACACTGTATACTCCCACATTACTGTATATACTGCAGCACACTGTATACTCCCACATTACTGTATATACTGCAGCACACTGTATACTCCCATATTACTGTATATACTGCAGCACGCTGTATATTCCCATATTACTGTATATACTGCAGCACGCTGTATACTCCCATATTACTGTATATACTGCAGCACGCTGTATATTCCCATATTACTGTATATACTGCAGCACGCTGTATACTCCCATATTACTGTATATACTGCAGCACGCTGTATATTCCCATATTACTGTATATACTGCAGCACGCTGTATACTCCCATATTACTGTATATACTGCAGCACGCTGTATACTCCCATAGTACTGTATATACTGCAGCACGCTGTATACTCCCATATTACTGTATATACTGCAGCACGCTGTATACTCCCATATTACTGTATATACTGCAGCACGCTGTATACTCCCATAGTACTGTATATACTGCAGCACGCTGTATACTCCCATATTACTGTATATACTGCAGCACGCTGTATACTCCCATAGTACTGTATATACTGCAGCATACTGTATACTCCCATATTACTGTATATACTGCAGCACGCTGTATACTCCCATATTACTGTATATACTGCAGCACGCTGTATATTCCCATAGTACTGTATATACTGCAGCACGCTGTATACTCCCATATTACTGTATATACTGCAGCACGCTGTATGTTCCCATAGTACTGTATATACTGCAGCACGCTGTATACTCCCATATTACTGTATATACTGCAGCACGCTGTATATTCCCATATTACTGTATATACTGCAGCACGCTGTATACTCCCATATTACTGTATATACTGCAGCACGCTGTATACTCCCATATTACTGTACATACTGCAGCACACTGTATATTCCCAAATTACTGTATATACTGCAGCACGCTGTATACTCCCATATTACTGTACATACTGCAGCACGCTGTATACTCCCGTATTACTGTATATACTGCAGCACGCTGTATACTCCCTTGATACTGTATATACTGCAGCACGCTGTATACTCCCGTATTACTGTATATACTGCAGCACGCTGTATACTCCCTTATTATTGTATATACTGCAGCACGCTGTATATTCCCATATTACTGTATATACTGCAGCACGCTGTATACTCCCATATTACTGTATATACTGCAGCACGCTGTATACTCCCATATTACTGTATATACTGCAGCACGCTGTATACTCCCATATTACTGTATATACTGCAGCACGCTGTATACTCCCGTATTACTGTATATACTGCAGCACGCTGTATACTCCCATATTACTGTATATACTGCAGCACGCTGTATACTCCCATATTACTGTATATACTGCAGCACGCTGTATACTCCCATATTACTGTATATACTGCAGCACGCTGTATACTCCCATATTACTGTATATACTGCAGCACGCTGTATACTCCCTTGATACTGTATATACTGCAGCATGCTGTATACTCCCTTATTATTGTATATACTGCAGCACGCTGTATATTCCCATATTACTGTATATACTGCAGCACGCTGTATACTCCCATATTACTGTATATACTGCAGCACGCTGTATACTCCCATAGTACTGTATATACTGCAGCACGCTGTATATTCCCATATTACTGTATATACTGCAGCACGCTGTATATTCCCATAGTACTGTATATACTGCAGCATACTGTATACACCCATAGTACTGTATATACTGCA
This sequence comes from Silurus aristotelis, assembly GCF_946808225.1. Taxonomy (NCBI): domain Eukaryota; kingdom Metazoa; phylum Chordata; class Actinopteri; order Siluriformes; family Siluridae; genus Silurus; species Silurus aristotelis. The sequence goes on along the minus strand of NC_139598.1, from coordinate 14,270,532 downwards.
GCACGCTGTATACACCCATAGTACTGTATATACTGCAGCACGCTGTATATTCCCATAGTACTGTATATACTGCAGCACGCTGTATACACCCATAGTACTGTATATACTGCAGCACGCTGTATACGCCCATATTACTGTACATACTGCAGCACGCTGTATACTCCCTTATTACATACTGCAGCACAGTGCATACGTCCATATTACATAATGCAGCATACTGTATATTCCCACATTACTGTATATACTGCAGCATACTGCATACACCCAAATTACATACTGCAGCATACTGTATATGTCCATATTACATTCACTTTAATGCTTCTCAAGTCAAACCTAAACTCTATGAAGCCTGTAGGAGGTAGAAAACTACATGAATGAGACAGGGTTTGGTGCTTGTGCATACTTTCATGGAGCGTTAACTTATGATTTATAGAAAAGTCTAAGTTTTCATTCTCTTGCAACAAAGTTGAATATGGTTCCCATCACACCACTAACATTCACAATTTCCTGATGGATTTAGATTTTTTTTATGTTCTCCCAGGAGAAGTTATTTAGGCCCTTACGGCACCCCACAGACTTTCTTAGTGGGCTCTGTCATCTATGCTGCGTGCATAATTAGTCTATAATACACAAAGCATAAACAAGCAATTGAACAGCGCACATAGAATCGCTAAATGGAAAACACAACCTTTTCTATTTCAAGGAATATTATAAACAGTACAGGTCCATTTTCACACATATGCTCACAAGTCTTAGAAGTCAAAGACACTAAAAACATAAAGCACAGTATACTTTACATGGACAAAAGTATTAGGACCCCTCACATTTCCTGCCATGATTTGTTCTTGAACTAAGAGATCCAAACCTGTTCCAGGATGACAATGCCACTGTGAACAAAGCCAGCATGAAGATATGCTTTACATTGGATGTTGAAGACCTTTTGTAGCTTCCTATAGAGCTCTGACGGACCCCTAATGAACATATTTGGGATGAATGTATACACTGACTGCCCACCTGGGCTCCTCACCTCACCTCACCTACATCAGTACCTGATTTTACCAACACCCTGTAGCTGAATGAGCAAAAAATCTCCACAAAATTTAGTGAAACATCTTCCCTGAAGATTGGAGGTTATTATAACAGTAAATGGATGCTCAAAAAGCAGGTACGAATCTTATGGTCAGGTGTCTACAAACCTTTATTCTTACACTGTATCTAGGAGCAACACAGTCTAGCCTTTTTCCACCTGCTGGCACGTTGTTGGGATTTGAGAGAAAACTGAAGAACCCATGCTAAGATCCCACACAGGGAGAACACGCAAAACTCCACTTTGACAGCAAACTGTTCTTAGAAACACCCTGAGGACTGTGGACAGCTCATTATATTTTTTTTTAATTAAAACTAAAAACAGTTTCTCATTAAAGATCTGTAAATGAGTCTGAACTTTAAAGCTAGAAAAGTGTTACAATATGGATAATGAGAAGACACAATGAGAAGAATGATGAGGAATAATAAGCAGGGAGCTTATTGCTTGTTCTTGTCTTTTGATAAGTCCTACAGGAGGGTGATTTCCTCACGTGCACTTATTGACCACTTTGAGAATTACTGTGCAGTTGGAGAAAGACCAGGCGATGTTTTTCCAATGTTCGATCCCAGTTTTTGTGGCTACTGTAGCTGAGAATTCGATGAGATCTTCTAGCTTGCCATGGTTGTGCATGCTTTTCTGCTCATTGTAAATAGTGTTTATTTAAGTTTCAATGAGGCCTTTCCTCAGAAGTTTGGAAGTTCAAATCCCAACACCACCAAGTTACCACTGCTGGGCCCTTGGGCATGACCCTTAACCCACAACTGCTAAAGTTGTATAAATGCTGGATAAGGGGGCGTCTGCTAGTAGTGAAATAGATCACGTTACGGTTCTTAAGGCACAGCTCAGCAAAAAAGGGGAGGAGTCTAATCTAATTTGCTTTCCATTTACTACAAGAAAAGTTACAGCAAGTAAATACTCCTGTACAGCACATGCTATTTGATTGACGCGGGAGGCTTTTCACGTTCTTCTGCTCCTCCGGTGGCTATTGTTATTGACTGATTATCACGTCATTGTAAAACTTGACATTAACAAGTCAACACATGACTGCTCTGTGTACGTAGTTACGAAATGACTCAAAACATTTCAGAACGGGAAAAAAAAAAATTATTATTAATCCACAAAAATGAGCAATTAATCCAGGGTTCACGTGCATGCCGAACTGTGAGTCGTGACCCGTACGGCTCTCAGATCAACTGCGGTCTGTTGCACCCCTAGCGTTTGCCAAATGCCATATATGTAAGGCTTTACAATTATTGATTTATCTTTGATATATATATATTATTTAAATTCAAACCATACCCAATTTCAATAAAAAAAAATTTGATTTGAATAGATAAAGAGGAAAAAGACGGTTAAATACACACAGAAGACTTTTTAGGATGCTGCATCCTTGCCATTTAATGCCCAGATTATTTACCGACTCGTGATCTGTTACGTAAAATCGGCTACGATTTAATATTCCGGGGACAAAAAGGAACATTTTAGCAGGACTGTCTTTTCCCTTTAAAGATCCTTTCTTTCACAGAACTAATTATAAGCATGACAAACTCATTTACATACACTGCCAAACAACAATGATGGAAAAAACGCATTTATGTCGTGATATAATACATTTCAAAAGCCCCTACATCTACTTCTATTTGATTGCCATGGTGTGATTACCAGACTTTTTTTTTCCCCTTTCCAATCCTTTTACCTTTAATTGACCTTGGCAAACAGTTCCTGTACCACACTGAGCTTTCTGAAAGAAATTAGATAGGAAATTGCCATATGTTAGGGTGGTAACCCCAGGACACTGGAACACTTGGCGCAGCGATTCTTGGCATATGGAAGTGCTTATTGCGGTTGAGTTTGCTTGTAGTGACTCAAGTGTGAAAGTCGACCAGCCAACATCCCGCCTCTGCAATAGTCCTGAAGGAGCACAAAAATGGTTCATAGCCTATTTAAAACTCTACGCATGCAGAATGGCTGGCTATATCATTACCTAGCAAGTGAATTAGCTAGCTAGTCAAAGCATTTTAACACAGAATCAAGACAAAACTAACAAGTACATATATGAATTCCTAAGTAATAGATGACTATACTTATCCTGTACCTATCCTGGGTTTACAACCTCTCTCTCTCTCTCTCTCTCTCTCTCTCTCTCTCTCTCTCTCTCTCTCTCTCCTTGTCTGCTTGTTCCCCTTCTTTACACAGTTTAGCAGTGGTGAGCTGAAATGTATCTCTAAGTGAAAAAAGGGATTGGCTTTCAGACTGAAAAATAGAGATGAAAAATACGAAGCCGTTTATGGAGCGGATATTAGTCGCACGAGTCACTTGGGATTCTGACTGCTTTTGCCAAAGAAATCCAGGCACTCACTATAGAGGGCACTCACCAAATCCTGAGAATTCACCTAATCAGTGGACTCATGAATCCCATTCACAAGTCTCTCGGATCCGGATGTTTTGCTACATGCTACGAATCTGAAAGATCCAGTGGATCAGCCAGGACACGTACAGTATAGGACCCGTGAAACTGAATCTCTTGTGTTTCTGACCATGCAGGACTTGTTGTTACAAATACTTGCTAACAACCACTTCGAACAATTGAATAGTGTCCTTTAAAATTTGTAAACTTTTATAAACGCTGATGTTAATAGCAAGATAACCAAGTGATCCAAGTAAATAAGGAGATTGGTCCAATGACTTGTGCTTTTCCACTCGAGATTCATCCCGAGGGTTATTAAACCGGGATAAATCTCGAGTGGAAAAGCACAAGTTACAGGAATCTAAGAGTACAGTAGGGACAGGCTCATCGAAACTGGACAAGTGAGTAGCTATCAAGTTAGCAAGATTTTATTACGCTTTCTTAGCTACTGTTAGATTTTTATTCCAATCAATTAGGGTTTGGGGTTTTGCCCAAAAGGCTGGATAATAACTTGCCTGTACCTTTCAAATCCAGCACTGTTTATGTTTCTCAGCCAGGGGAAAAGGACAGTGATGTGAAAAAGCTCAGTGAATAATTGTGAAGGACAGGTTAAAAGCATTTGTACGGTAAACGGTGAAAGCCGCTCTGGCTGAACCTCCAGCTATGTACAGAGCTCACTTTGAAGTCAGGGATTAAGCCTCCTATATAATCCTGTACAAATTGACTTCGGAGAAGTAGAGCAGAAAAAAACGAGGCTCTGCCACAGGCATGTATGCACCATGTGATTTGAGATGAAGAGAGAGTGTGAGAAAGAGAAAAGAGAGAGAGAGAGAGAGAGAGAGAGAGAGAGAGAGAGAGAGAGAGAGAGAGAGAGAGAGAGAGAGAAAGAGAGAGATTGGTTAATGTATCATGCCCAACCTTTCACATTTATATTCAGCGACTGCTACATATATAGTGCTTTATCTTCACGTTCCATCACTTCAATGCCAGCGTTCTTTCGCCCGTCTCTGCTTCTATCTTCCGCTCTCTCTGTCCATTCCTCTCACTCTTTCTTTCATTCTCTTCTCTCGCTCATTTTTTTTCTCTTCATCTCGCTTGCTGTCTCAGATCTATTCCCTTTCTTCATGTTCTGTCTCTCAATCTGTCCATTTGTCTTTGTCTGTCTATTTCTCCCTGCTTCTTTGTCACACTCTCTCATGCTGTCACTCAATCTCTCTTTGTCTCCATCATGCTTCTGATTTTTCTCTTCCTTTCTCTTTGCTTCTCTGTCTCTCTTCCATTTCATCTTTCTCACTGTCTTTCTATCTTTCTATCTCCTTCCCTCTCTACTTTTGACTCTTTCCCCCTTTCTTTTTTTCTTTTCTCTCTCCTTGTCTCTCTGTTTTCTTAGTTACCTCTCTCATTCGATCTTTTCTCACTTTGTCTCTTTCTGTTTCCTTACTCATCTTTCTCTCTCATTCCATCTGTCTTTTTATCCCTCTTTCTTTTCATTCATTACTCTCTCTTTGTGTCTCATTCTGTATCCTATTCCTTCTTTATTTTTTACCTTTCTTTCTCTTCGTGTCTTGCTCTGTCTCTCTAAATCCTTTCATCTTTTCCATCGCTTTTCCTTTTTCTCTCTCTTTGTTTCTGTACAGTATGTGTCCTTACTTGTCTTTACTTGTCTTTAAATCCATCTGTCTTTCCATCTCTCTTCCTCTCTCTCTCTCTCTCTCTCTCTCTCTCTCTCTCTCTCTCTCTCTCTCTCTCTCTCTCTCTCTCTTTTCCTCTTTAATTCCATCTGTCTTTCTACTACTCTTCCTCTATTTTTTCTATTTTCTTTCTTTCTTTCGTTCTTTCTTTCGTTCTTTCTTTCGTTCTTTCTTTCGTTCTTTCTTTCTTTCTTTCTTTCTTTCTTTCTTTCTTTCTTTCTTTCTTTCTTTCTTTCTTTCTTTCTTTCTTTCTTTCTATTTTCTTACTTATCTTTTCCTTTCTCGTTCCATCTGTCCTCCCATCTCTCTTTCTCTCTCTTTTTCTTTTTCTTCCTCTCACTATGTGTCTCTGTTTCCTTATTATATTTCCCTCTTTTTTCCCTACTTTTTTCTTTCTCCTGCTCTTTTTGGTGTTTCTCTCTGTTTCTCTCCCTGTCTTTCCATCTCTGTCTAGGGGTTCACATTCAAAAACAAACTAATCTGAGGCAATTTAGTTTTGGAAAAGCTTCAATATATACCAGACCTTCTCAACGCTCTTTTGAATTTGCAGCCTGTTGGAAATTTCTGCACGGCGTTATATGAAGTGTCACATTTGCCTTTTTATGCAGTCATATCTTCATATCCCATCTTCCTCTGCGGTTTAATAATGAGACGGATGTAATCAAGTCGGGTCAAGAAGCTCTTTTTGTCGTTTTAACCATATATGATACCATATATAACCCATATATAGAAAAAGGTGTCAACTTCGTATGCGACCGAACCAAATGTACTTTTGTTCTACGCTTGCTCCCCATGTAGCACAATGACTACTTATCTAAGGAATTGCTCATCACACAACAACGAGACAGCAGTCCATACACAGTTGTAGGTCTGCAAATTTAAGACCGATCTACAAACTGACCAGACTAATATCCCGATAAAAAAAGTAATGAGGATTTCAAAGTCAAAGTGAAGATTTGTTCTGCACACACACAAAAATGCTAAAGAATCCAAAGCGCTAGGTTAAGCCGCTAACCAGGAAGTGGCTAGCGGCTAACACTAGCGCTATGGCTTCTTTAGCGTTTTATGTCCAGCTTTAAGAATTTCTCTTAAAAGGAGAAAATCCTGTCAATTCTTCATATAGAGGGGGGGGTGAATAATAATATAATTATTAATAATAATTGATAATATATATATACATATACACACGTGTTTATATTTACATGATGAAGCATCTGAACAACCACCAGTGTTGTCCATGTAACATTCAACAAGGTTCGTTTCCACCAGACAAACATCATAAGTGCAGCCGGTGTTGATTGAGTTTGGGTTCTCCAGGACGTCTAATTAAATTAACTCCAGCCGAAGGTCTTTTCTAAGCCTAATTATTCAAGGTAATCTTTGTTGTGTGTGTGCAGCTCATGCCATGTAGGCCATCTGCCATATCCTTGCAACCTGGATCTTACATCTCAACCTGACACACCAGGTGTTGAACAAAAAATCCTGATCTTATACTTGTTTTTTTTTTGTCATGGTTATAGGCTGTCTTGCTCTCCACTTTTTTCTCTCTCTTTCTCTCTCACTCTTTCTTTCTGTTCCATTAGAAGGAATATCTTGTATTAATGCAAAAAAAAAAAAAAAAAAAAAAAAAGCAGGATGCCTTTGGGGAATGGTTTGTTCAAATACTAACAATGACAATTACTTGTAGAATCAAATGCCACCTTCCCTCATTACATTGACACTAGCCAATCACAGGGATCTTTGAGGTCATGTATGCAGAAGAGGTCAGACAGACATTTCTTCCAACTGTGTTACAAAGATGTAGCTGTGTGGCTTTACACATCTCAGATGAAGATCCTTGTTGTTTGGTAGCCTTCAAAGATAAAAAGTCGGGAAAGTGAATTTTTAGGACAATAAGAAACAAAAAGAACTATTTGCGATACCAAGTGCAACAGCACCACCCATGGTTATAACAAAAATACACCGAATGATATGTAAAAAGGCTGTGAATGGGAATGTTTGGAAATGGTTTATCTTTAGTAACTAAAACAACAGATAATAGAATTATTGGTTTGAATACAAATCTAAAAGACAAGTAGACAAGTGTGTATGTGCATTAGTGAAACAGTTTGCCCCATGCCATTCCTATTGATCGAACTGATAAGACCTTATGATCTAATACACTGATCAACCCTAAAAGCCTTGTCTATTGACAGATGTTAGGCTTTATCCTCTTATCTAATATCACACACCTCATTATGCAACAGCACACACCCAATTGAGTCCACACTCTTATAATAAAGTCACGTCAGATCCTGATCAGTAGCTTTATATTATTTCAGAGTGGTACATTATCAAAATGTAACCTCTTAAAATGGCCACAGAATCTGTTCCGTTTCCCCTGAAGCACACTCAAGAGTCCATTTATATCCAGCAAACTCGAGGCTTTTCAAAGCACAGTGGGAGCCGAACCCTGAGTTCGAGGCGGCTTGGAACAACTAAAGGGAGAATGTTTATAGACGATCTCATCTCTCGACTCCTCAAGGACGCCGTCAAGGTCGTTGTCTAATTGGACCAGCATGAATTTGTAGGGGGTAAAAAGCCAGGCGAGTTTTAGCAGCTCCTCAGGGGTTCAATTCCTCCCACGCCTGCATACATAAATAACTGACTCGAGTACGTTTCTGTTCACTTCAATCTTCACACGGATCTGTTGAGCGCTACGATGTGGCTAATTATATTAGAAGAAGATCCCTACACATGCATAGATCTCAGCTATCAGTCTATGGACTGGCTATTTTATTTAATATACAGTGTACTTATATTATAGTATTTAAAATACAGCACAAACAGAAAACAGATGATTACCCTCTCCAAGAAACTGAGGGTGCCAACAAACCATTTATGGATCATACCATTCAAGTCATTTTCACCCCTGTTTATATGGACAAAAGTTTGTGGACACCTGCCCATATGATTCATATGGGCTTTTTGAACATCTTACTCCGCAATTCAGTCCACAAATGTAACTTGAGTTGCCTCAAAATCTTTATAGTCTTAAATGAACTTTGGCTATCAATCAGATCCAGCCAGACATTTTTTTTTTTTTATCCAGAATCGATCGAATCCCGAATCTAAAACCTAACACCAACAAGAGCAGCAGCAACTCCTGATGACTTCTGTAACTGAATGAAGCATGGTGATGGGTGTGCTCTCGCTCTCACTCTCGCTCTATGGTTGCTCTGTGCGCTCGCTCTTCCGGGAGAATTGCCCATACAAACAATTCTGCCCTTGATGACATCATAATCTAAAAAATACTTTCTTGAGTGTATTCTCACAGAAATACGCTGTCATATGTCCATTTTTTTTGTGCTACTGAGGATTCAACTCTTTTACAGTGTAAATAACTGCATGAAACAGCGTTAGTCCCACACTTAAGCCTTGAGCATTAGCCAATATTGATCTATATATGATCCAAAAAATACATTCATCCATTATACACGTTACTATGTACATTTGTCTGTTATAGAAAGTAATCAGCACTTTTCCTGCCCTATGCTTCAAACTTGCACAATAAATAATGCACAGCGATGAGCAAAAAGAGTCTCGGATTCCCACACCGTTTCCTTTCATATGTCGTTTCACCTGCAGCAACCTGGTGGCATGTAGCATTCATGGAATTCCCACGACCTCAGCCTGCAGCTAATGAGTGGCACTCGAATATCGTAACTGCTTCTCTGGCTTCTCTGGTTCTTCCAAGAGCTTGACAGCCCAGTTGTCATCTGGCAGACACTAGGCCAACACAGCTTTGACATTTCCTCTTCCTGCTACTTATAACTAGCATCTGGAGCTGAGACAATAGCTCGAGTGGAGGGCAGAGGACCCGTAACCAGAACGCCCAGCATGTGCCTTCGCCTCATTATGACTAAGCTGTGCGAGAGGTCACATGTGCACTGCAGGTGAGCCTCGAGACGGATTTCGGACGAGACGAGACATAGCCGAGACGAGTTTCAGAAGGGATAAAAGATAATGAGATGGGAATAAGTTTAGTGCTCAGGGCTGAAGGGATTTTGCCATTTTTGTGCCATTTTGTGAGGTAAACACTGGCAAGTCTGAGTAAAGCTGAGCTTTCGCTCCAGCGTAACTATTCACAAACCCGAGAGAATTGGGTCTCTGCGATTGGACGATGTCAGGGGAACCTTGATGAGCAGTGCTCTCGTTAACTTATGGAAGAGATTGCATGAGCATAAGCAATTAAGCCGGGTGACAAATCTCCCTCTGTCCAGCGTTTAAAAGCGATGAGTGAAAACACTAAATGGACATCACCATGTTCCCTAAGGCAGAGCATTTCAGGATTGATGACGTCCAGACTTGGTTTCTAAATCGTTGAAGACAGTGCGTCGTTGGCTGTTGATCTGATAAAAGTTTTATGAAGCAGCTTTAATTAAAGGTGCAGTCTGTGTGCTTAGGGGACGGCTCTGGTAACGTCTATGATGAAGAGAGAGCACGAGGTGTAGACCGATATTAATAATAAACCGCAATAATTGCAAAAGACCGGACAATTCTCAGATTCCTGTAGTGCTTCTCTCTAAGTACAAACATGAAAAAAAAATGTCAAAGTAAATGTCAAAATATTGGTCTCTGGTCAAAAATATTGGGACACGACAATATTGGGACATTTGAATCTATGTGAGTTTCATCGTCAAACTGTTATCACAAACTGATTTACATGGGTTGGAGCAGAAGATCTTGAGTAGCCTGCTATAGAGCTCTGATCTCAACCCTACTGGACATCTTTAGGTGTAGGAATTGGAACTCCAAAACATTGAAATTAGCATTGATAAAGGAATGTATTTTATGCTATTTGGTAAGTACCTTTAAAAAAAAATGCAGTTTGTTGATATTGTTCCACTCCAATCCACATTATCCTCACAGAGCTGGCTTTGGCACAGGGGCATTGTCATGCTGGAGCAGATTCGGCTCTTCTAGTTCAAATTGAATGCTACTACATCAAAATATACAATTGTACGCCTCTAACATTATGGTGAATTTTGTGGAAGAATCAAATATGGCTGGAAAAGTCGTGTCCCAATACTTTTGTACTTATATGTGACCAAATATCAGAATATATCTTTAATATATTATATCGTTAATAATATATCTTTATCTTTATATAAATATATAGAATAAGACGAGACAAATAAACGGCTGAAGCTGCATGTGAGCACATGTGGTGCTGAATTATAATTTAATACCTCATGCAAATCCACATCCTCTTACCACTGTTTCCACCAAGCATGATGCATCCCCACAGGTTTAATTACCTCCGTGTGCTTGTCAGGACTTTAATGAGGTTTAAGGTGTGTTATTTTGTTTCGAAGGCACACTTCAGTCTCGGGCACCGCGGCTGGTGGTATATATAAGTGATGACAACGCGGATTTGTGTTCAGCTATAAAAAGTTCCAGGTTCACTTGTTATAAGAGACGAGTTGTATATGTTCTGACAGCCTGTGTCATTTATAACATGCATGTTTTGCTCAGGAAATTAACTTGTTCCTGAAGACAGTACAGTATAGAGTTAGTAAAGCTTAAAATGTAGAAAAAAATCAACTTACTCTGGGTGACTGAAAGTAGTACATAGCATTTTTGAACACAATAAGAGGAAGTTCTAATAAATAAAGAGACCCATTTTCTGACCTGAAATCATGACTTCACTTTGGCTCACTCCCAAACTCCGAAATCATGTCAGAAAATAATAAATAAATAAATAAATAAATAAAGCCTATGACTCAAATGTCACTTTTTAAAAATCTGCTGCATTAGCCTTTCCAAACGGCTTGCCCAAGAGGTTTGTGACATTTTCCTATATGCTTTCACTCATGTCTGTGAGAAACAACACAAAAACAGTGATGTCACCCTGACCTTTTGGTGCTGAACATGTTCCCGGTGTCTCGTCTCTCCGCTGTAGAGTCGTCCAGGAAAGTCAGGAGGAAAGGTTTTGCTGCAGGGAGCACACCTGAAAGATGGGAAAGAGAAAGTGGGTGGTATGAAAAGAGGAAAAAACATCCAAAAATGGTTTTTGGGGTGGTAACGTTTTGAGAATCAGACTGAACTGACTGAATAACGAGGAAAGTAAAACATCTATGTATAGCTGGACGTTACTATTGATGATTGCAATTTGTTGGCATTGCTAGCAAGAAATCTCAAACAGGAAGCAAAGGAAGTGGAAAAAATACATTTCACCAATACAATTTGCATATAGCAGCATAAAGGCATACCTTTGATCTGTAATGTATAATTCGCATTTAGATGTATATTAACACGATCCTAATTCATGACGTATAAGGTTTCGAGACTGGCTCCATTTTACATTTATTTATCTACGTTTACACACCAGCACACCACATTTCAGCGTTCATTCTACTTCTGGAATGTGTCCTGAAAGTCTTCTTTTCGAAAGCGTGTCAAGCAACTTCTGCTATTTACATTGGATCTAGGCAATAGTGTCAAAACAGCATCCTCTAAGCTGGACCTTCATCTTCGAAGTCCGCAGTAGCCAAATCTGCCTAGTAGGGAGGGGCGGAAGTGAGCTCATGTGGATTGTTCTTTGACGATCATCATGCACAAGTTGCTGAACGGTTGAGCTCTTTGAAGGACTTCCTGATCTCTTGTCGTCTTCCTGTAAGGTTTTTCCGCTCTTGAAGCGCTCGTGCCGCTCAAAACATTTTTTGTTATATTTCTCATTTCAATGTCATGATCTCCAGTCATCCTGCCCATTTGCCAAAATCACTATTATTGACTATATAAGTTTATCGACACACAAAAAAGATACATTGAGCTTAGTCATTAGGAAATGACACAACAGCTGCCTCACTCTGTATGCAACCGTGACCGTATGTTTCTATAATCACACACGATTACGATGCAGCGCATTCATCACTTACAAAACTGACCGGAACTACCTGTGCATTTGAGGAGTTGGAAGCTAGTTTTGTGATGGAGATTTGAGGTAAGCATATTGTTGCTAGTTAAAAATGTAGATTAAACTTAGATTTTAGACAACATGACTGCTATGACAGTAAGCTATAGTACATATTTGAGATGACCACGTATCTGTCCTAATTGCCTGCAACTATATCTGTGTTCTGTTGGCTTATCCGAGTTGATGGTATGTAATTCTGTCACAATATATCACAGATAAAGCAAAATTTTGGTCTAAAAATAACCATAGCCTCTGGCTATCCTTTTTTTGTTTTCCCCAAACAGGAGGCATGTCTAGGAGGCATCTAGTGGAGGTGGTACTGAAACTTGGTGGTTAAGAATGAAGAATGGGTTACTGATCAGAAGGTCAGGGCCGGTTTCAAGCCCTTGATATCACCAAGCTGCCACACTCGGGGCCCTCTAGGGGCGCTGTAACATGAAACATGGCTGACCCTGCGTTTTTGACCCCGACTCCAACACCGACTCCATGACAAACAAGTAATTCATAAGAAGACGACTGATGGCACCTGCATTCATAACAACTAGTTTCTAACTAATTAATCATACACCCCTCAGCTGTATAACTGAAATAAATGTAAGTCGCTCTTACAGAGAGACAACTACTGAGAGGACCACAGGAAAAAACAAAGCAGGTTTTTACTGAAAACACTGCATGATGACACGTATGTAAAACACAGTTTGGTCTCTATGGTAGGTTCATACTGTATGCTCCAAACCTCATGTGTGTAATATGTGGAGATACATAAGTTTATTTTCGTTTGTTGTATGTGGTTGCTACGGAGATGATGGTTCGAGAGAATATTTACAAGAGGAAACTGGTCCTTGGTGTACAAAAGGTCGGAGAGCCCTGGCCTACAGCACCAATACCTTTGAGATAGATGTTTTTGTATGTTGTAATCGAGGTGAACATTTTGCTCAGATCTGGCAACCGGGCCTTCAGCATTTATGAGTAATTGCTTCTGAATATGACTCAGAAGCTCTCCTTGTGAGCACTTAATAAAGTCCAGGAAAAATAAGAGCCAAACTTGCTATTTGAGTAATTCAATTTATAATCACACAAAGACGAGCGAGAAAAAAAATCCGGGAGCAAAAATAACAAATGGCTGTTTTAAATCACCCAGTCCTTCCTTATTTCTTTCCTGCAGCTTCATCATCATATTGTTTCCCTTCTCTCCGTTTTCTTTAATGCACGGATCTGCATTCACAAGCCGTGCGGTGTGAGTGAGTAAAGGAGTGTGTTAAAAGGTTAGATCAGTTGCAGGGAGGAATGGCATACATTATTAATGCACGCAAGCACAAGGTTGAAACCCCCCACAGAAAGGGTGGAGGTCAGATCATAAAGGCTGCTTCAGCTTTCTGACTTGATCGATTGTTTAATTTCAATACAAATCATTCTCACTCTATGGGCTACAAAGCAGGCAGTAAGGATGAAAAGAGGGAAAGAAATACTGAATAAAGTGTATGACAAGAGTGGAAAGAGTGAAGTGGGCGGATGGAGAGGGGTTCAGTGGGGTGTGTGGGGGGGTGCTGTATGAAGGCAGAAAGAGATTAGGCGATGCGCTTTGTTTTCTGAAGACCTGCTGCACCAATACTTTCACTCAGCCCTGATTACTGAGTTTATTCGACTGACTCATCTCACAAAAAACAAACTAAAGCTGCTTTGTGCCTTTGTGTAAAAAAAATAAATAAAGTGTGACTGAAACTGTGAGTCAGCAAAAGAGGTTCTGATCTAACGTTCATTTTAACTACACTATGGACAATTGTGTATGCGATTTTTTAACATCTCGTTCCACATTTAGTCTCCATTTGCTGTTATAATAACCTCCACTCTTCTGGGAAGATGTTCCACTAGATTTCAAGAGTGTGTTTATGGAGATTTGAGCTCATGCAGCTACAAGGGTGTTACTAAAGTACATTTACATTTGCGACATTTAGCAGACGCCCTTATCCAGAGCGACGTAGAAAAGTGCTTTTAGTCTCTAGCAATGAATAAATCCACTCTGGTACGCCAGATTACAAACTTAATATAAATATAACTCTACTACTCTAAATAAATTCTACAGAGCAAACTTGAAAATGCTAATTTAAGTGTTTCAGGAAGAGGTAGGTCTTCAATCGTCGCTTGAAGTTAGTCAGGGACTCTAGGGGAAGTTCATTACACCACCTCGGTGCCACAACAGAGAAGAGCCTGTACTGATGTAGATGAGGTGAGGAAGCCTCCCAGAGGTGTTCAATAGAGCTGAGGTTTGAGCTCTATAGCAGGCCTCTGAAGATTTTTGACTCCATCCCATGTAACGCAGTTTGCTTTGTACACGGGGGAATTGTCATGCTGGAACAGGTTTGGGTCTTCTGGTTGAAGTGAATGGAAAATGTAATGCTATTGCATATACAGGAAGTCCTCAAGTTACAATGGTTTCACTTACAGTTTATCGATCTTATGATGGCGATAGCGTATTGACAAAATAGTAAAAAGATATTTTTATTTCACGCAGCAGACAAACATAACAGCGTATATGCAATATTGTATAGTTGTCTCTCTCGATGTTAGAGCGCGTATTTTATTCTATTTTATTTTATGTGTTTCTGGTGTTTCAAAGCCCAATTTTAGCTCTTGTCTCTCTCTCCTTATTATCAATGTTACCGAACGCTGAAACTGAGAGCATCCGGCTTCATCCTCCAAATGGGATCTGACATTCATCCACATGCCCAATATATTATACATACTGTACATTTCATATATTGCAGTAATGTAAATAGCTCTGTTTTACTAAATTATGTACTTTAATTTGTAATTACAGTATACTACCCCATACTGATTACCATTCTTTAAGACTCCAGGGTAGGCTAGGCCATGTCTCGACTTACGGTATATCAATTTACGATGCGGTCCTTGGAACGCATGTCAATCGTAAGTCAGGGACTACCTGCATGTATCGTCATATTACTGCTGAAACGATTTCTTGAGTAACTCCAATAATTCAAATACAAAAATACTTCATGAAGCATGAAGGCTGCGTGTGAAAGATATAAACTGAGAGACATTTTTTTCCACACACCTCTTTCAGCTGCAACAGCTACAAGAAGAGCTGAAATATCAGCACAGGATGTGCAGTCACAACTTGATTCTGCTATTCAGGCTGCCCCTTGCATGGCTTTGGCAGTTAATGAATAGACTGATGTTAATGACGTGCTCAGCTTGTGATGTACATCAGATTTTACTATGCAGAGAAGAAAGACTACATTGAGGACATCTTAGGTGTTGCAGCACTTACAACACACACTAGAGGAGAAGACATATACTTGGCCATAAAAGAGATGTTAACGCTAAGAAGGCTCAGCCTGAAACATGTGTCTATCACAACTGATGAAGCACCATCCATGATAGGAAAAGAAAAAAGAGCAGTGATTTGGATGAATGAGGATAATCCAGACCTCTGCTCATATCACTGTTTTATACACAAGTCTGAAGTTATGGTTACAGTGATGAAACTAATCGGCTTTCTCAGTGCATCCTCATCACATCATCATCGCCTTCTTCGAGAATTCCAAGCAGAAGTTGATGCGAATGCAAATGACCTACTGCTTCACTGCAATATTAGATGGCTAAGCAAAGGAAGGGTGCTAGCATGCTTCTGGGCAATTAGAAATGAAATAAAAACGTTTTTAGGTATGTAATTGTCTGGACCTCTGCTGGCGAGGAGGGTTCATTTACTGGACCTCAAGCAATTTTAGTTGAAGACCCCTGCTATAGAGAAATAGCTTCAAAATCTCCCTTATATTTTTAGCAAACAGAGATGCCATTTTTATTAGATAACAACAGTGCCTCTAATTTGTACACATGTTTTCTATATACAACTTTTATATTTCCTTTTGTGGTGTTGTTTTAATAAAAAATTTTGCCCAGTGGTTTGTCAGAGCACGTGTGATTATGTTTTATTTCCATTTCTCCATAGGCTCATTGTCTCTTCCCCTTCCCCCCCTCTGTCATTACCTCCTACACATCTCTGATGTACTGGTTTAAAAATAGTTTGTGGACAATAACACTGTGTAAATGTCATATTCAGACTCTGCAGAGAAATGTTCAGTGCGTGTGCATTTCATGTAATTTAATAATCGTGCGCAAGAGGAATCGTATTTTAATGCTTTTTAAAAGTGTTAAACATAAAATCAACATGTTTGAATGATTGGGTTACTTGTTGGACTTTTAATTTTGTTTGTTTTTTGTTTTTACTCAATACACTAGGTTTAGAGATGTTTTAGGTAGACAAGGTGTCAGTATTAAATAGGAAGATAAATGAGGTTTTGCTAATCGTTTACAAAATTGCATTTCCGTTGGATAAAAAGAAATAATCGAAAGCCTTTTCAGTATCTTTGTAAATCAGGCGTCAACTGACTATAATCCATAGACTTTCCAGTAGGATGAGAACAAAATGAAGTATTTTAAACAGAGATTGTTGTTTGGAGCAAAGAATGGACTGGCTAATCTACAGTTGCTAGCTAACTGCTGAGCTACGCATGCAGAATTTCAAGATGTGTTATGCAACTAGTTAAATTGAACCGTATGACCATATCACTGTGTTTTTAACCTAGTAAACAATTAAATCTTGAAGCTGAGAAACAAGCAGTTTGTATCGGGACACCTGAGTTTTCTAGCCATATAGTGGATATAATCTTTTTTCATATCACTCTCCTGATTGGTATTTTTCTACAATTAAATCTTAGGGTTTCTTTGGTAAGTTTTTGTGACGGAACCCCAAAGCAAATACTAAAACAACAACTGATTTTTATCTGGTTTTAATCGAAATCAATGTAATTGACGGCAAGTGTATGTTATTTACAGCCTGCAGGCCCAATTTTGATTATGAATAGTTAAAAATGGTTACCCCATTATTAGTGTATGCAAACTTGTGTTATTTTCTTGAAATGTTCCGAAATTATTAAAGATTTTATCCTCTGGATTTTTGTTTGTTGGAAGTCAAGAGTCTATTTGATTTGCAAATAGTAAAAATTATGCATTTATTTATCATACATAACCCACACACGTGGTGGTAAAGCTAAGACACATCAAGTGATAAACACATCGATGTCTTTGGTCTCCAAAAAAATAAAAATAAATTAAAAAAAAAGTCGAGCTCATTACTGTTACTTTGTTCCACTGAAGCACCTTCGAAACAAACACAGTAAGTGCACATCTACAGCTAATGTGCTCAGAAGTGAAGCCCAGTATGATGTCGGTGAAGGCAAAAAAAAAAAAACATACTATACTTTTGGAATATTGATGGAATGGACTGTGGAGAAAACTAGAAAATCAACAACAATAACCAGCAGAGTAGCTGAAGCCCAGCCAAGGCCACCTGCATCGCCTTAGCTCAGATCAACTTGATCTACGCAGAACACATCTGATGAAATAAACTCCAAAACAACCACTTGATTTGTCCATTTCAAGCTCAGTAGGGAGGATTTAATCAAGGCTCGACTGACTATCCGCGGTATGAGTCAGCCACAGAGTGCACTCTTATGCTCTCTCTTTTATTGCACTTATTCGGAGTATGATTTATGATTTTTTTTTCATCTCTATTTTCCTCACTCTTCTTGTAGTCCTTGTCCCATGTTGAAGTAGGTCACATTTACCATGCCAAGAGGCCACATTAGGCCACTGGATAAAGCCATAATGGACACATTTTTTTCCTCGATTACAGAAAATGTGTACCAACTTTCAGAGGTATTTTTTGTTACATGATCTGTAAATATAAAAATATAAAATGTCTGACAAATGACAATAAATCCATTTAAAAAATGTTCTACATATGCTGTTTCTCCATTATTGAATATTTAAAGGCATTACAATGAAGACGTTGGTGTTGAATCTACAGTATAATCTTAGATGTTGGGCTAATTCATGAGATGCTCACGATCTCCTGGCTCCACAACTCCAACTGACTGTTTAAGAGTGTAGAAAGGACATTACTCAAAATCACACACCCCAGTGCTCCAGTGCTCACTCTCCAGTGTTTGTAATGTTTTAAAGATTTATAATCACAACATTTGGCGTCACCCAAAAGAGGATGAGTTCCCCTTCGGAGTGTGGTTCCTCTTAAAGTTTCTTCTTCTTCTTCTTGTAAGGCCGCCACAGGCTGGCTCATTGGGAATAAACACACATAATTCACTTATTTTTGTTCTATAATTCTTGCATTCTGTAAAGTTGCTTTGAGACAATGTCTATTGGGAAAAGTGATAAGAGATATAAACTGAATTGAATTAAAAATGGATGTTTGCTATAAAAGTAAAGAAAAATAACTTTGCAAGCATTTTCAAATATCTGCTTACGAAGGAACATGTCTTGACTTTACAGGTATATTACCTAATATTATGCGACTCTTGTGCAATACTGCAAAAAAAAGAGAAAAAGTAAATGTTTCTCTTTGAATCTCTGTCACATGAATAAAACATTAGCTTTTCCTTGTCAGGAAAGTCAAAGACCTAGCAGCCTGTTGAGCCTAGCAAGAACTAACAGCCCACTGACATGGTTTTAAAATTCTGAACCATTATAGAAAATTACTCTCAAATCAAAAGTTCAAGTATAAAAAGACTGAGAGGCAGTGTTTGGATTGGTTACCATCAGGCCTTTAGACCATTGAGATTGTTAGATCTTTCCAGTGACATTAAGACATTTAAACATTTAAGACCATTACCAATTGCCATTAGAAAACACATTGATACGAACATTGGGTTCTTATCAATGTGGAAATTGTGGTCAGGATCTAAGTTCGATAGCAAAAGATCTAAGATCTAAGTTCGATAGCAATAGTTTAGATCACTGGTTCCCAACCCGACGGTTACGACCCCCGCTAGGGTTTGCTAAATTGTAAAATTTAGGGGTCTCCTGAAAAAAAAGGTTGGGAACCACTGGTTTAGATATAATAAGAGATATCATGGGTAAGACTTAGATTGTGATAGACCTGGTTTGTGGGAACATCTGCAAATAGTCAGATGTTAAATTTCTATGTGTTCGAAGAACAACAATTTCGAAGAAGATAAACTATAATTAATTAACCTGAGGAAGCTTCAAAACCCTGCAAGTGAGATGAGAAACGAGGGATTGGTTAATTGGTTGAAGAGAGTATAGAAGTACATAGCTCTCCAAAGAGAGCTTGAAATTGTCCAAAAGGGTCCAAAGAGGAGGAGATTTGGGAACCACTTCAAGGGGGTCCATACAACATCGTTATAAATTGAAATAATGATTTTTCTTTATTATCTTTAAAAACAGCTGCTATGCTGACCGATATGTAATGATATCGCTCTTGCAGATATGGCTTTAAAAATCGAGGCCACTGATTCAATCATGGAAAGTGAATTTTAACTTACAAGAAAAGGCCAACGATAAATCAAGAGCTGACCTTGAACAAAAAGCTGAACAAAAGCTTTTCGATCGCCTCTATTCAGTCCTCCAGGTTGAGGTTCTGGGAGAACAAGATAAAGAACTAATCATACTCCAGAGAAGATTTGATGTAGAATTTGATAGGCAACAGATTTTTGTGTAGCACACAAAATATTAGTTATTAAATCCTATTGGTTGCTTGGAAACGCTATAAAATTAAGCTTGGCTATTTGCCAAGTCTCAGTAGTAAGATGGTTTGTGTTGATCTGGACATCAGAGACAATCCTGGTTTACTGCGTTTGAATCCGATTTCGATATGACCACAAATCCTTTTCCACTCCTCAATAACGACATCACAGAGCTACTGGATCTTATATACATGGCGCCTCTTAACCTTCTGCTCAAAGATGCCCCGCAAGGGGCTCAATAGTGTTTAGATCTGGAGACGTACTTGGCCACTCCATCATCATCTTCAGCGAGGCAGTTGTCATCTTGGCGGTGTGTTTGGCATCATTTCCATGTTAGAAATGATGAAATGATTCCATCGTTCGGTTCAGTTTCCAAAGGGAGGGCATCATGTTTTGCTTCAGAATGTCACAGTACACGTTGGAATCCATGTTTCTCTCAATGAACCGCAGCTACACAGTACCAGCTGCACTCATGCAGCCTCAGACCATGATGCCACCACCATCATGCGTGACAGGAGGCAAGACAATTTCTTCTTCCAGGGTGTCGCCACACATGCTAGACCCCTTCTGAGCCAAACAAGTTTATCTTAATCTCATCAGACCACAGGACACGGTTCCAGTAATTCATGCTCTTAGACAGGTTGCCTTCTTTCTTGTAAAAACATGCTGAACATCCAGTGGTCCAAGCACCAAATTTTAACTGCTCTAATACAAGATACACACATTTGTATTGTCCTATCAAGCAGACAAAACATGAATATGATGAATAGGACATGTGGCTTTGCATGGTTGAGTAACGTACAGCTGTTATCACTAAGGGTGTATGTATTATATATATATATATATATATATATATATATATATATATATATATATATATATATATATATATATATATATATATATATATACACAGTATGTACAGGTAGTCCCTGACTTGCAGTGGAGATGTGTTCCCCATCGTAATAATGTCATCTCCATTTTCAAATATATTTGTAACAGTTCAAAGAAGCCTGGTAATTTGTAAATAGATAAAAATAAAAAATTCTAAATTGTTCTCATGAACTAATTGGAAAATGTAATTCAACCAAAGCCAATCACTTTAAATTGTTTTACTACATTTTATGACTACTTCGTAAAAATAAAAACCAAAAAGTAGAGGGACGCTAAAGACAAGCCAGATGAAATAAAGAGTCGATATACTGGTCCTGAAACAATACGGTAAAAGAGTCGACGGATAATTAATGCTGCACTGTCAGAACAAGCACAACTCAAGTCCACTGGAGAAGAAGATGAAGCTAGTGGGCTTAGAGCTAATTGCCTGTGACAGAGACCAAGACAATCGGGCAGGCAAGAAAAATGTCCCTCGCTAAAGCCAGAATGCACATAATTGGCCCTAATTAAATCAGTGAGGTTCACGGAGTGTCCATTAATCTTATTCTACTGCATGGATCATTAGGTTTGTCCAGCTAAGGATGTAAAATCCTCTCGTTTTCTGTCTCGGAGGCCACAGACATTTCTTCTATTGTTTCTCCACAATTGACAGGCAACATTTAACAACCTATTCGATGATATGCATGGCCTTAAGATGCTTCTTTGGCATTCATGTACAATAAAACTCATGTCTGAAGAATTTGAGTGCCAAATTTGCTGTGTTGCATGTTTACATTTTTAGTCCGTATAAGCAACATGTAATATAATTTATGCTATATATATATATATATATATATATATATATATATATATATATATATATATATATATATATATATATATATATATATATATATATATATATATAAATAAAATAATTCATAGCAATTCTGAAGCTAACAATTAATGGTATAAAAAGGTAGGGAAAGGTATAATCGTGAAACTGAGACGAGCAGGTAAAACCTTGCCAGGGTTGGGACCGGATTCCAAACAATAAAACCAGAGCATTTGAGCCACTGAGCCTTTTCATCACCACACTACTGTTTTCTGCTTCTTCTATATTATTATAATTGTTATGTCTGGTTGGTTTACTGGTATGTTTCTGTGTGGATCTGGAGGCCTGACAGGAATGTAGCCTTGTGGTTGTCTCTTTCACTATTTGCAGTTCCTTATATTTGAATCTATATTCAATACATATTTCATTCAGATATCCCTGAATGTCAGTAGTTTTCAATCTGCAAAGTATATAATGTAAACCGAAAAGAAAAATATTTCTTCGGTTTCCACAACAAGAACCAGTGTGTTTGTTCTTTCTTCTTTTCCAACAGATTAGACACTAGCTAGTGTAGGAGAAAGGCATTAGTACCAAATTACAGTAGTCCATAAATTTCTCATTTTATATACCCTCTGGCTTGATTTGAAAAACATGGCTTGTTCTCATTTAAACAGAAATGGTTTAAAAAGAACTAGGCTCCTGTTTGACCTTCCCTTATCATCAGGAGATGCTGCAGGCTCAGCTCTTCGCTGACTGCACCACCAGATCCAATTCAAACCACGCTGTCAATTGTGCTGATGACACCACAGCAGTCAGCCAGTCTGTCTGAATGTTGGAAAAAAAAAGTTTGTTCACTTCTAGATGTCCAGCTCTGATCTACTCCATTCATAAACGGTTTCACACTTGAGAATGCAATGAGCATCAAGCTCCTCAGCGTTCCCATCAAGGAAGATCTTGGTTTGACAACCAACAAAGCTCCTTGGCCAAGAGTTTTCACCAGCCTGAAGAACTTCCCGATGACTTTATTCTCTTAGATTTTTTTTTAAGGTGTCAATAAAACCCCGTCATAAAGTATAAGGCTGTGATGACAGTTAAAGATTTACTTGACACAACTTGATGAGAACCTTTGAGTCTATCTTGCCCCCGACAATTCCAGTGACATTAGTTAATCAGAGGCTTATGTATGTAAAAGAGGGCTGTTAGTGTTGTTAGAGGTCGGCTGGTTTCACATGGCTGGCAACACATGGAAGAATTTGCAGGTAACCCATTTGGAAAAGCAAAGAAAGATCCTCTGATATGTTTATTTTAACCGATGAAGACTAAAATATACTGACGGCTGGTAAACACAAGCACACAAAAATCGCAATGTTATCTGAGAAGCAAAACAGTGGGAGTGGAGTCAGTAAGAGCTGATCCAGATATTAATTACAATACATTGTTACTCTTGCGCAGACACGCTTGTTGCAATTAATTATTGAGCGCACTTCTTAAGACTTAGAGGAGTCGGGAAGCATATCAAATCCGATGCTGTTTTTGCATGAGGGGTTGAGCAGAGGCTGTTGGGTCGATAGTGGAGAAGAGTATTTGGAAAGAGTTGATCAGCTCAGGCTGGGTTCACATTTGGTAGATTGTAACTCAGTGGTTAGGGCTATGGGTTACTGATTAGGAGGTTCAAGCCCTATTATTGCCATGCTGCCACTCCTGGGCCCTTCAGTAAGGCCCTTAACCTGAGGGGATGGATAGCAAGAAAAATAGCTAGATAGACAGATTAACAGCTAGAAAAAGAAATGGAGATTTTTTTTTTTTGGGGGACATCAGGAAATGCAAATGAGATATGCCATGAAGGTCTACCCACAAATACATTAAGAAAATCAAACATCAAGACTTTTGAATCTACAAAAAATATTACCAAAATGTTTACATGCAACCATAAGATTTATACTGTAAACGAGGCTGCTTGTTAGCATGCTTTTGTTTCTTCTCCAATGTCATCCTCAGGTCTAAATTAACTAAAGATTTCTTACTCCTTTATATATTTGAATAAAAAAATTGGTTATTTGACCTAAGACGTTTGATTAAAACACCCTTTCCAACGTCTGCATGGAAAATCCTGATAACAAAAGCAGTAAATTCGGTGTTCCTGAGCAAGTCATTAAGCAGAAGTGCTGTCCAAACGAGACAGTCAAAAGAGACCGAGTCAGCAAAAATGAAAGTAAAGAGCCTACAGCGTTGAGCAACTCTGGACACCGCTGGCTCAACTGCAATCGGAAGAGACAAGGGTATGAATTCATTCCGCTGACTCATTCCACCAAATAATATTTTGCTGACAGAGACAAATGCTTCTCGGGGCAGTGTTCTTCAGCACGACTTAGGTTCAAGAGGCTTAATCTCATCTGGACCTTTGTTGACAATCGAGCAGAAACCAGATTCGTGTTGGGAAAATTGGCATACGAAATATAACAGCGGTTATTCTGAATCTTAGAATATTCAAAAGGAAAGCATCAGCTTGGAATACTAATTCATGAAAAACAACAATCGCTGACGTTTATTCCACGTCAAAATTTTTCCATTTGTACAGAACATTTTAATCAGGGAAATCTTTTAAAATGGACTACGGGGCATTGGAGAAAAATAACCTGGTCCATGTTTTTTTATACATCATGTAAATTTCCTAGCGGAAGAGACAGCATTAGAACACAGTATGTAGAAAGTCGAACACGTTCTACAGATGCTTAATTGGATTGAGGTCTGGGGAATTTGAAAGTGACCATGAACTCTTTGTAATGTTCCCTTAAACCATTCGTGTCCAATCTTTCCCACAAAGGGCCGGTGTGGGTGCAGGTTTTCATTCCAACCAATCAAGGGCCACATCTGATAGTCACTGAAAATGAAAATCATTTTGTAGAATTTGCTGTGCACTTGCTTGGTTGGAATGAAAACCTGCACCCACATTAGACCTGTGTGTAAAAGATTGGATACCCCTGTCTTCAACCATTTCTGAACAATTTCTGCTGTGTAGCAGGGAGCATAATGCTGCTCAAAGATGATGTTCAGAGCTAGTCATCTGGCTATCACATTTTTGTTAAAGTCACTCAGATCTTTAACTTGTTTCCTAACTTATTATTATTACTGTTATTCTATTCATTGACAAAAAACACTAGGTGGCGCTAAAAGTGGCAGATTTAAAGACTCTGTGAGACAAGGTGAGAGAGGCATAATTGAGATGGTTTGGTCATGTGCAGAAGAGGGACATGGGGTATATCGGTAAAAGTATGCTAAAGAGGAAGCTGCCAGGCAGGACAAAAAGAAGAAGAAGGCTAAGAAGGAGGTTATTGAGGGAAGACATGCAGGTGGTTGGCTTTCCATTCCTCAAAGTTTTTAAGACTGTTAACCCAAATCACAGCCAACTGTACTCCCTGTATAGTTAAAGCTCAGAAAAAGATATTGCTTATACACATACTGAGGTAAGAACGTGTTCATGAAATTGGCCAACACGCTTGCCTACTCTAAATAAATGCACATTCCCATATAAGTCTACTATATAAGCGGGAAGCAATTAGGATGCAGTGACCCGGGGCAGCTGAGGCTTGGGTGGCTGGAGCTTAGCGTGCAAATCCCTCTCTAATCCTGATGCTATGCTCAAACCATGTTTGCTGTCCTGTAAAAAATGCTGCTCTCGAACAAACTGCACATTTTGACTTCACTAGTTAAGGCTGCTGAGGATGAAAAAAATGGTGAAGCTTATAATCACAGACTGCTAAGGAATGGAATTGCTAAGAGCTACACAGTTAACATCCATGAATGCATCACTGTTTAAAGCAGGAGAGCCTGAGAAATAAAGGAAGACAGAGAGCCAAATATAACTTGGAAGTGAAGGAACAGAAGGTTCCAAAAAAAAAAAAAAAGAGTTCAAAAAGTGAAAAAAAAAAATACAATTTAGCAGCTACAGTGATGTTCTAGAATCCTGCAGAAGTGGTCTTTTATGCATTTTGGCCTATCAATGAATTTCAAAGACGAGCTGGGAAATGTTACATATATATATATATATATATGTCATATATATATTTTAAAGTTTTCTACACAAAATTTTGACAATCCTGTGAAATACTGGGAGAATATAGTCTGGTCAGATAAGACCAAAACTGAACACTTTGGATGCCATAATACACACCATGTTTGGAGGACAAATAGTAACATGATAACAACAGAGAAGTTTGGAGGTGGGAACATCATGGTGTGGGGCTGTTTTTTAGCATACAGTACTGCCTTTTTTATGAACTATTAAACACATCGTATTCAATACTTTTTTCGCTGTGTCATTCCACATTACTCCACATAACTTAAACACATGTATGGATTGATTCCTTGTGTGTATGTGTGGATTGCCACAAGCACACACACACACAATCACACAATCACACACACACACACACACACACACACACACACACACACACACACACACACACACACACACACACAGTAAGTCAACTAAGGACAATTTAGCATAGCCAACCCTGCCACCTGCTAATATGTGGAAAACTGCAGGAAAATAGAGAGCACAGAAGAAACCCATGCAGACCCAGAATCATTAGCTTCATTGCTCATATAAAAGAAATTGATAGAATTTTAGATCGTTATGTATCAGGACACTTTGTGGCTTCACTTAGTAGCTGTCTTTTCACACGCCCTAACTCCACCCATAAATTAACATCTGCCTGAGAGGAAAGAGGCATTTTAATTACGGCTTTCTCATAAAGTAAATCGGTTAGGCTAATTGTCCACATAAGAGAAGAGATCGGGTTTACAAAGATCGGAGTCTGATTGGGTTTTATTGCTCGCATGAGATTCACTTATGACGTATTTTCCCATGCTCATCTTGCTTAAACCGCTCTGAACACAGACACTATTAAAAAAATGAATACAAATAAAAAGGGGGAAAAAACTAGTGCTGAACAACTCAAGCTTCAGGTCCCAGTAATATCTTTATACCATGCACTTAAACATGTAAACACCTAAATACCTCCTTCTGTCTATTAAAATGCTCTCAGTGAATTCTAAGGGCAGAGGTATTACGATTTCTGTGCACATGCTGTTGCTTTCACATCTGGATTCTCACCAGATTTTTGTGTCTGTAAATCCGGCACAAAATCTTGTGCAGTTCTTGACGATTTCGTAACCTTGATTTGGTGTATATTGGATCTTGCACTCTTGGAGAATGGTATAATGTAAAATATTTGAAAATGCTGGATCAGGTACTATTTTATAAGAACAAAAACAAAACAAATGCAGTCCTTGTGCCTCCTGTGCCTCCTAATTTGCATGCAACTAAAATGTATAGCTTTACATTTGTACGCTAGCTCTACCCTATCAGCCTCCGAGATGTGTAAGGCCGCAGGCAAAGCGCTTACACAGCAGGACCAGGTAAAGCATGAGCCAGCACAGCAGTGCACTCAAGGATTAGAGCAGAGCAAGAAAGGCTTTTGTTCTTTAGTCGGTCACACTGATGTGCACAGAAACATTTTACCATTATTATTAGCATTTTATTTCAGTAATGCTTCTGTCATACTGAGGAAAATACAAAAGCTCAAATAAATCAATAGAGATGCAAAAAAATCTCAGAATTACCACTACTTAGGGACACTACTTACTGTACTTGATGCGGTTTGAGATACAGTATTGACTTTACTCAGATTGTGGTTTGAATTGGCACTTGAATCTGAGATTAGTCACTGCAGTAGGTAAGAGTGCAGCTCTTCCCACAATACTGCAAAGATTTTCTTAGACGAAAAGGCTAAATTGCAAAAATTATACATCCAGCAGCTGCATCCAAGAGCTTTACACATACTCTTGCAACTACAAAAGCCAGTGGTGGTCCAGTGGTGAAGGCTGTGGGTTACTCATCATAAGGTCGAGGGTTCAAGCCCTGGTATCACCAAGCTGCCACTCTTGGGCCCTTGAGCAAGGCCCTTAACCCTCTGTGGTCCAGGGGCATCTTCTGTAATGTTGTGAGACGTCATATTCAAATAGCAGCAGCGAAAACGCACTTGAGATACAGTCTAGTGAGGAGAAATTAAACTACATATAAAGGAACGATGCATGGCGATACAAATGCCAACTACTATCCGAATCTCTGGATCTTAGCATCCCTAATACAGCCTCATGGAGGTAATGCGCTGGCGGAACACGTGCCTGAGCTTTCAGAGTGTTTCGCGAATTCTATGACAGCCATGACAGTTCCTCAACCTCTGCTACATCATACGAGTTCATACTCAACTAAACCTAATTGCAGAAATGATTTTTGTTTGTACCTCTCCATTTTAGCTACTACATAAAAATTGATTTTATTTTCCAAAATATAAACAAATTAGTGAATGATTTTAACTACAGCCACCCTGACAAGGCAGTTACTAAGGATGAATGAATGAATATTCTGTGTGCACTGCGTCTTGGGTCGTGGGCTGGAATAGCCCTAAAAATGTGTACTGGACATCTCAGACATGTAAAGTCTGGATAGACGGTATATGGGAGAAACATGGTACTATGAAAAAGAGAAAGGATTCTGGGCTTTTTTTTTTTTTGGTTCTCATTAAACCAGTAAGGAACATATTTGTTTTTCTAATTTTGTGTTTCGTTATCCAGTTGTGAGGTTGTATAGCTAGAAAACTTGTGACTAATTGGAAGTGTCTAAGTCTCCCTGTATTTATGTATTTCAAACTTGATTATATCAGTCAGGAGTGAGTCATCTGCTAGCCTGAGTGTACATTTATTTTTCTTGTTGTATTTAGTGTGCCAGCAATATCCAGCTATCCTAATGATGTTGTAGAGTAAAATGCACAAATTAGGAAATACAAATACACAGAAAACAGATCTGTGAATTTGAATCCTTATATTATCAGATGCCTAATATGAGGAAATGGAAACATAAACATCTTGCATTGCATAGTTATGTAATGGCATGTTTTACATTATATTTTACACCGAATTAGGAAACAAATAAATGCATTCCAGGTTCAAGAACAACAGGAATCTTTTTCAACTTTTACCAATCATCAAATTTTTCGCTTTCTTTTGTGCCGGAACTGGGGGCATAATGGTATTTGACATATCTGAGATATCTGACCAAGTGCTAAATAGAAAAACACTATATTTGGCGATTGTTGCATTTACAGTACAACAATCATTCATTTATCTTTAGCCTTGAAAAGGCTTTTAAAATTTATATCTTAAAAAAAAAAAAAAATTTTTCCTGAGGAAACCATGGTGGACAGGTTCGAATCTCACGCCCCCCCCCTGTTTTATTGCAGAATTGCATTTGCCACATAACTAATTAGTTTGGCTGATTTTCCCGGTCTCTCACGGAGAGCACGATAGACCAAAAATCTTGTTTTTTTTTTTTTTTTTTGGGGGGGGAATTGATTTAATGGAGTTTTATGTTAAAATGATGCAACGTATTAATAAAAATAGAATTATTACTATTGACGTGGACTCTTTTTTGACGTCATAGGACACTTCAACCAACAAACAAGCAGGAAAACTAGGCATCGGCTATGCTACTGCAGAACTGTATACTGTACAGTACATGTACTCACTATAAATGTAATACAGTGTACTGTATTTCTACGAATTTCCACAAAATTCATCTAGCTATGTTCTTGCAAATGTTTTCTGTGTGTGTTTAAAGTGTGTGGGAGGATGATTTATGGCTTAAACCAGCGGCCCCCAACTTTTTTTGCACCACGGACCGGTTTAATGTGAGACAATATTTTCACGGACCAGCCTTTAATGTGTGGCAGATAAATACAACAAAATAAAATGATACGACCGGCATAAAAACTGGTATTTTCTAAATGTAATAATAAACTTGAATTCACTGTGGTTTTTTTTTTCATTTTGCGAGCTTGGGGGTTTCAAGTTAGCGGTGTATTATGTGTTAGCGGCCGGAGCAGCCCCTTTAAGAAGGTAGCGGATGAAGGTAAGACGTGACCGAAACATCACGACATGCATCAAGAGTGAGTCATAGACAGATGTGGCAGAGAGAATACGGTAATTTTCCAAAATAAAACATTGTTCAGAATCAGATAATAAATAAAATGGAAATAATATGTTATGTATTCTTTCTGTACAGCCCGGTACCAATTGATCCATGGACCATTGCAGGTCCGTGGCCCGGGGGTAGGAGACCACTGGCTTAAACAATAAAAAAAAAACATTTTTGCTGTGGCGTCCATTTATCACAGGGTGGTTCTGTCACATTTCTGAGAACATTTTTATTAAAATTATTAATAATGAAATAAATATAAAAGAGGCGAAATTAATACCTTCAACACAACAGACATTTATTCACGACGTCCTTTTTTTACTCAGATATGAAAAAAAAATTAACTCCACTGAGAAATAATTTTCCGATGCATCAAGTCTCAAATCACGCACCAAAATTCGCCAAGATGCACACATCCGGCAATTAAAACCGTCCGTGTGGAAACACAACAAAAGTTCAATTTGGTTTCCTGATGATTGACGTAATTTAATAATATATAAAAATACTAATTAATATGTAATAAATGAATAATAAGTAAGTTAACTCGTGACAATCATGCGATCAATCGCGATTAAATATATATATATATATATATATATATATATATATATATATATATATATATATATATATATACATATATATATATATATATATACATATATATATATATATATATATATATATATATATATATATATATATATATATATATATATATATATATATATATATATATACACACATACACAATATTTCCAAAAGTATTGGGTCACCTGGTCATGTATGGTATGTGATTTTTGAGCATTGCATTTCACATTTAGTGCCAATTTGCTCTTATAAATCCCTCCACTCTTCTGGGAAGATGTTCCACTAGATTTTGGAGTGTACTTATGGATATTTGTGTTCATCAGCCACAAGCGTATTACAAAAGGCAGTTACTGATGAAGGTGAGGAGACCTGGGGTGCAGTCAGTGTTCCAATTCATCCCAAAGGTGTTTAGTAGTGATGAGATCAGAGCTCTATAGCAGGCCACTCAAGATTTTCCTCTCCAAAACATGTAAACCAGATCTTAATGGAGCTCACTTTGTGCCCAGGGGTAACACTATGCTGGAACAGGTTTGGGTTTCCAAGTTCAAGTGAATGCAAAATGTTATTTTTGAACATCTAAAGATGTCCGATACAATTGTGTGCCTCTAGCTTTGTGGTCACGGGTTGGAGAAGAACCACATATGGCAGGAAAGGTCAGGTGACTCAATACTTTTCGAAAATATATTGTATATACATACAGGGATGGGCAGCATTTATGACATGTATTTCAAATATAAAATTTTTGTTTTATAAATTTTTTTTTTTGTAATTTGTATTTTGCATACCATTGCATGAATGAACTACCTGACACATAATATATAATATTTAAGATCAACCATTAAATTAATTATTAGTTAGAAATTAGTTGCTATGAATGCACGTGCCATCAGTCGTCTTCTTATGGATGACGTGGTTGTCATTGTGTCAGTGTTGCTAATGTAACGCAGCCCTTCGTTACCAAACACCAAGTAAATAAATCAGGATACAATTATGAGTCATTCACAAACTGTTCAACATTAAACTGTTGGTTACATTAAAACTAACCTTCAGCCGGAAGATCACAGGAATATTGTATGTGAATATTTGATCTGTTAACTGGTTGCATATGTCAGAATAATTGCATGACTATAAAGATATTGCTATTAAACTTTGTTTTCCTAATCAACTGAGTCAGTGTAATGGTTAAGTAACAGATCACAAGGGAATTTCATGATGCCTTGTAAAAGTATTTTTTCAGTCATTTACAAAATAGAAAAAATACATTTGTTTGTTTTGATATATGGTGCGGCTGCTGTTTTTTGTTTGTTTTATAAAAAAAGCCACATCCATCCTGACCAGGCAGTTACTAAGGATGAATGAATGAATGTTGTAACTACATCTCAAATATATCAAATATGATTACACCCCAAGATCAGGAGCAAGTCCAACAGAAGGTGAGATACCTGATGATTGACAGGAGTTTTAGCCAATCAGGGGGGTGCATAATGCGTAAAAAA
Organism: Silurus aristotelis; assembly: GCF_946808225.1. Lineage (NCBI taxonomy): Eukaryota > Metazoa > Chordata > Actinopteri > Siluriformes > Siluridae > Silurus > Silurus aristotelis. Next base: position 14,238,967 of record NC_139598.1, on the reverse strand, counting down.
CGTAAAAAAACAAAACAAAAGGCACTTTTGATTTGGACCTGTGTTGTTCTTAAAATTGTAATGCATTTATTTGCAAATAAATGTGACTATTCTAATTTAAAGTAACGTAAAGTTACAGCAACTTTGTATTACATGAACATGGATAATAATAGTATATTACTTTATATTATGCATCTGATTATACAGACAGACAGACAGACAGACAGACAGACAGACAGACAGATAGATAGATGACTATCTATTTCTTTTTTCATTTTCCAAGTAAACCTGAACCCACTGTCCTGAAGACTTTCCCTGTTTTTTTCCCATTCTACAGGATAGACAGACAGACAGACAGACAGACAGACAGACAGACAGACAGACAGACAGACAGACAGACAGACAGACAGACAGACAGACAGACAGATAGATAGATAGATAGATAGATAGATAGATAGAATGCAAAAACAAAAGTTGAGCATGATGATGAGTTAAGATGAAACCGAGCTGTGTGTTATTCCACCTGCGCGTCATTCAGGTGCACCGCGCGCGAGCCTGATCCGGTCCCGTCCCACGGTGTCAGTGCTCCGAGTTTCTGCAGCAGAACTTCCTCTGTCCGAGCTCACCATCGCTCCCAGCAACACAACATATAAGAAGAAAAAGAGGAAGACGCAAAAAAACCCACCCCAGAACAAAGCAAATGCAACTACTTACTGCAGGTTCACTCCATTGCCGAGAAAACGCTCGCGACCCGCCGCTGGTAACTCTGCACGAGCCGCAGCTTCCCCGGACGCGCGCGACGAGCACAGTAATTTGACCTTCTCAGTATAGGTAGACTGTACCATCTCTGTAGTGATAAAAGGGGGAGGCTTGGAATATACCAGCTTTACTGATACTGAAATATGTTGACTTTGATTTTCTTCGTATTTCTGTTCATTTTTATACATTTCTAACGAGATACTTAGAAGTTTACAAATATAAATGGTTTATTAAAATGACAGTTTTTTTCTTACAATAAAAATAAGTATATACATCCTGAACTCGTATGCATGCTTGTAATAAATATGTTGTAATATTTATAATTCCACAATGAGCTGGTTATTATCAGGGACACAGTAATATTGTTTGGGTTTCGGGTTTGCATGAAGTGCTGCAATGTGTTACTTTGGACACAACGGGGCAGTAGTGAGCACAGGTGTTCAGAACACACAGGTGAGAACCCTAGATTTTTGTCAGCAAAGACAAAAAAAATAATTTTTCCAAATGTGGAAATAATTATTACAAGAAACTGAATGTAAGATAGTGTAGAAATTCTTGTATGATGTGGCAGGCTATTTTCTGTAAATATATTTTTTATTTACATTACATTTTTATTCTTAGACGCGCTTATCCGGATACCCTTATCCAGACACTCTTGTCCAGACACCTTTATTCAAACACTCTTATCCAGAACCCATATTCGGACACCCTTATCCAGTCTCCCTTGTTCAGACATCTTTATCCGGACACCTTTATTCAGACACCTTTATCCAGACACATTTATCCGGACACCTTTGTTCAGACACCTTTTTCCAGACCTCCTAATGCAGACACCATTATCCGAACACTTTCATTCACACACACCCTTATCTGGATGCCATTATCCAGACACTCTAATGTAGACACCCTTATGCGAACACCCTTCAATTCCCCTTAGTTGCCCTTATCCAGAAACTCTTATCCGGACACCCTTATGCAGACGCCCTTATCCAGACACTCTTATTCACACCCTTTTATCAGACACCCTTATCAGGACGCACTTATCCAGACATCCCTATCCGGGCACAAATATCTGGACGCCCTTATCAAGAAACTATTATCTGGACACTTTTATCCAGAAACCCTTATCCAGATCTCTTTATCCAGACACCTTTATCCATACACATTTACACTTATCTCATTCTATTATCTCATAAAAATATCAATATGCTATACATTCGTGTGCAATGTCTTACTGAAATTGTAAAGCTTCAATTTTTTATCTAAAAACACCTGCATTGTATTAATGCCCTTGTAGCTGAATGATCACAAATCTCTGCATTCAAACATCTTGTGAAACATCTTTCCAGAAGACTGGAGGTTATAATGACAGCAAATGGATACGCAAAATAATGTTATTCAGTTTGATGTGTTTCCCCTATGCCTCGTCTGAATACATGTATTTATGTAGCATACATTTGAAACTTCTGGACCTATTGACCTCTGCTTGACAGAAAACAGAGTAAAATGAACTTCATTAGTAATAAAAGACAGCCTTCATCACCTAACTTCAAAAAAACCTCATTATTTTCTTTAATTATCTTCTGATATCACCCATTATCTAACTACACACATGCACCTGGTTGCTATGGTGATCCAGTGCGGAAAATCTCCTCATTTGTGCTAACCAAACACAGAGTACTTAACTAAAAGGATAAAACTGTTCATACAAAGGAGCAAGGAAATGTCCTTGGACATTTCTTTGTTGACATTTACCTTCAGAGTTAATCTTCTATATTAATAGAAGTAAATATTTGTATGCATGATATATTAATATGTATATTTATATAAGTTGTTGTGACCTGCAGAGTCATTCCACATATAGCGAACAAATTATATATTACTGATATGTAGAATATCCTGTAGAATGGAAATACAGGGAAGGTCTTCAGGATCTAGAGAAGATCTGTGTGGAGGAGTGGGCCAAAATCCCTCCTGCAGTGTGTGCAAACCTGGTGAAAAACTACAGGAAACGTTTGACCTCTGTAATTGCAAACAAAGGCTCCTGTACCAAATATTAACATTGACTTTCTCAGGTGTTCAAATACTTATTTGCAGCTGTATCATACAAATAAATAGTTAAAAAATCATACATTGTGATTTCTGGATTTTTTTTTTTTTTAGATTATATCTCTCACAGTGGACATGCACCTACGATGACAATTTCAGACCCCTCCATGATTTCTAAGTGGGAGAACTTGCAAAATAGCAGGGTGTTCAAATACTTATTTTCCTCACTGGATATATATATATATATATATGGAATTATCAGATTTCAGTGAACTACTACTTCTCTTACCATGTCAGTGTTAAAAGTTCATTTGTATTACATGACCCCATTGTTTCTCATTAATATGCCCCTTAATTGTATTTTGTGTTTAACACCAATTTTTAATCCATTACTTTGCCTGTAAGAGTTTCACCAAGGTGAAAGCATGTAAAACCATGGTACACTGGTGTTCTATTCCCATTTTTTTTCTGAATAGAGAATGGTTTCTGTTATTAACACATCATTTTCTGTACATCTCCTGACACAAGCCCAGCATACCAATCTCCAAACACACATACAATAACTTCTCAGAAGCATCAGGACATGCGAATGCACACCCACCTCTCAGTTGCCGGAGAGTAGAAGTGCAGCTGAAAGTGGCACATTTTTTAAAACAGAGATGCAGACTTGTAAGTGCAGTGATTGATCAGAGAGTGTCGGTGGCCAAAGATGGAAATCGATGAGCGCTGTGTGGAGTCCTATGAGCGATGTTGGTCATGTGAACCTGCTGAAAGGCTGCTTATTAAGAGGCTAGATGGATGGAATTTAAAGGGACACTTCACCCAAGTGCATGCCACCTTCATTTCTGATAGTACCTCATCCTTTTAGAGCTGACAAAAACCCTTCGAAAGGAACTTTTTGTAAGTTTTTTGATGGCACCAACAAATGAGGGAGATGGTATCAAAAGGTTTGATACTAGTTTTGTAACATGCCAACAGATGACAGAACAAAGCTGCACGCACAGTCACAGGAAGCACCGACCTTCATAAGTCAGTGTGCCAAAAGACATTGTCCACGTACATCGGGAGCTGTGCAACTTGTGCTATTCTCACCACGTGTGCACTCTGTCAGCAAGCTCTTCTCGCAGTTTCTCGCCAGGAAACAGAATGATCTCACTTCGCTCCCACCCTACTCGAAAGATTTGGCTCCTGCGGGGTCCTCTCCCCGAAGATGAAGATCCAGCTCACCATTTTGACACCATTGTGAAGATCCAGGTTGCTTGACACACTTCGAAAAGAGGACTTCCAGGACACATTCCAGAAGTGGCAGGTATGCTGGAAGTGCTGTATTGCTGTGCAAGGGGATTACTTTGGAGGTGATAAAACGTGTGTAAACATAGATAAATAAAGTACTTTCTTGTAAACAGAGCTGGTCTTGAAACCACCTTGTATTTCAGTTCTAGTACCCCATCACACTGGCTGTACTCCATCATGTGCAAATGGCTTTTGCATGTAAAACTGCAAGAGTATCCGAGGTGTCCTTTTCCTCTTTTATTTACATGAATCCTACTTTTGCTCTACTCTGTGAGAACAACATTATCAGCGACAATACAGTAAAGATGGCAAAGCAATAGGGCACCAACATAAGCCAAAAAGCAATGACCTTCAGGAAAAGTGTCTCCTCACTTCTGCATCATGTTCATTGGACAGACACTGATGCTAAACATTTCTTATTTAAATATATAAATCAAACAAGGAGCCAGTGTTTTTAAATGTCAGCTTAGGCACGAATAGCTATAATAGATCAGTGAATGATGTTGATCACTATAAGCTGCTTAAAATAACTTTATAACACATGGGACAAGGAACACTGATTTTAGTCACAGAGGGTACTTTATCCACAAAATGTAAGAAGAACTATTTCCTGTTCTGGACATCAGATACAAAAATAGTTCTGGGCATCAGATATGCTTGGTTAACGGGAAAACATATCCACAGAGGTTGAACTCTATCGCAGAAAGTCATCGTCATTCACTATTGCTTATACACTACAACAGAAAAAGCATTTCTTTGAAATCTTTTTAAATGGATATGATTTTTTTATTTTATTAGATTTCATTTGACCCTAAAATCTGCTTGAACATGAAGTGTTATTGTGTGTCTTGTGTGAATATTTGCCCCATTGAACATTTCCGTATTTAAAGTGTTATATCCTGCGTCTAGAACTTAATTGGGATTATACGTCATGTTTAAATACAGAAACAATATACATATTTTATTAAAAAAATATATAAAAGCAAGACCAAAGATCAATATTTTGCTTGGGACACTGTACATTTCCAGCCATATGTGGTTCTTCCCCAAACTATTGCCACAAAGTTACAGCCACATAAATGTATAGGATGTAATAATATGCACTATAATGCAATATGCACCACAATAATATGGTGCATAATGTTTGCTATCGCCACTTACAGGTTATGGGTTATTATGGGTATTATGTATATCATCAAGTACGCTTTGTCATCATGACGCTGCGATGATGCTGCCTCTATAACATGCCGTTTTGCCAAATAGACCGAAAAATAAAGTACTGATAGCTAGAAAAAATTTTTGTTATGTCAAGATCATGAGAAAATTAAGTCGTGATCACGAGAAAAAAAAGAAAGCAAAAAATATTATAATGCATGGCCTCTTAGGACCCATGATATAAAGTTCTAAACCTAAGATGAAATACTTTAAATATAGAAAAATTCAAGCAGGCAATTGTTCATACACACAATAACACTTCCAACATGTTCAGTCAGATCTCAAGGTTTGAATCAAATCTAATATTAAAATAACCCATATCCATACACTCCATATAAAAAATTAAAGGAATCACTTCTATTTTTAAATTGAAAAAAAAAAAAACCCCGAAATATTGTTGGCAAGAATTCAGTTTATGGTACTTACTGGATGAGCATCAGTGGATTACTATGACTTTCTGCGATAGAGGGCAACCTCTATGGAGATATTTTCCTGTTAACCAGGCATATCTGATGTCCAGACGTATGAAGAGGAAATGAGATTTTATACGCTCTTATGTTATCTCAATTACTGCTACATCTCATGCTGTCATCTGGGAGGAAGAGTGCAGCAGAGAAAATCAGTATCTTTCTAAACTTTTTGGCACCCTTCATTAATAAGTGAAAAGGACTGCATAGACTGAAATATTACACAATTTGAGATTGAAATGTTTAGAATTTTATTAAATATATATAAAGTAATAGTTTCTACTTGTAGGCTAAATTGTTGTTATTCTTAGACGATATTAATGATACAGTAAAAATAACAGATAATTGTTGATATGAAAAGTTTACTCAATTACCAGGAAAAGATACGGATTTGCCAGAAAAAGGACGTATATGATATTGATGACCTATGAATTTGCACATCTCTAAAGTCTTATCTAAAAGTATTTTTTCTGGATGAACCTGTCGATTTTCACACAGAAGCCCCACTGATATCACAGTTCAAATCACAGTTACATGTTCTCTGGTTCGTCACGTTGTGTTCTACTATTTTGTGTTACATTTTCCTGATTAGTTTGTCTAATCATACCTCGGTGTGTCTATGTCTCAGTGCAAAGCATTGTCGATTTTATTGTGCATGTCCTAGCTAGTGTGTACACTTCCACTTTACTTTTTATAATTTACAAGTGTCCTTGCTTTATTGTTGCTTGCCCGTGTTTTGATCACTGTTGGACAATGACTATATTCGCTGGATTTTTTTTTACTGCCTCATACAACCAAATATATATTGAGAAAGTATTTCTTTCATCCTTTTTTCCTATTATAGTATAACAAGGACGTTTTGAAGACAAGGTGAGAGAGGCAAGATTGAGATGGTTTGGACATGTGTAGAGGAGGGACATGGGGTATATCAATAGAAGAATGCTGAGGATGGAGCCACCAGGAAGAAGAAAAAGTCCAATGAGGGAGGTTTATAGATGTGGTGAGGGAAGACATGCAGGTGGTTGGGGTGAAAGAGGCAGATGTAGAGGACAGGGCGGGGGGGGGGGGGTATGGAGAAGGATGATCCGCTGTGGCGACCCCTAATGGGAAAAGCCGAAAGATGAAGAAAAAGATAGTATAACATCCTATTAAGTGCAAAGCTTGAATATGCTACAGTGCAGAACCATATCAAAGCAAAGCAAAGAACTGATTATGATTTTACAAATGTATTGCTATAAAGTCTAAACAGATGGCCTGGATCAGTGGGGCATCTATTGCTGAGAAGTGTACAGAATATGATTGATAATATTTTCTGAAATGGTGGTGGAGTCGCAGCTCTGAATGCCTCATTCGCAATCTGGGCAGAGCTGTGCGCGACAAATCCGACAACAAATGACAAGCATGGATGCCAACGGCCGTGCGTGTTGAGGACATCTGACTTGCAAATAATGGAAGACAGGCTACTCAAAACCTCTCATGAGACACTGTGCATCTCTTTCGAACGTGTCTTTATAGATTTAGCTTAGTGTAATCAAGTCAAGAAAGAATTACATTTTTGCTTTGTGTTGATATCGCTCTGGCTCGAGACATGCAAGAATAAACTTGATCTATTGATCCGTACAGAGTCAATAGCTTAGCGATCACGGTGGTCAAAGGGTAACGGATTTTATGAAACGTTCACCTCGTAATAGGAGGCCTATGAAATATCAAAGTTTCTGTGTTGAGTAAGGCTCTTGAACAAAGCCCTTAACATTCATCTGTTTAGATTTAGGCTGGAATTGGATTCTGGCTCATTTGCTTTGGATGAAAGCAAATGCCAGCTTAAAATAAAGAAAAGCAGCAAATAGGCTTGAAATACATCCGAGTTATCATAAAAGAAAAATGGCTTATTGACACAATAATCAAAAAGGGTTCAAATTCATTCGGATTTAAAGCACCATATAAACATTTTATTATACAGCGATTAGGCATAACATTGTGGTATTTTGACAGGTACGTTAATAACACTGATTATCTCTTGATCATGGCACCTGTTGGGTGGGATATATTAGGCAGCAAGTGAACATTTTGTTCTCAAAGTTAGATGCAGGTAAAATGGGCAGGATTTGAACAAGTTTGACAAGGGCCAAAACTGCATCTCTTGTGTGGTGTAAAGTTACGTCTGATCAGTGTATAAACCGATATACAGTTTTCATATATAGTGAAAAGTTAAATTTTTTGTCATTGTTTTTCAGAAATTTTTATACTTAGGTTCAATGGATCAACCGAAGTCAAAGGCGAACCAAAAGACACAACCAAAATGATGCTGGAACTCAAAGTTCTCCTCATGTATGGAACCACTTGCTGTTGACCAAATTCCACTTCAAACATGGCTTCCTTTAATCTGGTTAGTAGATATAGCATCTGCGAGTGATTGTACCCTATTCAATTATTCATGAAAAATATTCCTGAACACGAGGCCTGACAGATTTATGTAGGTGTAGTATTGATGCATTGAGTGGCAGCTGAATTGTTGTTTATTGTGTGTCCTGCACAATCTAACGATGCCAATGTATCTGTATTTGTTTCATTCCCCAAATCTCTACATCTTCATTTGTATTTGCATTTATATCTTCCATTTCTATCCACACAGGCCACTCAGGTTCTTGTTCAGTCTCTTGTCATATCAAGACTTGAATACTGCAAGTCGGTCATGGCAGGTCAGCTTCTGAGGGACCTTCACACTCCGCAACTGATCTAGATTGCAGCTGCATGACTTCTTTTTTACCTTCCTAACACTTCTCGAACACCACCCGATTGTTACGCCCCCACACTGGCTTCCTGTAGCTTCCTGATTTAAAGGAGTGATGTTTTTTCTACAAAGCCGAAAAAGGTTCCAGTTTCCACTTACCTCATAGTGTATATCTTACCCTGCACTGAACTGCACTTCCTTCAATTCACTAATTAACAGGTCCCACTGTCTCTCAAAATATAAGGAGGGCATGCATTAAGACTCTACCCTGTTCTGGTAGCTAGGCAGTCTAATGAAATAATTCTTGATGTCAGCGGAATCACTAGCAGTTTTCCAACAATGTCTAAAGACCTGCATATTTTAAAAAGTAATAAGATTAACACTTAAAAAAACACACACACTTTGCTTGTGCAACTACAGTATGTTCACTTCCATTGTTAGTCTGTGACCGAATGCACAATTTACTGATGCAGAATTTAAAGCATTTTTCACAAGTTGCTATGAATAAGGGTATCTACCAAATGGTATAAATACAGGGTGGTGCAAGGAACGGCACCACCCTGGGGCGTCGGCAATTTCCATTCATTAGAATGGAGCAGTTGAATGGTTCACAAAGAGAATTCTCTTCAAAAACCCTTTATAAGAATGGTGATAGTGCGTCAGGACGTCATGATTGTGTCCCGTCTGCTCATGTCAAAATGGGTGTCGAATTTTAAAGAAACAGCTCAACACATCTATGATGCATGCTGTGGAACGGAGTTCCTCACGATGGTAGCTCAGCCTCAATACTTTCTGGTGTGCTCGCCATTAGAACACCACCTGGAGAGTTCTTTTTTTTTAAGTACCTGTTTCTTGGAAATGAGCAGATGGGACACAATCATGACATCCTAACTGATAATGACGGTGAAATTTTATTAATGCAGCACTTACACTATGTTATAACCATTCATATTGAAGGCTTTTACAAAGAACGCTCTTTGCGCACCACTTCACTGCTTCATTATAACTAACGGTAAGAGGTTCTAAATTAGACGCACTGGTTCCAAACAAGTGCTAATGACCCAGGTCAACTCCTGGTTCTATAATACACTCCTGTGTAAATGTATATAATATTTGCAGAAATAAAAACCTTTTTTCATACAAAAAAATCTTGTTTCGATCACGTTATCCGTTCATTTGAATTAAGACATTTACACTTGGTTATATTACTGTCTACTGTATGTCAAAGTTACTTTGCAAATGACCTCTTAGTATCTAAGAGTCTATCTTAGTATTAGTATCTCTTTATCAATAAATTGCAAATCCAACTGTATTGGGCAGATGGCACGTAATTTTGATGGTGTTGTGTTTGTGAGTATTTTTCTCATGTCAATGTTATGAACTGAAAGACCCTTGGTGAGAATGTGGATTCAGTATGGATGAGTTAATCATATACACCAATCATCAACGCCAATTTTAATGCATAGAGCTGCTGTAATAAGATCCTGGGGCTCATTGTCATAGCTTTCATCCACCGCCTCATCGCTCAGCACAACAACGCACGGCCATGTGTTTTGCAAGGATCTGTACACACTTGCTGACAGTTCTAAATGCTGTAGCTTTGCTGCCTTATATTTGCAATATTTACATTTACATTTATAGCATTAGCAGGCGCCCTTATCCAGAGCGATGTACAAAAGTGCTTTCAGTTAATGAATAAATCAACACTGGTTCGCTAGAATACATGCTTAAGATACCATCAGCCTACAACTCAGAGGATTTTTTTTTTTTTTAAAACAAAGACAAACCAAACTGAGAAAAGTGCTATTTTTTATGGGTTTCAGAAAGAGGAAGGTTTTAAACTATGGCAAGAAGATAGCCATTGACTCTGCTGTTCGGACATCTAGGGGAAGTTCATTCCACCACCTTGTTACCAGAACAGAGAAGATCCCTGAAGTATATTTACCTCTTACCCTGGTACCAGTTGAGCAGTGCTGGAGGATCTCAGACAGAAGGTGTTGCTTTCCTTGATCTTTTTTACTAAATAGTGATATTGATAATCTAATAACAGTCAGAAGGTGGTAGACTACAGTTAACCAGTATTGATGACTTCACATGGAACAAGCATTTGTACACAAACCAAGCAATTATTCAAAGGTAAAATACAACAAACAACTGGCTGACATGACCATTTTACACCTCCACCTCGCTCATTTCCCTCGAGCTGGTCTTGCAGTTCATTTCTCAAGAGTAATTATTGCAAATCAATATCTTATATGGAAACAGAGACGCTTGTGATTTCAAACCATCTGCATCAGCAAACAATAAGCCATTTCATGACCACAAGATACAATACAAAAAAAAAAATCATGCTCCAATTCTTTGGGGAGCAAAGGTTTTTGTGACTTTGTTAAAAGTATAATTGTCCAGATTTTGCAATATGTAAATAAAGAGCAGGATGGGTAGTCCAATGGTTCTAGTTATAATTATGTTTTGTTTTTAGCTGAGAGAGGTAATGGTAGGTTTTGTAAGTGAGGTAGGGGGCTAAGAATAGGCTTTGTAAATGGGTTGAGTGGGGGATAGGGTTCAGTGTGTGGGTTGATGGGATAATCATAGACTTTGTGGGTTGGTTGAGCGGGGTTAGCGTAGCTTACGCATGTGGGTTGGAGGGGTCAGGGTAGATTTTGTTGGTGGTTTAAGAGTGATAGGGCAAGTTTAGTGAGTAGATTGAGGGGTATAAGAGTTTTGTGAGTTGGTTGAGAGAGTAAGGGAAGTCTTAAGTAAGTATTTTGGCAGGTCAGGGTAAGTTAATTGAGTGGGTTGAGCAAGAAAGAGTAGGTTTAGTGCGTGGGTTGAGGGGATAATCAAAGGCTTTGTAAATGCATTGAGGGGGCTTAATAAAGCCTTACAAGTGGGTTAAGGGCAGTCAGGGTAGAATTTGTAGGTGGATTCCGATGGTTAGAGTAAGTTTAGGGAGTAGATTGAGGGGGTTGGAATAGGTTTAGTGGGTAAGGGGGTTAGTAGGAGTAGTATTAAGTAGGTTGGGGAGTCAGGGTAGCATTATTGAATGGTTTAAGCAAAGAAAAGTGTAGGTTTAGTGAATTAGTTGAGGTGTGTAAGAGAAGGGTAAGTGAGTGGGTTGAAGGGGGTAAAGGTAGATTTTGTGGGTGGGTTGAGGGGCATAGGTTGGGTGGTACTGGTGGGTTGTGTTGGTGTGCAAGTCTTTGCTTTATACTTGTTGGTTTTTCTAAATGTATGTTTATAGATTTTCAACTAAATTTTACTTTTAGAAGGATATGTCTGCCATTTCTTGTGAAAAACGAAATAAACAGAACATAAGAAAAATAATTTCAGCAAAGGAACATTAGGATTAAGTAAATCTGATTAAATCAGATTCAACATCGAAAGCAAATAGGATCCTCAACATGCAGTATTCTTTTACATCTTTCCAAGCTGAAAGTGTGTATTCATGCGTTGGTGGCAATTCAGCACCAAGGTTAGCTCCTCGATCGAAAAACAAACTTATATGTGCTCATGTGTGAGGCTGGAGGGCGCTAATTTCACTGGCAGATCTGTCAGGGTGGAAAAGAGTTGCTTGCTTGGAAAACAAACAGAGATGACAGATGTGGTGTTTGAAAACATAATCTCTATTATACTACCATCTCTGCCATTCAGCACTTCATCAACACCCTTGCACAGGAACACTGTCTGCACATCCTAACTGAATCTAAGACACCACATGTTTCTCTGAATTTTCCGGTTTTCTCTCATATATCAAAAAGGTAGCTGTTTCATCTAGAATACGATTTCATCTACAAACCACCAACAAGTGGGCTCAGGATCTAAGACGACCCTGGAGAGGCGGAGGTTGGGTGACATCACTTCAGTAAGGAGAGCTGATTCCAAATTAAAATTATGGTTGACAAAAAAAGGTCTAGACCCTCAGGAGCCAATTTCAGTAAAAAGAGGAAAGTAGTAGGGGGGAAGAGTGCTCTATCACTCATATCATTCTGAGGATAGTAAAGGCTAATGCTTTTAATATAATTGGCTAATAACTGTACTGTATATCGCTTAGGTTATACTGTGTTGCCTGCAATGCTTTTACGTGCAACAATATTTTTTTTTAGCTGCATAACATATAATTTATAGTATGTAGTTTATCATAATGTGTGTAGCAACAAAATATTTACAGCCTAACTAGTCTAGTTTGATTGTAGTTAAACAGCACTTATTTATTTGGTTGCCTGTAATTAAGGTGATGTCATAAAGGCTTGCTGTGATTGTACTGATTAGGTCCTGAACTAAGTTCATTCATTGGGAATCTCCAATTCTTGAGAGTAACAAATGATGGAAGAAACTCCTGACCGCAACTTGCTCATGATAATTAATAATAATAATAATAATAATAATAATAATAATAATAATAATAATAATAGTAATAATATCAATCAGTGTTTAACTCCTTAATATTATTATATTAATAGATTGGTAATTGGGGATTGGATGAAATTATTGCCATATTAAAACATATACTAAGATACTTAAGATGAGCCACAACAACCAAAAAACACAATGGGATCTGATTACTCTTTTACACAAGAACAGGAAAGCTGAAAGTACTGTAAGCGTAGAGTGCACTGAAAGTGGACAGTCTTGAGATGTTTTCTTTCTGCTTTAGAAATAAAAAACAAAAAAAAACATATGCAATATGTACAGTAATTATCTATATACTTTCCCGTGGGCTCACCACCTGCAGGAGGGACCGTAAGGGACGGTGCTGTGAGGATTGGGCAGCAGTCGAAGGCGGGGGCCTGCTTAGACTGCTGCCCCCGTGACCCGAATTACGGCTAAGCGGGAGAAAATGAATGAATGAATGAATTATCTATATACACTGATTATCATGGCACCAGTTAATGGGTGGGAGATATTTGGCAGCAAGTGAACATTTTGTCCTCAAAGTTAATGTGATAGAAGCAGGAAAAATGGGTGAGTGTAAGGATTTGAGCTTGACGAGGGACAAATTGTGACAGCTAGACGACTGGGTCAGAGCATCTCCAAAACTGCAGTTCTTGTAGGTTGTTCCTGGTCTGCAGTGGTCAGTATTTATCAAAAGTGGTCCAAGGTAGAAACAGTGGTGAACCAGCGACAGGGTCGTGGGCGGCCGAGGCTCATTAAAGCACGTGGGGAGTGAAGACTGGACCGTGTGGTCCGATCCAACAGATGAGCTCCTGTAGCTCAAACTGCTGAAGAAGTTAATGCTGTTAATGTTTGACGTATCCGAAGTGTTTTGGCAGCCAAAGGGGGACCAACACAATATTTTACTCAGGTGGTCATAATGTTATGCCTGATCATTGTATATAGAAATAAATATACAAAGCAGCAGATCCGTATCATAATTTAATTTGCTTGAACTGGAACAGCTGGAGGAGAATGATCTCACCACATTTTCTCCCATTTCAGGAAACCTAACTCTCCTCTGGGTCTCGGCTCTCATGTTTAAAAATATCATACACCCACGCCGCCTAACAGTCGAGTCAATAACTGCCATTCGTCACTCCTATCTGCCTGCCTCCTTTTAATTACAGCAATGAATTACCCTGGCGCTCTGGTCCCGTGGCCTGGCCATTTGATGTATTTACTTTGCACTTTCTAGTGTTCCTTTTAAAGTACGTTGAGATGACTTACGCCACCATATCAGACAGTTGCTGTTATGTTGCTGCCTGATTGACAGGCTGAGATTATCTTCCTTCACTTGTTCTGGGTTTGCTATCCGGGATCACTAAGCAGGGATTTTCTATCACATGCAATTACGCACCTTATTTCACACCCAGCATGAAAGTCTTATCCTCCATTGCCTTTTAAAAAATTTATTTTTCTTTTTTTAGATAATTACATGGATGCACAAAATTTTATTTTAGAATTTCATTTCATTTCACCGGTCTTCTATACGGAGTGGCTGTTATTTAATAATTTGTTTATTAAACTGTCAGGAAGCGAGATATGAACAGACGACACTGTTCTGAATAGCAGGAATTCGATGTGAACGTGCAAAGCATTGCAATACCACAGGCCAGATTTGATTAGATTGTCAATTCCACAGAAATGCAGTATAACAAACATTTTCTTCCTTGTATTAGAACTATATAGATTAAAAACTATATAGATACCATCCGCCCTGAGCCATTTACATAATTGTTTTTTATTACCATGTGATCTTGAAGGGAGTTTGAAAGTTTTTTTTCTTCTCATAAAAATAATTATTTATATTATTATGATTTTTATGATTTTGATTATGATAATGATTCTTAAATAATATTTTCTTTAAATATAAAAATAACTCCTATCTTTAACAATACCGTTAATATAATAACATAAATATGTTTAATAATAACAGTTGTAATCATTGAAATAATTGCAATGTTTGTATTAAGAATAAAAACTAAGGCTTCTTCTTAGTAGTAATATTACATGTAGCAGTTGTAAAAATATTGGTTATAATAATATTAATAATAATATATATTTTAAAAATTATTATAATATAATGTATTTTTTCCTACACACATTAATAATAATAACATCATTAATATTAGTAGTAATAATTAAATTAATAATGCAATTAGTTTAGTATTTTTTTTAGAAAGACAACAAAATTGTGAAGAAATAGCATAAAAAAAAGAAAGAAAGAAAGAAAAGAAACACTAAAATACTTATAGATGGATGTAATATCACTACTTCACTGAAGAGAGTTATCAGAAGCACACGCATGTTTTAATGCCCATAAAACTGATTTAACTTCAACTTTTTTTTTTTAAGTAAAAATTTGTAAGCTGTTGTGTGAATAAACAACAACAAACAACAACAAAGGTATTCCAGTGCAAAGCGAATTTATAATGCAAACGCATTTTGTCCCTCGTCGGCTGCCGTGTTTGCGGAAGTTTTCCTGTTACTTTCGCGTCACTCATTCATTCATAATTTTTTTGTTGCAGCTCCGATGGCGCGCAGGAGAGCAGTTGGGCATGAAGCCGCAGGAAATGTCCAGTCTGAGAAAAACAAGGTTGTATATTTTGTGCATCGTTAGTGATCTCATCCAGTCGCCATGCTAAAGTTACCCAGGCTAATCTTAAGTAGCTACTACTGATGGGTTGTATCCCAAATGTTTCAGTGCTCCCTATACAGGTGGCACACAGAGGAAAGGAAATAGTTGGTGTTGCACCCTACATAGTGCACTTAAAGAAATATAAAGAGGCATTTGACACCTACACAATATACAGTAGTCTATATAAAGAGACTTCCTGAAAGAAATCCAGTTCATATATAATAAATATGTAGTTTTGTCTACAACACTGTAATTTATAATGAATTATATGTAATATTTGTTAATATACACTATTTATACAGGCTTACATTAAAATTAAAGTGAAATATATAGCTTTAAGCACGAGCTCATGCAAATTAAAGGAAAGCTTAACCGTAACACGTGAATTATATTTATATATAAATATTTTGGATGTTTTTAAAGCTTTTGGTGTTCATTTTCTTGATGGTGCTGTTTTTTTTTTATTTCTGGGAGAAGTCAGCAGTTATAATACCCTTATGATGGTGATATTATAGGACAATTAAAGTGTCTGGAAACATTCGGTCTGTATGGTTTTTGAGACATGTTCCTTTGGTTTATGTGAACAAACTCGGTAAAATGCAAAAACACACAAGAACTGGACAGTGAATGACTAGATGAATGTTTTGTGGACAAATAAGTTCAAATGGACATTATTTCAAGTCAAGTCAAGAAGCTTTTATTGTCATTTCAACCATATATAGCTGTTGAAGTACACAGTGAAATGAAACAATGTTCCTTACAGAAACCTGGTGCTACATACAACAACATAAAACAACAATCACAGAAACAGAAAAACACAGGGCCAAGAACTAATAAGTGTCCTTGCCTCATAAAGTGCATGTGTGCAGCCTAGTGCAAAGACAACACAAGACAGTGCAAGACAATACACAAAATAGCTCCACCAGTAAACCTGTTGTAACGAGATAAAGTGAACAGTAGCAAAAATGTAAACAAAATATTGTGCAAAAGAGCATTTGCTTTAACAGAAGATGCCTCACACACAAACATGGAGGTGGAACCTTAATGGTTTGGGTTTTTTTTTTTAGAGCAGAGAAAATTGGAAACGGCTCCATCTCCAGCATTCTTCCACCAACCGACGGCATTCAAAGATCCAAGTCAATAAAATGAGCGAAAGTCGAAAGGCATTGTGGGCAATGTACAAACCCGTTTCAGTAAAATAATCCCGATTAATTTAGTCACAAAATAAAAGCCAACAAATGTCATGTTACTTTTGTTGATTGTTGAAAAATTCCATGCCAAATATTAATGATCTTTTCAGTATGATTTGATTTAATTTGGTTTATTTTATGTGCCTGGAAATGCAGTATCATGTGTATTATGTCTGCAGTATTCATGAAAACATATTCTACAACTTCTATATCTTGATTACATTTCTCGGTCCAAAGAATGTTGGTTAAATCTGTTCTTTTTTGTTTTTAGGCACAGTCAGCAGAAGCGCCCGTTTCCACCAAACAGCAGCAGCTGAAGACGAGCTGCTGGATGACCGTGATGTTTTTAGGGAAAATTCTCCTGCTTGTCATTTTCATACCACCTTTCCTTAATTACGCCTCGCTTCAGAGAGAAGAACAAGAACTCAGACCAAGAGGTACGTTTTCACATTTATAAGTGAGCAGAAGACCTGTAGAGTGTATTACTGGACAAAGAATAGAAATGAATTAATCTGGACTGTAATCGAAACCTAAATATTTTCAAAATACATCCACAACCCTGAAAAATTTAGTACAGTGTTCAAAATGTAAATGAAAACAGAATGAAATGATTTGCAAATCTCATAAATCCATATTTTCTTCAAAACAAAACAAACTCAAGTTTTAAACTGAGAATATATAACTTTTCAAGTCTAGACCTTACACCATTTGAAAACATTTGGCAAATCAATTAAATGAAAAACACAACAAAGAAAACCCAGAATTGTTAAGCAGCTAGAATCCTGTATCAGTCACATATAAGACAACATATAGAAGTGTGGTTGTGGAGATTTGTGCTCATTTAGCCAAATGGGTGTTAGTAACATCAGATAGTGATGTAGGTGAGGTTAGGAGACCTGGGGAGCAGTCAGTTTGCAATTCATATCAAAGGTGTTTAGTAGGGTTGTGCGTCAAAGCTCAATAGTAGGAGAGCTTTTACTCGTTTAACCGGTGTAAAGTAGATCTTCATTAAATTGGCTTTGAGCACAGGGGCATTGCCATGCTGGAACAGATTTGGGTTTCCTAGTTCAAGTGAAAGGAAAATATCCATCCATCCATCCATCCATCCATCCATCCATCCATCCATCCATCCATCCATCCATCCAGCAATCATATGTTTTCTTTTTCCCCTTCAGATGCACAGTTAATAGATATAGGCTTGGGACAGAAGATCAGCTTCATCTGCAAAGGCCAAGGACAACCAGTTGGTAAAAACTCATTGACTGATTGCTTGCATTTTTTTTATTGCATATTTGCATTTTTATCTCATAGGTTTTAGAAGTTTTGGGCAATATACAAATGAGCCCTTTAATCAAATCACACTTTTCTAGTGATGAGACAGTGTCCAGTGTCAGCACTGTAACAGTCTGAGGTAAAGTTTCGAACCTCCTTCTTTAGTTCAGAGAAAGTAGAAGAAATTTGCTTCTGGTCAGGAATTGGATGCTTCACAATTATTAACAGAAAGCAACTCCAAAGTCACTCGTTTTACATGTTCCACGTTATATACATTCTGTCACACTAGGATCAAGAGTCGGAAAACAAAACACAGGACAGGACTTTTATTAGCCTTAGGAAACAGACAGAAGCTAGGTAGAAGCAGTGACGGTGAGTGAGTGAGAGAAAAGGGGGGGGTGTTTCACATGAAAATGTGTAGGAGAATGTGACATGACCACTTCATCATGGATATTTTTTTATAAGAGCCTCCTGGTAATGTTTTTTCCTTATTTATACAGTATTTCTGAATATTCTGTATATCGGAATTCAAAATTCAGTGTTGAATGATTATCAAACCCAAAACCGTAATCAAATACGATTTTCAAAATATTTGCAAAAATATGTCGGTTTTTATTTATTAAATTGCAGATTGCTGACACATCAACACTTCTGCTTATAACCTCTGGATGATCGAATATTTATATAATTGATAGTTTGTATGATTATATTTGATATGTGAACTTAAACCCATATACAAACTAAGATAAGATACGTTATACCTTTATTTGTCCCATAGTGGGGAAATTTCTTTGTTACAGCAGCAAAGAAAAATCTATCGCATGATCACAGCACGTATATATTTCACATTGACTTAAGATTCGGATCTGCACAGATTATCCACTGCTGGATCGTCCCTGTGACCTTACCCAAGTTTTTTTTGCTCCCCTTTCCAGTGTTGCTTGACGCTCCGACTGGAATGTCGTCAGATATTTGGCATCAAGTGCAAGAAAGCGTCTCACGAAACACAAAGGCAAGTCGAATCAGATGAAAGGGTCGCCTACTGAGGTGTGCAATTTGATAATGAGTTTGTGTTCCTGCAGTGAAGCAGGTCGCCAATCACAGTCACCAAGCCCCATTACACAGCGCTTGAGTGTGCAATCATTAATTCATTGGAAATTTCCACCTGGATCAGAAGCGGTGGTCTGGAGAAGAGCTTGTGTAACGAGATATACTATATATTGCTTCCTGAACATGGAGCGGTTTTGTTCTTTGAAATTTCATGTGGCATAGGGGAAGCTTTAAAAGCGGTGACGGTTCTGTTTGTAGTGTGTGTAATGGGACCCTTGCAACAGGGGCAGCAGGAGATGTAAGGATTAGGACCATATTAAAGGTAAAGTGTGGTGGCCTCAGGATAATGATGCGCACTGAACCGGTGCAAATATACCTTGATATATCTCACCACTATCATCACTTATGACTTAATACAGCGGCAGAGACATGCAGCCCGGTATCATTATTTTCACCAGGCATAGTTCTGTGAAAACAAGGAAAACGCCACTTTTTCTGTATATGACACATAAATTCCATGCAATACCTAAATAACTAATACTAATAAAATAAGGGCAAAGGCAATTAAACAATCAGGTATTGTAAGCTTGTATATGTCTTAAAGTTGACCCTGGGGGTAAATAATAAGGGTGTAATGATCATCACAAAGCGCATATCATCATTCTGTTACGTATATAATGTTTGAAGACTAAAAGCTGTAATCTGTCCAATCCAAGAATTCTGAAAGATATAGAAGACCGTACCTGTGAAGCGAACGATGGCCTTCAGATTGCAAAAGTTGACCATGTTGTAACTTGATTGATATTAAAAAGAAAAATACAGGCATTTTAGCTAAGTTTGGAGCTTTATTCCCAGATAAATTCACATTCTGCTCTGTCCAGATTATTTTCAGTGTCCTTGGGTCAGTTATTGGGTCAGTTAAGGAGGATTTTACATTTCCAGATAAATCCAGATACTTATCACTTTGACTGTTTATGATGCATCGTTTTGAATTACACTATACTGTAGGTATTATCAATGTGTGTGTGTGTGTGTGTGTGTGTGTGTGTGTGTGTGTGTGTGTGTGTGTGTGTGTGTGTCACTAATATGGGTTGGTTCACTCAACTCTGACCGTGTTGCCTATATACAGGAATTGAATAATACAGGCTAAGAATAAGTTTATCCTTATTATTGGCTTCTTTTAATGAAAAAAGATTATTGGAAAAGTCAGCAAGTGATCTGACTTTGCACCACACCTAAAGTCTGGCTAAAGTCTAGTGTCTTTGTTTAATCAGAACCACTATGTTGCTGTGTATCGCTCTAGCTGGAAAGTTATATAGCTGTGTTGTGTTGCCTTGTTTAGTGAATACACATAGAATTTGTCATTTGAAAATATTCAACTGCATCATGTTTTCTTAAATTGTAAACAAAAAAGTGCAATTTTGTCATTGAGGAATGATTAATTTTTTTGCTCTTAGAAGGGTTAGAGGAGTTTACACTTAATATCTCGGGATATTAAGTGTAAACCTTCATCTCCTTTGATTCGAGCATCAGACAGCTTTTATCTCCACAGCACATTATTTCTCGATTCAGGCAATCGGCACGTGATTGCTTTGACAGCTTGAGTCATTATGTGGGCGATTAAACCTGCTTAATGATTAGAACCACTTCTGTTCATTACAAGAGTGAAAAGCATAAATGTACAGGCTTGTATTTAAGCATGTATGTGAGATTTTTGACACAGTTTGGCCAAATGTTCTGTTCATAGCTGACTAGCTATAATGTTGATTTGTACATTGCTGTTAAATGTGGTTCTGGTGAATTTGGTTTTTTTCTTCCTACTTTTTTTTTACAAAATATACATATTTCATGTTAATACAAAAGAGTTGCATTGTGTCTAGCTGATGTTTAACAGTACTGTAGTAATATTTTTGACCTAGAAACCAATTATGTTAGTGAACCGGAACAAATGTTGTATATTATTATTATTATTATTATTATTATTAATAATACAATATTATTTGTATTAGAGGTAAAACTATGCACATGATTTGAAATCTGTGCTTGTGAAGTGAAGTTTAATATTAAAAAAAGAGGAATGCAGGCATTTCAGCTGACGTTGGAGATCTTCTACTGGTTAAAATAACACCCCCATTGTATTTCAAATCCCAATTTTAAACATTATGTTCTTTCGTTCAGTGAATCGTTTTGGAGAAATAATAAAGTATTTTCTACAGTATAACTTATGAAATCGGACCCCATCCAGTCTCAGTCTAGGGGAGACTACATCTGTTCATTTGAGTGAATGTGTTGTTTAATGAAGCTCCAGCAGAATCTTCATGCACTGAAGCATGTGTCAGGTGATGTAACCTGAGCACTCTGGGTATCTGGACCATCTTTAGTCTCATACTGGGATGTAATGAGCTCTGAATGCCAGGAGTTGGAAAGCGTTATGTGAAAGATCTCAGCGCAGTGCGTCAAATAACGTGATTGAGAGAGTGGCGGCACAGGGTAAACGCCCGGCCAGAAGATTTTACATCTTCTAATGTATTTTCAATACTTTTTTGCAGATGGTACTAGATTTAGCTTAGTTTCATTATAACTCATTATTACTTATTAGGGAGTTTATTGGGTGAACTTCAATCAGCATTTTATGACACTATCATGTTGTAATCGAGCAGTTGTGGACAATTCTGACGTAATGAGAGAGAGAATGGGAGACCGAGAGTTGTTCATTTTCTTCTGTCTTTAGTCATTTCCAATGCCATCAGTTATTTTGTTATTTTTGATGAGCCCTAGCAATCAAAACTGCCCATAGGCTTATTATTTATTGGCTCTTGCTAAATAATAGTGAGATGCAATCAGTTCGCTTCATTTATTAAACATTATGTAAAATGTGCGAATGTTTTTTCATTGGCATCCAAACATCCAGGTTAAGATTTTAGATTGGAAATAACATCTTTGGTATTTTAATTTCTCCACTTTGTTTGATAACACAAATAAGAAAAAAAAATACATGAATATGGAATTTTGTTTTTGTGGTTTTTTTTCTTTCAGTTTTAATTTAAAACAGAAATGAAGGCATGAGATCATTCCTAGTGTGACTTCGATGTGAACTCTTTCAGGTGTGTGCATATGATCGAGCAGGCCTGGGCTTTAGCAGGAGAGCTCCGCAGAACAACACTACAGGCATGGAGAAAGTGTGGAGATTATCAACAACAGGAAGGTACTCAGATTTATAATGTTTCCTCGATTTCATCATTTCTTCAACTCACTCCATGTCATTTTTCATGTGTTCTTACTTTCTACATTATTTATTTATTTACTTATTTATTTGTGTAATGTAGGTTAAAAGATTCACAAATTAGCTTTCTCTGTAATGTACAAACGCAGCATAACAAAGCTTTTGGGCAGAAAGCGAGTTTATAAACATGGGTTTTACATGGGTTTGGAGGGAAAGATCTTGAGTGGCCTGCTATAAAGCTCTGACCTAAACCCTATTAAACACTTTTGGGATGGATTAGGATGTGGCTGAATGAGTACAAATCTTCAAAACTACACTCCAAAATCAAAACTTGTTTCTGTATAGTGTATGTAAAGTGTTAAACCTTACTGCTCTCAGCCAGGTTAAAGCAGGCAGCTGTTGTGCAGCTGTGTCCTTTGTCGTGGCACAGTCAGTAATTGAGTTTCCCCGTTCGTTCGCTCATGCACGCAGTCTTTCAGCACCCACACAAGGGCATGTCCATGGCGTGATAGTCAGCCATTGGTAAAACTTGTAATCGTCCCACACGATCGCATGCTCTTATCTCAGAGTAGAACACACAGTAACACTCAGGGCTGGGTGGCAGATTCTCATGAGAGCAATCGATGTAGTTCGTGGAACTCAATAAGCAGCCAAAAGCAGGCATTTTGACGAATGCTTCCTCTGCCCACCGCTGTAAGACTTCTTTATTTTGCTTTGATTTGTCGGCAGAGGTGAGTCAGGTGAGCAGCCGTAAAAAAGAGATGACGCAGTTTATGTCTACTTGTGCATTTCTCACTTCTCAGATTGATGTCAGGGATCTTCAATTTAAGCTTTTTTGAAGGAACCACACAGAAGCAAATACCTTTCTCTAGTGCTTTGGGATTTCTAAGGACACAGAATAATGTCTTACATTCTTTTCGACTTTGTCCTGTGGCCCGGCTAAGGGATGTTTTAAATAACATGTATGGTATAATCGCACAAATGTACATGACAAAATACGTGTAACCGTTGACGATTGGTCAAAAGGTGATTGATTGACCTCAGAATATACACTTTATGGACAAAAGTATTGGGACACCTTACTTTTCCAACCATATGTGGTTCTTCCCCAAACTATTACCACAAAGTTGGAGGCACGCGAACTGTGAAAATGTCCCTGCGCACAAAGCAAGCTCTATTAGGATTTACATTGGTTAGCATTAGAGGTCAAAAGATGGATTTTACCGATAGCTTGCCGCTAACCGATTAATCAGGCGGTAGTTTTTAAAATGTATACTGGAAAAAACAAACAAACAAACAAATATAACACTCCATGTAAAATAGTACTGAACTTTATTACAAACATTTTAAATAAAAATATAGTGAATCATGAAAATGTGCTAAATGTGAATATATAAGTATAATAAATATTGAGGAAAATATGCATGCATTCAAACTAAAACAAAAAGTAAAACGCCAAATAAATATGAATAATTACATACAAAATTATTAAAAAAGACATTACAAATAAACTCCGTGGGGCCACAGTGATTTGCCTCTAGAGGCTGCTCTCGTACTGTATGATGCAACCCGGAAAAACTAAGTTTTTATTTTCCTCATACTATTTTGCCATGCCATTGAGTTTTATGTAGAGGTTGACTGATAGTGAAAATTACCGATACCGATGGCTAGGTTGGATCCTGCTTGCCACTAACCAATTAATCAACCTATAGCAGACCTTCAAAGCTGCTCCAGCAACGGATGCTACCCGGAAAATCTATCTATAAATGCCCTTACCCTTATTTTCTTGTAAGTAAATGACCTTATGATTCTTTCCCATATATAAGCTCTGAGTGTTACATTTCTACCTCCTACATGCTTGCTTTCTGCTTAACTCCATCAGCTATAATGATCTCTGACCCCCATCCGCTTATGCATGTTGTTAATTAATATAATTATATGCTCACGCTCATGCTCAATCTCTTTGACCTCGTTCCGTCTTCTGCGTAATTGACACGGACAGAGCTGAGCACTCTGCTAATGTCCGAGACGGTAAGGGGTCTGCAGGTCCACATGTCATAATATGGCCAGATGATAAATGGTGTGTCACATGTGCTTTGTCGACACTTCACTCATTGTGCTGTGTGTGTTGACTGCGACACATTAACCTCCATGTCTTTCTTTTCCTCTTTTTCTTTTCACCATCAGGATGGTGGACGACCTTCATCGGTTGGTGACAGCTGCTGAGATAGCCACGCCCTTCATACTGGTCGGGGCCGAGCTGGGTGCGCTGAACGCCAGGTTTTATACTCACATTTATGACGTGTAAGTTCTTGTCTTTAATAAGATGATCTTTTGTTGGGCATGAAGCAGTTTATATTTCTGTCAACATTAATGTTTCTAGACAGACAGACAGACAGACAGACAGACAGACAGTATCTCATAAAAGTGAGTATGTCCCTCACATTTGAGCAACCATTGTAGTATGTCTTCTCAAGGGACAATTCTATAGAAATTAAACTTAGATATAGTCCTATGAAAATAACTGAACATACAGCAATTGTTGTCAATATAACTGGCAACTGAAAAAGTGAGTACACCCTAAATTAACATATCAAAACTGTGTCCGACGTGTCAATATTTAGTAAGAGCACCATTGTTATCCAGCACTGCCATAATCTTCCTGGGCATGGAATTCACCAGAGCTGCACAGGTTGTTGCTGGGATCCTCTTTTACTCCTCTAAAAGGACATCATGAAGTTGCTGGATGTTAGACACCTGGACCTTCTGCTTGAGGATGCCCCACAGGTGCTTAGTAGGGTTCAGGTCTGGAGACATACACCTTCACCTTCAGCTTCTTCAGCAAGGCAGTTGTCATCTTGGCGGTGTGTTTGGGTTCGTTAATATGTTGGAAAACTGCCGTTTGGTCCAGTTCCTGAAGGGACGGCATCATGTTCAGCTTTAGAATGTACATGTTGGAATCCTTGTTTCCCTCAGTGAACTGCAGCTCCCCAGTACCAGCAGCACCACTATGCTTGACTATAGGCAAGACACAATTTTTTTGGTACTCCTCAACAGGGTTTTACCACACATGCTGGTCACCATCTGAGCCAAACAAGTTTATTCTAGTCTCATCAGACCACAGGACATGGTTCCAGTAATTCATGCTCATAGACAGACAGTTAGAGATATAGTTATAGTTTTAGCGTATTAGTTGTTTTTCCAATAATAGCACAGTATACTTGACTATTTGCACTGTTATTAATATTTGTTGCTGAGTATCTGTCTGTCTGTCTGTCTGTCTGTCTGTCTGTCTGTCTGTCTGTCTGCCATATAGCCAACTGTTTGATTATACAGCTGAAAAAGAATGCATAAAAACACAGGAACAAAAAAGAAAATTATTGATTTATTAATTATTAATTATAGATGGGGAGAAAATGCAATCATCGCACACGTGTGGTAGTTTTAGGCATAACATCGTCTGGAGTTTACCCGTGGTAGTGCAGAAAACTTTTAACAACAAGTTCTGTAGGCAGAAATGCTTATTAAGATGAGAGGCCGCAGGAGGATGGCCAGACTGGTTAAAACTGTCTTGATGACAATGGGAGCTCAAATAACCACTCTTTACATCTGTGATGAGCAGAAAAGCAGTCAGAGCAAACATATCTGAACCATGTGGTGGATGGGTTACGAGAGCAGATGGCCACATCAGGATTTGAACAGGCATTTAGAGTTCATCGATTACATTTTTTAAAAATTTATAATTGTACCAGCTCTAAAGCTTCATTGCTGTAAAATATTGATGACTAAAGAATTCATGGGTATTTTTTTTTACAGAATTGACCTGCTATCTACTTTCATTATGTTAAGTAAATTTAAGGCTGAACAAAGATGTCTACCTTGATGGCGAAAGATCTTGGTTTTAAACACATTTTTTTATTATCTTTCTAGCAAAGGGAATCAAGTCATAATTTGTGGTAATGTCTGTGATAATCAAACATAGTCTACCAATCTAGTAGATATAGTCTAGGCAAAGAATTCCTTTATATGCTATACACATTGACCTGCCATGGTGAGGTCAGATTTCCACCAAGCTCTCACAAATCTTAGCTGGGGGCTTAAGCATCGTTCCGTAAATCCTTCTTCTATCTCAGCGTGATTATATCCCCACATCCTCCCTCAGACAGATTTACCACTTCATCAGCGCCCACGTGTAGCTGTTAACCCCCCTAAATTAAGGCGTGACTGCTCGGTGGCGCCTGTGCAAGGGAAATATTGCACCCGTGATGGCAACGACCCCATCAGTATTAAAGATGGAATGCTCCTGATGGGATTTCTGTTTTTCTACGCTGAGAACAAACGCATTAACCAGTCTCCACCTCCGTTTGTCCAGGCAAGTGTCGGACCTGGTGCTGATCAATCCTATTCCAGAGGACATCTTTGAAGAGGAGACGTGGCAGCAGTACTGGTGAGTCATCCAGAGTGAGCCAGGGAGAGGGAGAGAGAGAAACATAGAGGGAGTGGGAGAGATGGGAATTGACAGTGTCCTGCTGTTCATCACTTTAATCCAGAGCCCAATTAATCAAACCTCAGGGAGCATTAGAAGCTGTCCTTAATTCATATCAGTGTGCAAATCATTGTCATGATGAGTCAGCAGAAATCTACAGCCTATAATTTACTCTCTTGTACTGTTTGGCCAGTCGTCTTATAAATATAAAGCAGCTGATCCACCTATTATTCTGTCATCTCATTAAAAATCTTTAAAAAGGATCAGTTTTCACACATTTACATTGTTTTCCTTTTAACCAATCCCAACTCCCTCGTTTAAACTATGCATGGGCTTATAAAAACAATTATGAGCGAGAGAGAGAGAGAGAGAGAGAGAGAGAGAGAGAGAGAGAGAGAGAGAGAGAGAGAGTGTGATTGAGTGAGTGAGTGAGTGAGCGAGCGAGCGAGCGTGTGTTCAGGTGTGAATAATATGTCTGTGCTGTGTTTCTACAAAGAAGCTGTTCATTGTGTACATTGGTCCGTTTATCAAAATCACCGTACTTACTATATAAGTATAATGACACAAACGATTTGCTCAGGAATGCAATTAGTTTGCAACTCAATTCAATTTTAATTCGATTAATTTTAATTTGTATAGCGCGTTTAACAGTTGACATTGTCTCAAAGCAGCTTTACACAGATAATGTGGCAACTGGTGTCCTACTTCACATAACCTGGGACTACAGTTACAGTTGTTTATAAGCACACACATTCATTTAGAAACCACCTGTAGGTCCAACAATATCAATGCATGCCTTTTAAGTATTTAAGTATTCAGACAGACCATGTTATATTATTATTAAATTAGAAGATTTTATTTGGACTGTAGAGATCTTTGGCAAGTTTTTCTCTTCAAATGTACTTAAGTATCCAAGGTACTTTGATTTTAATGGATATAATGTTCCTATTATCATTTTTGTGATGAGACTCTTGATCAACTCAGTTTATATGAAAAGACTCTAATGTTTCTCTCAGCACACCAGTCTATAAATAGAATGATATTAATGAGCGGAACACTGATTGATATCTGTTAATATTAATATGAGCCCAAATAAGGCCAATGGTGTTGTGGCAAGTTAGAGTCAGGAGGTTCTTTCATTATATATAACTTTCTAAATGTTCTGTTTGCTGTTTGCGTTTTTGACCAGTTAGGTTTTTTGCAATCCTAAGTAAAAATTAAGAAATTTGACTTGTAATGTTAGTTGAAGTCTCCTCAACTGGAAATATTTTAGTAAAGTAAAGAAACGTAAAAAAGCTACTTAAGAACAGTAACAATTGATAATTTTTTTCATTACTGTCCACCACTGGGTATAATACAATGGATAAAGTACATGCAGTAATTGTGTATACATAAGATGCATATAAAATAGATATATAATAATATCGATAATAACTGGGCAACACAATAGAGTATTCAGTTTGATTTCATTACCACCTGACCAATCAGATTTGCTGTGGTATAAAAACCGAATAGTATAATATTAAATAATTAATATGTTTGCTATAGGAGACATCTCGGTTTCAAATGATCGCTGTATTTTGATCTCTGCCATTTTTGCTCAGGATCAGGAGAGCATTTGCTGCGTTTCCCAGGACGACTCTTAAATAACGAAGATGTATGAGAGATTTTCTCAGCGGCACTGTGCGAGTAATCTCATGCGAGTCATCTCCCTACGCATCCTGATTCATAACCTCCAGCCGCCATTATATTTCCCGGGCTTGCGTAACACAATTGGGAGGGTTCAGTCAGATAAACGAATGAATAATGCACAACGCTTTCATTTATATGTGACTGAAAGTGGAGCAGCAGCATTTAACCAGGATGTGTGTCCAATTACGCTGTGATTAATAGGCCCTCAGCTCCGGCAAGTATAATAAAGGCCGAGATGCAATTCAATTATTAAGGCACGGCAAAATAAATGTCGGGGATATTAACTTACGACTTAAGTTAATATTGCTTACATAGAGTTGTGTAACAGATTTTGTTACTTATGGAGGCGTTAAGTAGATTTGGCAACTTGCATTAAAGTTGAATTAGGCAGACATTTGATACCTGTCATTCATGCACTGGGTAATGGAGCTAGAAATGCAGTGGCAATGCAGTGACTATTTTATTGACTGAAGTTAATAATTTTTTATATATTCAATAGGTTTTAATTACAATAGATTACAAGGTTACAATAGACGGTGTTTTAGGAATATGCAAGAATTTTTCAATAAATTAATAAAATCCAGCCAAATGGGAAATTTTAAAAATATATATTTTTAGAGTGCATTGTTTTTTAAAATCTTTATACACTGCACTGTGCACTATGTTGTGTAAATCATGGATTTTGTGATCATGGATATTGTGACTTCCAGTGGCGGGCAGTCGGGGCCAACAAAGCCTTCTCTGCCTGTCTAAACACTATCAGAAGCACTGACCTATATTTATAACCTAAATTCTAATATTTGTTCCATGAAATTGTATTAATTTATTCGAAACAGTCTATTCTCCTCATTTTTTAGTGTTTCTCTTGGCTGCACTGCACTTCTAGTATGTGTATGTGGATGTTAGACTTATTGTCCAATCAGATTTCAGCCTCTATGTGCTGCCATGTCAATCTAATCTGCCCAGGGCCTGTCTTTTTACCTTAGAGAATATAAGCAATGGGTCTGTTTCTTTAACCAATAAGATTTAAAATTCGCCTCACAGGTCAGCTAGCTGGCCCAAAATAGCGTCAGCATTTTTCTGTCCTCTGATTGGTTGGTCAGAGGGAAACTGTTACAGCCAAGTTTGACTGGCAAAACAAGTGTGTAGTGCTCTGCATACATTAATACATCAGAGATAGACGTTTTTATGCCTATGGAGGAAGAAAAATGTATTTGGTAAATAAAAATGTTATTTTATTTATACAGTACTATACTGTATTGATGGAAGGCTACATCTTGACAGAGATTAAGAAGCCGAATGATTCCACCACCCGTGGAGGAGAGCTGACAGGAATATTTCAGTCCACTATTGATAGACACGGTTATAAAGCGCTTTAAAGGTCAGGAGAAGAATTTTGAACAGTGCCGTTTGAGCTATTCAGGGTTATGAAGGACAGATGTGATACGAGCAAGTCTTTCTGTCGTGTTTAAACGTATACTTTTTCCAATCATTAGACTGAAGAAGCTTTTTCAGAGAAAAAAGAAGTGCTTATTGTACCCTTTTAAAGTATATAAAAAAAAAGGAAGCTTGTGAACACTTGACCATAAGATTTTGAAAACGTTATTTTGCATTTTCCATTGACTGTTATAATAACTTCCACTTTTCTGGGAAGATGTTTTACTAGATTTTGGTGTGTGGTTGAGGAGATTTGTGTTCATTCATACCCAATGTCCTTATTAAAGTCAAGTACTGATGTAGGTGGGGTGCGGAGGCCTGGGGTTCAGTCAGCGTTCTAATTTATCCCGGAGATGTTGAGTTCAAATCATATCAAATCAATTCAAATTTTATGTATCACATACACATTGATACAGCGTATGAAATATAGTACAATGTATTTTACAACTATCCAATACTGAAGAATGTACATGTAAATAGAAATTGAATATAAAAATATAAAGTATAAAAGTAAAAATTATAAAGTATAAAATATAAAATATAAGTACAAATATACTATAATATACCATTTATATACAAATAAAGGGAGAAAGGGATGCCTATGGATATGGCTGAGATATTTTCATTAGTCCAGATTTAAAGTGACCAGTGTAAAAAAAAAACAAAAAAAAAAACGTATGACCTGCAGGAAGAAACTCCTCCATTCTCTCTGTGTTTGCCTTCAAGATTTTCCACTCGAACCCATTTAAAGCCTATCTTCATAGAGCTTGCTTTGCAAAGTGCCATTGTCATGCTGGAGATGGTTCTCCTAGTTGAAAATGTAATGCTACTGCATCCAAAGACATTCAATAAAGTTGTGAGCCTTGAATTCTGTGGTAACAAATTTGGTTCTGTACATGTTTGTATACTGTATCTTGGCTGAATGGATGATATGGCATTAAGGAGGTCACAGCCCGAGAGGAGGACAGTGAAAGCAGTGTTTATACATGAAAGCCATGCTTGGTAAATGTGTCTTGTGCTGAAACGAGACGTCAGTTCCACCGATGTCTCGTATACACATAAATGGGAAGGAGATGGAAAGCGTCGAGATTCTATAGGGCATCTTTTCATATGGCTCTGAATCCTCCAGAACATCTGCTACATCATTAGTGGTTTAACAATTTGTGTGCGCCTGTGGTGTTTGTCAGTTTTTATAAATCGTGTTGTTTATTGACTATGGTTGTACGACTAGGATAAACTCAGGCTTGGCTGAAGCACAGCATGCTATAATTTACTGTATCATAGTTAAAACATAGCAAACTGTTTTTTTCAAGTCAAGCTAAGTAGGCTTCATCCAACCACATACAATGCAGTACACAGTGAAATGAAATAACTTTTCCCCAGGACCAAGGCAACATAGAACACAGAACTACACAGAACCAAAACAAAAGACAACAGGAGACAAGGAGACAGACACAGTAATTCTCAAAAACAGTAAACACAGGCGCTCTCACCGCTGGGGCCCGGGTTCGATCCCCGGTCAGGGAACCAACCCCAGCCATTAGGGTTGCACAAGCCTTAGTGCCGGTCCCAAGCCCGGATAAATGGGGAGGGTTGTGTTAGGAAGGGCATCCAGCGTAAAAACATGTGCCAAATCAAACATGCGAATGGTCCGCTGTGGCGACCCCTAATGGGAGAAGCCGAAAGAAAGTTTAGTAAACACAGTGACACTATTGCGCCAATCAGTTGGTTATGATTATGGAAGGTTGTGCATGTGGATTGTCTGTAAAAAAAAAAAAAAAAAAAAAAAAAAAAATATATATATATATATATATATATATATATATATATATATATATATATATATATATATATATATATATATATATATATATATATTGTATAAAAAAGGAAAAAAAAAATTATATTAGTAAAAAAATTATAAAATAGTATTGGTATATTAGTTTATTAGTATTAGTGGGTAAATATACATTATCTCACAAAAGTAAGTACACCCCATCACATTTCAGCAACCATTTTATTATGTTTTAAAGAAACAATAATATAGAAATGAAACTTGGATATATTTTAGTCAGTGTGCAGCTTGTACAGCAGTACATATTTACTGTTCTGAACATTGTCAAAACTTTGTCCAAAGTGTGATTATTTAGTGTGAGCACCATTCTTATCCAGCACTGCCCTAATGCTCCTGGGTATAGAATTAATTAGAGCTGCACAGGTTGTTGCTGGGATCCTTTTCCACGCCTCCTTAATGACATCACGGAGCTGCTGGATGTTAGACACATGGCACTTCTTCACCTTCTGCTTAAGGATGCCCCACAGGTGCTCAGTAGGGTTCAGGTCTGGAGACATACTTAGTCACTCTATATCCTTACGAGGTCTGTTCCGAGTGGAACCCGTCTTGGAAATCCCCTGTATAACCCTGGTCACTGTACTGTAACTCAGTTTCAGGGTGTCACCCATCTTCTTATAGCCTAGGACATCTCAAATTCTCAGAGAGTCTTTGCCATGAGGTGCCATGTTGAACATTCAGTGGTCAGTATGAGAAAATTGAACTCAAAGCACCAAATTTTAACTGTTTTAATACAAGATACACAAATTTGTATGGTCCTGTTAAGCAGAAAACAACATGAACATGATGAACAGGACATGTGGCTTTGCATGGTTGAGTGACGTACAGCTGTTATCACTTAGGGTTTACTGACTTTTGTTGTCAGCTATTTAGACAATATGACTGCATGTTGAGTTATTTTCAGAGGACAATAAATCTATACTGCTATACAAACTGCACACTGACTAAAATATATCCAAGTTTCTTTTCTATAGTATTGTTCCTTAATAATATGGTTGCTGAAATGTGAGGGGTGTATTAACTTTTGTGAGATTCTGTGTGTGTGTGTGTGTGTGTGTGTGTGTGTATGTATTTACAGTATATATACATTTATATGTATATATAGTATTAGTACTTTTAGTATTAGCATAGAACTAATAAAGAAACTGATCCAATGTTGCCCGTATGAGCACTAATACTAATCGCATATGGTCCATTGAAATAAATAGAAACATTGGAACCTCTGGAGCGGTAATGAACCTTATATGCACAGTAAGAAGAATGGTTAATTGTAAATCTTGTATTTTGAGGTCACCATGCCCACAGTTGAAATCAGCAATCAGACTCCAGTGCATTGCTAAGATTTTGCCTGGAGATAGTCCTTTTTTTAATTTCAGGACAAACAGAAGTGCCTGAGTTAAGTAGACTCTCCTGGAGCTTTGACTGAGACCAGGTTCTTTAATTAGATTGCTCTTTCATAAAATATGGTTGGAAAAGCCTAGTTGGCATCATGGATTTCATCAAGTACAATAAATGAAAATCTGATTGACTTCCAATTAAACGTTTGAGTTCCCTCATAGATTCACGATGAGATGAAACTAACCTTTTTTTTTTTCTTTTTTCAAAACAACCCCAGCAATGTCAATAATTATGCAGTTGACTGTATGCAGTGTTTGTCCAGTAAATTGTAAAGGTCATATAGATTGGGTTACCACTGAGGCTCTTTTCCTCTGGCCCAGTGTGTGAACTAATAAAACCTAGACCAAGGCCTTCAAAGCAGTATTGATTTTTTAAGCTTCCTGTGTTTACCCAGCATGCTTTAGGATCTTACTTCAGACCCATAGTATTGACCGTACCATTGAATCAGCTGAACGCAGTGTCCTGTGCTGCCTTTGATCTGCAGCCTTCATTTTACAAGTAACTCCACCAGATGGAAGTTGAAAGCTGAATGCAGACAAATAGAGTGATTGAATGGACGACTAGAAAGGTTCATTGATCAGTGATAACAGTTATTGTTTTTGCCTCCATGGGACGAATACTTAAGATGAGTAGTAGGTAATATTTTACAAGCCATATCTTAAAAGATTGTCTGACACACTAGCATTGATCAAACATCAGTCAAAAAACAATAATTCAAATGTGTATACACGGATCAGGCATAACAATATAACATTATGACCTGTGAGTGAATAACACTGATTAAATCTTCATCATGGCACCTGTTAGTGAGTGGGAAATATTAGGCCGCACGCGAACATTTTGTCCTCAAATGTGACGTGTTAGAAGCAACTAATCAACATAATATTGTGTGGGGGACCAACACAATATTAAGCAGGTGGTCATAATGTTCTGCCTGATTGGTCTATTTAAACGCAATATGGGTGAGTGGCAGGTGTAGGACACCTGAGACAGTATTGATAAGAAAATGAAGGCCACAAGGACAAAAAAACTAATTAGAATTTTTTATTGGAACGTGCACAATGATGTAAACCTCATAGCTGGAATTATAACAGCTGTTGATGTACAATATGAATAATCAGAACTGAGGATGTATTTTATTATTATTATTTTTTTTTTACTGTTTTCAGGTTGAATGGTTGATGTGACAGAATTTATCAGGCAGCCTGAGTGGAATAAATGGCAACACAGACTTTGTTTGGAAATTGATTTTACTCCGAAAATAATTATCAATCTGATCAGTGCTTTACTGTAATGCATTTTTGTGGAGTTTTTTGATCATCAGTAATAGTGTTGTATGGGGTTGATCAGCAATAGTTGTATAAGTTGTATGAGGCCAGTCAGACACACACACACACACACACACACACACACACACACACACACACACACACACACACACACACACACACCTCTGAGCTGTTCTGTTCATGCCAGTGGCTGAAGTCCTCTGGGAAATCTGAACTGAGATTGGACACTGAACAGAGCTGAGAGAAAGAAACTTCTGTGTGTGTGTGTGTGTGTGTGTGTGTGTGTGTGTGTGTGTGTGTGTGTGTGAGAGAGAGAGAGAAAGAGAGAGAGAGAGAGAGAGATGGAGAGAGAGAGAGAAAGAACTCAGTGACAGTGCTCACATCTATACGTCTCATTATTTCATCCATTCAAAGGAGTGAAAATCTCACTTCATGACTTTTTATTTTTTTCGCTCCTCTGGAACTTATCAAAAGTCTTGCTATGTGTCGCATTACACAAATCCACACATTCATTGGCATAAATTATTAAGCGCAGGAAGTAGTCGCTCTCTGGGGTGTTCCCCGAAGAAGCCAGGATGCCAATTAATAGTAATTAGCACGGCAAGAGCTGTAGCTACTCTTGCCAGTCTCAGGCTAATGAAGCAGGCTTGTAGCAACCCTCGTGCATTTACCTCAGTCTAATCTATAGTATTGACTTCGAGTCACTCAGGGAAGATGGAAGGTCCCCCTCTTTTTCTTTTTCTTTTCAAATGAACGAATGGTGAAGGGTGAATCAGGACTGCCCCCTACTGTTCAATGTGAAACAATGGAATTGCAGTGGCTTTTTAGTGCATTTATAATATGAGAATTCTTTTTTTTTTTTTTTTACTGATGCAATTTGGTCGAAGGATTTACCTCATGCAGCAGATTTGTCAGAAAATCTGGAAAACGAAAGTTGAAACCGGTGATGTAATGTAAGAGGCAACTAAATGCAGGTCATCTGAATTTTTTTTTTTTAAGTTTTGGCACTTTTCTAAGTGTGTGTAACAAAACGTAAGACATATTTAGCAAATGTTCCATAAGGCTTTATTGTAATGTCAGACTATGGTATCGTGTTATTGAGTCAGGAGGATATTTAAAGGATAAGTCATGTGATCACTGTGTGATACACTGTAGGGACAGTATTGTTATCTAATAAAGTCATCTAATAAATGTATCTCGGCTGAACAACCACCATATAGAACACAAGCAAAGAAATGATGATGATGATCAGGTGATCAGGAATGTCTCTGTTCTATTTACATGGCTAAGTCCCTCTGTCTCGTCCACGTAACCCCGAGACTACTTGTTGACTTCTGCTTTGCTAGTTGTTCGTAGGCTTCTTGATGGGCTCAAAACAGAAGGCATCGGGAAGAAAAAATATTGATCATGTCACCAAATTGATCGAAACTAAAATAATGAGTCTGGCTTAAAAATGTAAGAAGTAGAAAGTAAATATTTGTGTAAAAAATTTAATGAGTGAAAGTAAAAAGTTGTCAGAAAAATAAATAGTAAAATGCTGATACAAGAAAAATCTACTGAAGTACAGTAACAAGTCAAGTCAAGTCAAGTTTATTTGTATAGCGCTTTTCACAACAGACATTGTCTCAAAGCAGCTTTACAGAAAACAACAGTGAAGGTGAATGGTGTGCGTTTGTCCCTGATGAGCAAGCCGTGGCGACAGTGGCAAGGAAAAACTCCCTTAGATGATATGAGGAAGAAACCTTGAGAGGAACCAGACTCAAAGGGGAACCCATCCTCATATGGGTGACATCAAGAGTTTGGTCATAAATCTTTCAACAATACAGAACAATTTGTGATCATCATAGATCCAGCATCAGCTTCTCCATGCCAGGGCCTTTAAACACTCGGCATCTACTTCTCCATGATCATCCATAGGTCCATAATCTTCACGAGGTGGGACGTGACTGGAGCTGGCCAAACCTCAGGATGCCTCGGGATGGGGAGAGAAAGAGAAGCAGTGGAGAGGAATTAGCGTAGCTGCTGTTCATGATATTAACAGCACAAGTTGATAATGTGCATGTAATCATATATTCTGGAGCACAAGGTTGTGATGTGATGTGTGTGATGTGTGTTATGTGTAGGCTTTGCTAAAAAGATTTGTTTTTAATCTACACGAATACAAAGTATTTGTACTTCATTACTTCCCACCTCTGATCTGAATGAGCACAAATCTCATCAAGCACCTTCCAAAATCTAGTGGAACACCTTCCCAGAAGAGTGGAGGTTTTAATAAAAGCATATAATGTTCAAAAAGCACATATAAATCTGATGCTAAGGTGTCCATAATCTTTTGTTCATACAGTGTAAATGCTGAGAAATATCCAAATATTAACTTTTTTTTTTTGGCCACAATCCAGTGCACTTGTTCTGACAGGAAACCACAATGAACTTTTTTTGACCGGGAAATAGGGAAATTGTTTCCCAGCAAAAAATATTTAATGATGTTACATCATAAAAAGCCGTCACATACTTAGGAGTTGGTGAGAACTCAAAGTTAGACTTAGACTTTTGTAATGTCAACAAAATGCCAACTCTTTATTTATTGATTTTAAAAAAAGTCCAGAGATCTGCTTCAGGAAACTAGCATGATATTTATATTGTGGGATTATGTGTATAAACTTGATAGCGTGTCTCTATATTAGAGATTATTTATAATATATGATGTATAATCTTATATTTTTTACATATGTTAGAACTTGGCAAATAATTGTGCTTAATTCAAGCATTTCTTTCTTTAAAGAACCAAAACTATCTAGGAATAGATTAAGACAATTTTATGGTTGAAACAGTCAAATATATATAGAAATACTTTATATGGACAAAAGTTTGTCTACTGTATGATATGTATTTTTTTTTGTCTATCTAATTCCACATTGCTACTCTAATAATCTCCACTCTTCTGTGATGTTCCACTAGAGTTTGGAGTGTGCTTATGGAGATTTGTGCTCATTGAGCTACAGGGGTGTTAGGTCAGGTTCTGATGTAAGTGAGGTGAGGAGGCCTATACAGTTGTGTGCCTCTGACTTTGTGGTAAAAATATGATGAAGAACCACATATGGCTGGAAAAGTCCTAGTGTTCCAGTACTTTTGATCATATGGTCTAGTCTTTTTTATATAAACTATATTTGTTCTCATAGATAAAGGTCTTTACAACTCTTCCATTATTATTATTGTTTCAAAAAATTCCAAAAACGAGAGAGCAGAGCTCACAAGTGATTGCCAAACTGAAGACAATTTTATGTTTGCAGGGCACCTAGAAAGAAATGTGACAATATTCATTGTACAAATGTGTACAAAATTCATGCTATGTTTTATAACGGTGTGAACTGCAAGGGCAATATTTTAGTTATTAACCGAATGTATCAATCCTTTAAAACGTGCTTCTGCATCAGAGCAAAAAAATCTGATAACAATGTAATAACGAAGATCGTGATCAAAAACAGTAGTATTGTAAGAATTGTGATTCTATAAAAATGCCAAAAAGTTGAGAGCTCCTGAATTATTGTAGTAGTAAAAAAGTTGTTAAACTGGACCTTGCCCTGTTATCTGTAGTCTTTTTGTGTTAAGAGTGAGCGAGGAGGAAGAGAAAGAAAACCATGCAAATTTTGAAGGGTTTTTATCAGTTGTGAGGACGATCAGACTGTGTGCACGAGAAAGAGAGAGAGAAAGAAAGAAAGAGAGAGAGAGAGACATTCCGGCAGTGGGTCATACGCCACATTCCCTACAAGAGCAACAGTCTTCATTCATCCTGCACTAATCCAGATGGGAAAGTCAAAGAGCAGAAAAGTGCACAGCCTCGACCTCATTTCATCACTTCCATCGCTAGCAAAGGAGAGACGGGAGAGAGAGAAAAGAGGAGTAGCTCCGAAAATAACCGACATTGGCGAAGGCGCTTTGGCGTTATCTGTTTAATTCATCCCACCAATCGGGCCTGTCTTTTCCCTCACTAAATTGCCCTTTGACACGCATGCCTTCCCATGCATAATCCAGACCTCCTGGGCAGAATAAAAAAAAAAATGAATGGAAGTGAACCGAGGACCTCGAAATAAAATGTCAATGCCGGCGGCCCGATTTGTCGCCAAATCAAAGCTCGGAGGTTTGACACAGAATGTGCATTTCCCTGCCAAGCAAAGGGAAAAACGTGTCCAGGTGAAAAGGTGTCAAACGAGCAAAGAATTCTTTGAAGAAAGGAGAAGAGGAATCTAAATTGGGAGCAGAAATAGGTTGGGGAACGGACGGAGAGATGGCGAGGGAGGATGAATGTCAGAGCGGGCGTTTTTTAATTTGCAGCGTGAATGTTTACGCGCTTGAAAGGCAGAGACCTTGTTGGGTCGGAGAACTTATTTGAAAGTGCCAGGTTATCGCTGTGTCATACGTTTTACGCAAGTTTTGGATTGTTGAAGTTTTAACTCTGAATTTCTAAAATAACAACACACTGACATTGGAGACTCCTTCTGAATTGTTAAACATTTTCTCATGGAAATCAGCTCCGTATCAGAGATACACATGTTTATGTTGAGCATCTTCTATAGTGGTATTGCTGAGTGAAATGTGTAATTTTTCAGCATCATTTAATCAATTTGACCAAATAATCAATTATTCTTATAAACTATATAGACAAAGGTTTGTGGACACCTGACCACAAGATTTGTATGTGCTTTTTTGAAAATCCCATTCCACATTTAGTCACCATTTTCTGTTATAATAACCTCAACTCTTCTGAAAAGATGTTCCACTAGTCTTTAAGTTGTGTGCTTGAGGATGTTTGTGCTGATTCAGACAGCAGCATACACAGGGTGTTAGTAAAGTTAGGTACTGATGTAGGCTGAGGTGTGGAGGCCAGAGGTGCAGTCAGGAGATTCTAGGTTTGACTCCTGGCTGGCTCGCCAATATAGTAAATATGTCAGAACTCAGAGTCTGTCTTTGAGTGATATGTTCACAGGGTGGCTCACACTCCTTTTTCTTGTGAATCATCAACAAATTTTAAATGATTAAATAACAAAAGTAAATTAATAGTAAATTATGCTTTCGATTTGTTATATTGCTTCAGTTTAACTAGTAAATACTATTTAAATTCCAATTTCAACCAGTACAATAGTTGAGACATTAGCAACAGTTGCAAGTTAATTTACTTTACCAAATATTTAACTTATTACTTTTTTATTATATATATTTTATTATTACTTGACAAAAATTTCACTTTACAAAAAATATGAAGCTTTCAATCATGGATGAGAAAGGAGCAAAAACAACTTTATTGCTGTCAGTTAGCACATCCTACGAGCTCTTAGGAGGCACATCCCAAACAGCAATGGCACCAGTCGGCTGCTAGCAAGTGCACATTCAAATCCAAAAAACAAACTTATCATAATTTACATTTTCCATATTTCAATAGGGGTTGTGGTCAGAGCTTCATAGCAGGCCACTTAAGATCTTCCACTCCAACCCATGTAAAGCATATTTACATGAAGCTGGCTTTGTGCAGAGGTACAATGTGATGCTAAAACAACGATTGTGTGCCTTCAACTTTGTGGTAACAGTTTTTTTACTTTTCTTTTTAGAGAAGAGCTGCATATGGCTGGAAAAGCCAGGTGTCCCAGTACTTCTGTCCAAAATTTGTAGCTCTAGGTCGAAACAAACTTTCTCGGCTAAGCCGCTTGTTTAGCTTCATGAATTGCTTCCAAGCTGCACCTTTTTGACTAAGATGCACCTAATGGATACTCCAGGACCAGGATTGAACACTTCCTACAGCCGTTTTAGCGCTGATTTCATCAATATGGTTGCAGTTCAGCCATCGCACCATGCTTAATGGCGACAAAGAGCAACGTCAACTGTTTTATAGTTTGCTATAAATCTCTAGTGTAAGTGTTTTTGTTTAATGGTTGAGTGTGTGTGTGTTTTTGTCGGGGAAAGCATGAGTTTCTCTCTTATTATTGATTGGACCCTGTAGCCAATACACAGACCCACTGAGCTGTGACCAGTGTTGATTTCTCAGTTTTCTTCTCTTCACCTTTTCCTGCTCCCTCTCGTAATGTGCTCTCCTTGTGAAATTATTTCAAAACACGACGATTCCTCACGTGCCTGATGCAGATACCTCACGTGCCTGGTATAGTCGCTTTGTTTTTTCCGTGGCTAGTGACATCGGGTGACATCACAACATTACCCGACATTTGACTCAGCTTGCCGTTACATTTAGACGTGTCACATGTCCGATTCACAGAAGTTTCACGATTTTGCGTAGTTTGTAGGTTTACGGCCATGTGACATCACGTGCACTATTCTACGAGCTGCTGTGATACAAAAAGAATCCTCCTGACCAATCAGATTTGAGGATTTAACAGCGTTGTGTATATTGGCAATATATATATATATATATATATATATATATATATATATATATATATATATATATATATATATATATATATATATACAGTGAGGAAAATAAGTATTTGAACACCCTGCTATTTTGCAAGTTCTCCCACTTAGAAATCATGGAGGGGTCTGAAATTGTCATCGTAGGTGCATGTCCACTGTGAGAGACTTAATCTAAAAAAAAAAATTCAGAAATCACAATATATGATTTTTAAACTATTTATTTGTATGATACAGCTGCAAATAAGTATTTGAACACCTGTCTATCAGCTAGAATTCTGACCCTCAAAGACCTGTTAGTCTGCCTTTAAAATGTCCACCTCCACTACATTTATTATCCTAAATTAGATGCACCTGTTTGAGGTCGTTAGCTGCATAAAGACACCTGTCCA
Source organism: Silurus aristotelis (assembly GCF_946808225.1). Classification (NCBI taxonomy): domain Eukaryota; kingdom Metazoa; phylum Chordata; class Actinopteri; order Siluriformes; family Siluridae; genus Silurus; species Silurus aristotelis. The sequence continues at coordinate 14,197,701 of NC_139598.1, read as the reverse complement.
CCCCATACAATCAGTAAGAATCCAACTACTAACATGGCCAAGACCAAAGAGCTGTCCAAAGACACTAGAGACAAAATTGTACACCTCCACAAGGCTGGAAAGGGCTACGGGGAAATTGCCAAGCAGCTTGGTGAAAAAAGGTCCACTGTTGGAGCAATCATTAGAAAATGGAAGAAGCTAAACATGACTGTCAATCTCCCTCGGACTGGGGCTCCATGCAAGATCTCACCTCGTGGGGTCTCAATGATCCTAAGGAAGGTGAGAAATCAGCCCAGAACTACACAGGAGGAGCTGGTCAATGACCTGAAAAGAGCTGGGACCACCATTTCCAAGGTTACTGTTGGTAATACACTAAGACGTCATGGTTTGAAATCATGCATGGCACGGAAGGTTCCCCTGCTTAAACCAGCACATGTCCAGGCACGTCTTAAGTTTGCCAATGACCATTTGGATGATCCAGAGGAGTCATGGGAGAAAGTCATGTGGTCAGATGAGACCAAAATAGAACTTTTGGGTCATAATTCCACTAAACAAGTTTGGAGGAAGAAGAATGATGAGTACCATCCCAAGAACACCATCCCTACTGTGAAGCATGGGGGTGGTAGCATCATGCTTTGGGGGTGTTTTTCTGCACATGGGACAGGGCAACTGCACTGTATTAAGGAGAGGATGACCGGGGCCATGTATTGCGAGATTTTGGGGAACAACCTTCCCTCAGTTAGAGCATTGAAGATGGGTCGAGGCTGGGTCTTCCAACATGACAATGACCTTAAGCACACAGCCAGGATAACCAAGGAGTGGCTCTGTAAGAAGCATATCAAGGTTCTGGCATGGCCTAGCCAGTCTCCAGACCTAAACCCAATAGAGAATCTTTGGAGGAAGCTCAAACTCCGTGTTTCTCAGTGACAGGCCAGAAACCTGACTGATCTAGAGAAGATCTGTGTGGAGGAGTGGGCCAAAATCCCTCCTGCAGTGTGTGTAAACCTGGTGAAAAACTACAGGAAACGTTTGACCTCTGTAATTGCAAACAAAGGCTCCTGTACCAAATATTAACATTGACTTTCTCAGGTGTTCAAATACTTATTTGCAGCTGTATCATACAAATAAATAGTTTAAAAATCATACATTGTTATTGCTGGATTTTTTTTTTTAGATTATGTCTCTCACAGTGGACATGCACCTACGATGACAATTTCAGACCCCTCCATGATTTCTAAGTGGGAAAACTTGCAAAATAGCAGGGTGTTCAAATACTTATTTTCCTCACTGTATATATATTTTTTTTTATATATATATATATATTGATGGATTGAAAAACGTGTGTGTGTGTGTTTCAGGTACACAAACCTGGTGCCTTCATTACAGATGATGCAGTTTTCTGCAGCCACTGGTGTGAGTCGTCTTCTCCTCATCCTTCGGCTGCTGGAGCCGAGTTTCGGTGGAGACGATTTCTCAGGAGAAGTGCTCCAGCGCCAGGTAGAGCCACACACACCACACACACCACACACACCACACACATGCATACACACAGTCGGCTTGGCCATTTTAAATAAACAGAAAGTTGGTTAGACTTAATTAAATATTATAACATAAGTCCAAATGTGACATCAAGATTTTATAGGGGAAGTGATCTGGGTTCAGGGTTTAGTTATATACACACAGTAACTGAGGCCGATGCGATATGATTGATAGGATGCAGTGCGATACGATTTCAATTTGATTTAACACAGTTTAATATGATGCAATGGAAAAAAAATATGATGCTATGCAATTCATTATGGTACAGACAAACAACAAATATTTCACTTTACTTAAGTACTTCAGTTTAGCGAGAAGAAATCAATCTACATATCAAATATTGGTCACAAATTATTGGTCACTTTCTAAACAATAAAAGAATAGCACACATACTACTACAATTGATATAGATAGATATAATTATCTGGTTAAATATTATATAAATTATTTAGTTTTTTACAAATGCAAATATGTTCAAATCTATGCATCACGATACAAATGCTTCGATCCGATACACAATTTTTTTTCAAATCGATGCACCACATGATTAGCTTTTTTAATGCATTGATTGTAATCAGTAAATCTTACTCTCCCTAATACACAGATTGTGTATAATTTTTTTTGTTTGTTTTTTATACATTCTGTAAAGCCCTTGCGTGTAGTCTATTAGGTCACACCTTCCAGTTTGAGTGAAAATGCCCTAAATCAGTTTTTTTTATTTAATTAATAATTCTGTAGAAAAAAAGGAAGAATATGCTGACCTAGCAATTATTTTGCATAGCATTAAAGAAAATTATGATTCAGCTGCAAGCAGTCTTCTCGGACAAAAACAAGCAAAGATTCTCGGGTTAAAAGTTTTATAGAAAGTTTGGTGTTTTTTTTTTTTTCCTGAGACTGATATAATCCGAGACATTTTTTTCACGGTGCTAGATGTCAAAGATTTTTTTTAGCTCGTTATTGAAATAATTTTTATAGTTATTTAAGTATTGTGCAAGTTTTACATTCGTGCTCACACTAATGTCAGATAAATTTCTTCTTGTTCTTTGAGGCAATATTCTTTTTTTTTTTTGGGCGCTTCAGCACAGTGACCACATGGGGGCGCTCTAGTGTCAATTATGTGCAAAATGTTGTGCTGTGTTTGCTTTAATGATGTCTCGAGCATGGTGAGGAAAGCAGGTTTAAAAAAAAAAAAAAAAAAAAAAAAGCGCAGCCATCAAACTGAGCTTAACAACTTTGCTCTGATGCGATTGCGTGTGCAGGAGGGGACGGGGCCCGGGTGCTGTATCCTATTTCGTTTCCCTTTCCCCCCCCTTTTTCCAGACGTCTTCAGACAGGGTCTCTGAGGCCAGGACGGCAAAGCGGCGCTCGTCCATGCTCGAGTTAGGCTCCTCTTCTCCGCTCTAGTTCCACCCAATTTCATGCAAGTTAACGTGTGGCCAGGAATATGCAAATCATTTATTAGATTTTTTTTTTTTCCCGCCTAAGCCCCTTCCACCTCTCAAACGCTTTCTGGTTCCTATTTGTGACATGAATCGAAAGCTGACCTGAGTTCGAAAGATTTAATTTTTTTTTTGAAGCAAGCTAAAAATAATGAATGCATCTCAACACCTGAGGACGTGAAGCCGCGTTGGTTTCAGCCATCAATTTTATTTGTTGTGTGCGCACAACACGCGGTATAATTTAAATGTCTAATAAACAAACAAACAAACATACACACACAAAGAAACATGTCAAAGTTTTTCTTAGATGAATCAGACGGAAAGGAGGGGCCTGTGGATATGAAATAAGGGGTGTAGTGATTTTATATCATATACATCACCAGGAATCTTTTACAGTGTACAAGCTGCCACACACTTCACACACTTTTACCTCATGGATGTCTCCGGATCCTGTACACGAACACGGAAAAAGCAGTGGAATTGTGCTGAATGCTTGAGTAACGAGCCTTTGAGAGATCTGCTGAGTCTTTCATTTAAATCACTGATAAATCTTTCCAAATGTGATGATTCACTCCACTGCATTTGGTTATTAAATACTCAAATAGAGTGTGTGTGTGATAAAAGCTTTAAATGATCTTAGCAGATATCAGGACACGAGGTCTCCGGACTTAATTACGCTAGTGGTTATGAAGCAGCTTTATTATTCGAGCTGTCAGGAGAGCTGCCTCTCTATTTATTCCCTTCATTAACATATCAAATTTATTGCGATTGTTACATTGGCGTCCGTACATGCCGTCATTTTATTCTCTCGTGGATTGCCTGTGTTTGTAACATCAACATGTTAAATGGCTTCCAAAGTTCAGAAGACGATTGGAAAAAGTCGGCGAGAAATAAATATCACGCACAATGGGAGTGGAAATTATTGAACTGAAAATGACTCCATTCATTTAACATTTAGTTCCTGTTAGAAAAACCTTCACACGTCTGGGAGGATGTTTTACTAGACTGTGTGCTCATTCAGACACAAGGGTGTTAGTAAAGTCAGGTGCTGATGTAGGTGAGGTGAGCAGGCCTGAGCTGAGCTCCAATTCATCCCAAATGTGTTCAATAGGATTGAGGTCAGAGCTCTATAGCAGGAGATCTTCCAGGCCAACCCATCTAAAGCAAATCATGAAGCAGGCTTTGTGCTGGAGCAGGTTTGGGTCTTCTAGTCCAAGTGAAGGGAAAATATCATGCCACCGTATCCAATACAATTTTGTGGTCATTTTGAGGTAAAAATGCCATGACTTACGATTCCATGTCCATGTCAACAAAACACTTTCTTGTACAATGAAATATTTTAAATAGTGAATTGTGGAATCCTGCTCTCACTTTCCCCCGGATCAGAAATACCTTTTGAGTAACCCGGCACACCAAAGCAGCGCCGTGGACGAGCACTACTTCCTGAATGAGAGCGCGTCTCAAGTCAGGTAAACCCCACCCTACACACACAGATACAGCTATCGATTAGTGACTGCGACTCGAACCAATCTGCCCTCTATCCCTCATCGATTTGTCATGTTTCACTCCTTTTTTTCCTCCACAGAGAGATCTCCAAGTTCAAGCTGCTATCCAGCAGAATATCCCTGAGCGTTTTCATCGGAGACTCGTTCGACGAACAGCTTCCTGCTCCCCTCAACCGAGTAAGTGTGATCTACTCGATCCTTTCGTTCGATCAGAATCAAGAAGGAAGTAAAACATTACAGTCGTTTGTGACGTCTCTAATTTGACACACAAGCTTGTGACATCGAAGCGGGTGTGCGTACGTGCGAGTAACGTGTACAAATTCCAGCCATTTCAATGCACTATGTGTGACGAGCCAAACATGTAGAACAATTGTGAGTTGTTATTATTATGAATGCAGTTTGTATCAATGACCACAGGAGTCTAACAGTTGTAATGAAAATGTTTGGAGGAATCAATTTCTTTTTTATGATTTCTTCATTACATTTGAAATATAAACGTGGTTTTCAACCCAGTACTTTTTTGGATTGCTCCAGGACTTATTTCATGTATTTATTTATTTATATATCTATATCTGATATAAAGGTAAAAACATTTCAAGGCACATTTTTCAGCGTACAGTGGGTACGGAAAGTATTCAGACCCTCCTTAAATTTTTACTCTTTGTTATGTTGCAGCTATTTGCTATAGTCATTTAAGTTCATTTCTTTTCCTCATGACTGTACACATAGCACCCCATATTGACAGAAAAACACAGAATTGTTGACATTTTTGCAGATTTATTAAAAAAAGAAAAACTGGTCACATGGTCTTAGGTTTTCAGACCCTTTGCTGTGACACTCATATATTTAACTCAGGTGCTTTCCATTTGGACTTGATTGGGAAAGCCACACACCTGTCTATATGAGTATATAACATTTTTTAGAGCGATGATGGAAAGTGTCTTCTTTCTAAAGATACCTAAATTGTAAATGTAGCAAACTGATTTAATCTGATCATTTTTAGCTGTGAGACCCAAAAGTGGGGTCCTATCAAGTTAAATAGATCTGTAGATCTATTTAAATAGAAAAGTTGAAAAAAGACATTATAGCCTCGGCATTTGTTGTGTGTGTGTGTGTATGTGTGTGTGTGTGTGTGTGTTTGTGTGTGTTAGGTTTTTGCTGATGTGCAGAGAGAGTGTTTAAAGCGAGCGTACCCCCAGGCCAAGCTCATACACATTCAGGGGGCGGATCGTCACATGATCTCTAAAAAGGCGTCATCGGTAAGCAAACATTTACTGGAGCTCGTGTCAAAGAGGCAAATCAGACATGCAATGAGTCAGTGAGACCCTGTTCACCTCTTCCCAACGCCACCGCACTTCCTGTTCCTGTGTGCAAATCATTTATCATTCACTGATTCAGCTGATTGGCCAAAAATTGGACAATATTAGGATTTTTTTTTTTTTTTATTAAATAGTCTGATTAGTTGATTCTTTCAACTTTGTCAAATGTGTGCTGTGTTTTTTTTTTATTTGCTTCAAAGAAAACCAAGACATCGAGTTTATCCTGAGGATTAAGGTTTAATTATGACACCACATCAAAATAAAAATTTCCAACAGCGCTGGAATTTTATTCCATCCATATACATGCATAGCAACAACATTTTTAAGAAATATTTTTTTTTCCATTATAAGGACATTGGAATGATCTTTTTTTTTCTTCTTTTTATAATTTTTTTTAATACCATCCCTCCCCAAATCCTCTCCCACCCCCTTTTTTTTAAGTAACATCAATAAAATTACTTTCGTACAATTGTTGTTAAGGAGATAGAAATATCTGCCATGTTCCCATTCTCCTAATACTGCTTTCATTTCCTTTTTTTTTTGTCGTTTTTTTTTTACAAAGTATTGCATTGAGAGCAAATTTTTAAAAAGGGAGACCAAAATGGATCGCAAACTGAAATACGAGAACTATACAAGAACGCCGTAATCATGATGAAAAACACGCACTTCTGAGTTAGAAAAAAAGAAAGGAAAGAAAAAAAAAAAAGGACATAAACCAACAGCTACATACAGATGTGAAGCTGGATGTATAGTACTGTATATGCCAAAATATGAGATGCAGAGTTGTGCCTGGTTTTCCTTCCAAACTGTGTTTAAGGTTGAGAAGTCTTGAGTTCTGCAAATGACATTTAGGCATATACAAAAAAACAAACAAACAAACAAAAAAAAAACACGGCAAATAAGAATGCACAAGTGCTTCAGTAGCTATTTTTTCTGTGTCTAAAATGCATTTCCGTTTTTGTATTGTCTATCGTCTTGTTGAACCTACAATACAGTGTAAACAATGATTGCTACACAAGAATGACTATACAATAACATTACAAACAACTCTGATATAAATTTCCTTTTGTCTTTAAATTAAGGTCACTACTCCTATTAATACTGATCGTAAAATAAATAAACGTGAAAGTGGCACCAATATTACACATGGAATCTTTTTTTTGACAAAAGTTTTGCATCAAAGTCTCGATGAAAAAAAAAAAATTAAAGTTGAAGCTCTTGATTGTCCACAAGCAGCATATAAAACTGCATGATGCACTATTCCAGACACGACAGTGTAGCGAAAAAAGAGAGAAGGAGGAGAAAGGGAGAGGTGGAGGGAAAGTTGAGATTTCATTTCACGTGCTCGGCGGCATGTGACGAGCAATAGAACTTCTTGTGAGTGATAAAGTTTGATAAGTTATTGAACTGGATGTCACACAGGCGGCAGTACTTTCCGCTTCCGGCTGGCTGAGCCAAACCGTTTATGCCCTTGGCCACAACGGGCGGCGCCTCCTCGACCGGCGATTTCGATGTGGGGGACGTGCTGCCGTTGGGATTTGGGGGGTTCTCAGAGCTCCATGTGGGAGATTTTTGCCCGTCCATTGGCGATGCGCTATTGGGCTGATTCTCTTGCTGAGTGGGTACAGATGATTGGCTGTCGTCCACTTTGTGCCCACCGTTGACGATGACCATTCCCCTGTTTTTCGGGAGCAGGGGCAGTGGGTCTTTGCCAGACTGAGGGCACCCATTAGGTGCCGGTTGCTCTTTGCCTTCCTCAATAGCTCCATTGGTACCCTGCTCTTGATCACTGGGTTCACCCTGTTTAACCATGCCTCCTGCCAGGAAATCACTAGGCTTTATCCCGAAATATGGCGATATTGGCTCAGTTGTTTTGATTTTTTTTATTGCTCCAGGGTAAAGGCCGTGTGGCAGGAACACTTCTTTGGAGGGCAGGAGCTGGGAGTCAGTGAAAGTCTTTAGCTCGGGCATAGGACCAAGGTGTTGAGGGAACAAACTGCCGTTTTGCACAGTCACCTTGGTGCCGCCATTTTTCTCAGACTTTACAGGGCTCTTGTCAAATATATCTTCAGGATTGGTGCCTTCAATCTTCATGTTTGGAAACACAGACTGTTCGATGCCAGCGATCTCGTTGTGCTGAGCTGCGGTAACTGGGCAAAAGTTCTGTTTATGAGCTAAGTAATTCTCCACTTTGTTGAAACTGATCTTGCAAACGGTGCATTCATGGTAGTCCAAAAGTCTTTTGGGTGAGTTACATGTCTTGTCAGAGACTAGCGAACACTTTTTGCTAAGATCGATGGGTGCATCCAGTTCTTGCGTGTCAGTAAGGGCATTGCTTTTGGGAGCAAGGATAGATTTTGTGACAGTAAGGGAAGCCTCAAGGTGTTTTGGGACCATTCCTGAAAAAACGTCACAACGCGGATGGAAACGGTCAGCCAGGCCTTCCACGGTTTCTTGAGACGTACAGGGATTTCCCAAAGATGAAACACCAAGAAATCCAGGCTGGGCCCCCATTGCCTGCCTCTGTTCCTGGTCTGGCAGGCACATTTCATACATCTTCCTGCGTTTGCGTGTCCTCATGGTTCTCTGCATGGCGGGGACCTTGTTAGTAGACATGCGCTTCATTGGTGGGTCATGGCGCGTAGCACAGTAGTACTGCTTGTGGACCATGAACGTTTCATGACGACTGAAAGTGATGTTGCAGGCCTCACAAGTGGTTTTGTTTGGATCTTGCTCACCGTCTCCTAAGGACGTGTTTGGACTTTTGACTTCAGCCTGCTTACCATTGAGTCTTTCTTCAACACCTGTTGGTGTGGTCACTTTTTTTACTTGTCCACCGAGGTCCTTATCAGGCACTTTACCACTGGAATTGATAATGTCCAAAACGGAGGAATTCAAGCATGGCGATGGCATTAGATGATCAGTTTCTTGTGGGTGACATCCAGCAAGCAGTCCCACTGAGGTGTGGCCACTGTTTGGACTTACAGAGTCTGTCACCTTGTCTGAAACAGTGGAGAAATCAGGGGATTTTGTCATGTGCTGCCAGCGACTATTGCAGTAGTGCTTTTTGTGGACAAGGTAGTTGTCCAGATTATTAAAAGTTATGTTACACTCAAAGCAGGTTGCCCCTTTTGGCATCAGAGGGCTGTAGATGACTGGTGGGTAACTGTTCCCTCCATGACGTAGTCTGCGGTGCACAAGTTCAGACATTTTGGCTAAAATCTCAGATGCTTGGGGCACCACTGAAATGTCTTGGGAAAATGCAAACTGTGACAAGAATGGGCCCATGGGAAATGTGGGTCCCATGTTGTGCTGAACTGGTGAGGAGGCCAGTCTGGGACTGGAAGGCTCTGACTTGATCCTGGTGTAAGAGAAACTGGCCTTGGCTCCCGGATGGCTTTCTCCTTTCTGAAGTCCAAGCACAAGCTTTTTCTCATTTCTTTCCAGCTCTCCATCGGGGGCACTGTCCTTGTTGACCACAGTTTTGGGGCTCTGCATGACAACCTCCTTTCTGGCAGCTAGCTCTGTTCGGGTCTGCAGACTTTCCTCTGTCCCCCGTGGTGATTGCTCATTGTCGCTCTCCCTGTGGATCTTGCCGGAGTGGCCATGTAAGTCCTGATGCTGCAAAAGTTCCCTGTGGTTCTGGAAGCTGATATGGCAGTGATTACATCTGAAGGCCGCCTGTGAGAGGTGAGTGAGGATGTGGTGCTGGAATGTAATGAGCGAATCCGCTGTGTAGTTGCAGATTGTGCATTTCAGGCTGGTGCCAGGAGGGAGGGTCTCTTCCATTTTGACACCTGAGGAAGATTAAAGTAAGAGATCAGAATTGGTGCACTCATGTTACACATACTATCTCGCATTAACTTGCCACAACACCCGTGACCTTATTTGTGTGTTTTTATTTTAAGTACGTGAAAAAAAGGTTATTGGACTCATGATATATATTTGGAGCCATAATAAATTTTTTTATCTTAAATATATATGTATAAATAAACAAATAATTTGTATATTTAATTTAATTTGAAGGCATATAATTTTGCACTTTTACTTTGTACCTCTACTTTTACTCAAGTACACGATTTGCGTACTTTGTCCACCACTAAACTAAACTGATCAAACGTTTCTTTTTGCCTGCAGAATTTTTATTAAGATGCACACTTACCACTGTGTGTGTTCAGGTGCATTTCCAGGGCACGTGGAGTAACAAAACTCTTGTTGCATTGTGGGAAAGGACATGTGCTCGGGGTCTGGTGGGGGTTCACTTCATTCTCCTCAGTTACACTGTCAGGGTCCCTCTGCCGTCCACTACAATAGTACATCAGATGAGCCTGCAGGTTCCTCTCACTTCTGAACCAGATTCCACAAGCCTTACAAGGGAAGATGTCCTCTGCACGAAGTAGCAATAGCAATATAATTAGCACAGGTACATTTACACAATATAAACACACTATATAGCATTGATTGTATTCAGGTTGGGGTAATGGGGGAAATTTGACTAACTTCAAATCTTTGATCATGTCCTTTTGCACTATGTATGAGGGGCATTCAAGTCAAACCAGGACGTTTGAGTTTAAAAATAAAAGAACAAATTTCAAGGAGTGTAATCTGCAAAATTTTTCTACATACTCCCCTGCTACATTTATACACTTGTCCCAGAGTTTAACTAATGCCTGGAAAGATTCGGCATAGAAACATTCAGTATGCCTGAACCATTCTAGAATATCCTGATGAATTCTGATTACACGAAATGTTATACGTAGAGTATCCAGGATCAAGCATTTCACTCGCCAAGAATGACTGTTGTTCGCTGGGAACGGCCGTGACTGGGATTGTCACTGACGGACGTTTGGTCATCTTAGAAACATTTATACCATTCGGATGTCTTACTGCGGCTGAGAGTCTCATCACTGTTCTGTGCTTCAAGTCTTCTGTAGATACTTGTTCACATAAAACCTCATCACCACACGCTGTTCCATAAATGCATTCAAACTGTTGTCTGCCATCTTGATTAACGGTCTCTGGACTGTGTGCCATCTATCAGTAATAGGACAAATTAGCCGCTTACTTGTGTGTAGTACTGTTAGTACAGTGTCCATTTTTAAAGCTGTAACATTACTTGACTTGAACGCCCCTTGTAGTTTATTAATGTAGTTGCTGGTAGTGTTTTTCGGTCAGATATTCTTTTGAACAGTTTTGTGGGCTACTGAACTTGAAATAGCACAACGGCTAAAACTGATGCCAGTAAGTTGGTGCCCTTACCTCAAGGGCAATCTAAAACAGGGCACCATCTGTTGGTAGTATCCTTCCTGTCACGGTGAACCCTTGATACCCTTTAGTAAGTCAACCAACCGTGTTTACACATGGCTTGAATTTTTGCGATTAACATATTAGGAAAAAAATAATTTGCTGTAAACTACACTGAAGGTCAGTTCTGTTTATCCTGGGATCCCTGGTACAGAGGGTAATGTATGGATAACTGTATAAAATGTATAAAGAAATAAGATACTGGCAAACACAGTCAGTGTCCATATGCAACACCTTTACAGCCTGCAGGACGGAGGACTGTATTAGTGTACTACAGTATGTGTGCCTGAGGGTCTGCACATACAATGCTTTTACAGAGTAGAGATGTTGATATTTAGCAGGATTTCATATTCGTAGCCTTACTGTTAACTATGGCGGTGGGGAGAATGGACGCCATTGCGGCTTGCTGTGGTAGGAGCTGGATGGTGTCTAGAAGACGTGCTGGGTACATGCCCTCGCTCAGGGACATGTGGTTGACCGAATGTAGCCGAGAGTCAAAGTCCACCACGAACGCCACAAGCTCTTCACCTTCCATTATGTTCTTAGTAGTGGTGCACCAGAGCTGGCCACCTGTTAGAGATAAAAAAAAACCACAAAATGTCAAACACAAAAACATCTCCAGAACTGCAGCGCATGTGGGACGTTCCTGGTCTGCAGTGGTCAGTATCTATCAAAAGTGGTCTGAGGAAGGAACAGTGTTGAACTGACGACAGGGTCATGGGCTGCCGAGGCTCCTTGATGCAGAAGGGGAGCGAAGGCCAGTCCGTGTGGTCCGATCCAACAGACAAGCTCCTGTATCTCAAACTGCTGAAGAAGTTAATGCTGGTAATGCCTGACAAGTCAGAACTGTCAAGACACAATGTTAGGCAGGTGGTCATAAAATTATACCTGATTGGTGTGTGTTTTGAGGGCATTTATTGTGCCATGACACACAAGATGTATGAGCTAAGAAAAAATTCAAACAAGTAGATCAGCACATCCATCTTGAATAAAAGATGGTTATGTAGTTCTCTTAAACTTTTCAGTAACAACTGATCGCCAGAAGTCCTGTTTGGATTGAGACACCAGCGACATCTTCATTGATTATTCAAATGTTTTGCCGCAAAAGAAGTAGCGTAAGACATGCATAAGCTGCACACCGTGTCATGTAAGTACTGTAGTGTCTGGTAATACTACAACTACACCAAGAAGAAAAGGTGTGCAGTACTTTCTTTAGTTTTTTTTAACCGTTCTACTGTATTGTTAGGAACATATTTATTAACAGAACAATAGGGAGAGACAGCTGGGAGGGTGGTGAGCGGTGGATAAGAGGGAGGGTTTAAGCTTAGATAATATTTATCACTGCACATGACGGGGCTTTCAGGCGTGCTTCATTTTCCATTCAGGAGATTAAAGTTTTTAATATGACTATTTACCAAAATCTGGCTGCAGAGATAACAACAAACTATGATATGCCGTTGCTAAATGGCAGAATTAGGACATTGTTTCAAAGGGAAAGCTGGACAATTAATTAAAGCGCTCTGTTAGCTCTCAGAGACGTGCAAACACTCCGACAGAGCGTTCCAGCATCATGAAGGACCTGCGATTCCTGTCCAGCTGTTGGCTAAGGAAACAGGGTGGAGGGAGCATTTCGCAATTGCAACGCCAACATGTCCGTTACAAATGTATAGTATAAAAGGTAACCAGGATCGTGGTACCACGTACAGGTAAACGGGTATGTGCTTTACAGCCGCCATGGCATTCTCTGTCGGTTTGTACGCGGTTCTGATTTGAAGCATGTGTCTCGCCTCATAAAAGCTACGAGAACGCATGAGCAGGTGTATCAGCGGGCGAATCATATTCATCCTCATCATCAGTTGGATCCTGTCACCGACACCACAAACTGCCTGGAGAGACTCTCAATCCTTATCTTCTAATTAAAATAACAGAACTCCCACCGCACTCGGCAGCAGTTAACATCAGTGCACATCTGAACTGTCACCTGCCACAGGGAGAGCGACTCAACACCAGTCAACCCCCCCTGAAAGCGCAGAAACGTTTCATTAACAGCTCATCACGAACGCAGCGGGAGCAAAAAAAATCCCAGAAATGATCCATTGTCAAAAAGCTCACCTGGGCTTGCAGGGTTTGTTTTTGTTTGTTTCTCGCAAAAATATTTTTGAAAGTGTGAGAGGATTAGTAGTAAGACTGATATATTACGATCTATTTTTTTAAACTAAATAATAAATAATAAGGAAACACTTCGTAAATAAATCCGGGTTTGATCAATATGCCCATGTCCCTATCGCGGCTGGCCACGCCCACTTCGCTGTCGCATAGCAATTAAATTCATTTTTATTTGTATAGCGCCTTTTAACAATGGACATCGTCATAAAGCATCTTTACATGTCCTGGCTTATTGCATATGAGAATCGAATAGCCGTTATTTTTATGATAAAGTAGTATATAAAAAAATACGAGAAGAAATGCTGAGAAACTGTTGATGACTTTCACTCGGATGAACAACATCGACTGCATGTATAACGTTGGGGACGAGTAGCGTTCTGGGAAAACATTAAATATGTTAGTGTATATTTTGGATAGTAATATATCGAGTGTTTTATAGAGAACACACTGCTCACATAAGGATATTCAACATTTATAAATAAGAAAAAAAAAGAAATGCTGAAATCAAAATGAAGGAAACATGTATGGCTTGGAAACACACACTGTTCACAATAAGTCACATGATCTCAGTAATGTATCAGTGTGTGTCACAGAGGCATTCAGTGACCACAGAAAATCCACCGACAGCACGCAGAACTGATGTCACCCTGATACAGAGTGTCACGGTTATTATCCGAGTGCTATTATTTAAGCCGTGCTGTGTTTATATATGTCTGAGCTACAGTGTTACACATAAGAGCACATATATGAAAGGGAAGAGGGAGCTGAGCTGGAGAAAAGTGTAATTTGCGCCTGGCCTGGGGTGCGTTTTTTTTTCCCCCTTTTTTTTTTTTTGTGCCCAGAGCCTTTGTGCGTCGGCCAGCGCAGCCGCTATGAGGGCTATTGTGTTCCTCCTCCTGCAGCGCACCTGATAAAAGAATAAAGAAGTCTGACATATTCCAAAAACAATGGAGGAATTAAGCGGAGACAATAAACCAGCTGCTTCATTTAAACAATCAAAAACCCCCGGCATCCTGTACCAAGTCCAGATAATTAAAAACCGCCTCTACATTCCCACAGTATATGGTGCAGTGGCTCTCGTCGCTCCTGAATCGGGGGCTTTTTTGCCGCTCGTACTTCGCTGTTCGCAGCCTAATAATGGCTTTAAACGCACCGTTAAAGAGGTGGACATGAAAGGACGTGAGATGTAAATGACGGAATTACACATCTAAGTGCTCCGTAATGATGAATCGAAGTGAATCACAGGAGTGCACGTATCGAGGCGCCGCGATTTCAAAAGCCGCCATCACAGGCCGCTTTAATTGCTTTGACTTTGCAGGAGAAAGGCCCTCGTGCAAACCGAGAAGAGCCGAGCTACTTTGTGGAAGTGCTGAAATACAGTCACGCCATTCCAGCACTGCAGTCATATCTTAATGAAAACAGAAACAAATCTCTCTCTCTCTCTCTTTCACTGGGAGACGACAAAGTGGCGAGGGATGGACAGAAGGGGGAGGATAATTAAACTGGCCTGAAGACAGGTATTCAAATGTTTGTGGATAAACAGCGCAGGACTTTAATAGTTTGCTGTAAAACTCATAGTTAGGCGCATCAGCTTTTGTTTTTCGTCCATCTGTCCCTCACAAATGACTGCGACACGAGCTGGAACAGGGGCCGGCGAAAACCTCGACGCACAAACATAAACCCACTGCCTCTGTTCCAGCATTCACACGATGCTACATTTCGACAAAAAAAAAAAAATGTATATAACAGTAAATAACTGGTTTGTAGTTTAAACAAAAATACACCCTGCAATCATTTCATGACAGCGTACCTAAATAGTGAGGACCACCTAAACCCTGGTCTCTGGGTGTAAATATAAACATAACTATACAAACATGCTTCTCAGCTTTAATGCGTCATTTGATTTACATTTAATTATCATGTTTATTAATTTATTGCTGTAATTTTACTCACTAATGATATGAACTCTGGTTACCGCAGGCATTGATTATTGCCCATATGCTTTATTATATACTACAGTACTGATGGTCGGGTCGTGTTCATGGGGATTCGTAATGAAGTGCCATCAGCATGTAATAGTATTTAAATCTCGCTTTTTATGATTTCATAATATCCTGCTCAGACATGAAACCATACTTTCGACTGTGATCAAATGGCAGATTGCAGTGGAGTTAATGGAGTATTTTTGTGAATCGATGAAAGTTCTTACAGTCGCGTTCGTTCCGATGTTGCATCTGTTGAGATCTGAATTCGGAAAGTTGGATGTTTGTGGTAACTGTCACGCTGCCTTCTTGACTGTAACAGGAAGTGGTAGCTGAGCTGGATTTCTAATCAGAATGTTGTGAGTTTAAATCCTAGTATCACCAAGCTGCCAGTCGGGCCCTTCTGCAAGGCCCTAACCCTCCATGGCTCGGCTGTTTAAATGAGATACCTGTAAGTTGCTCTGGATAAGATGCGTGTTGAAAAAGGAGATACATCTCTAAATGTGACTTTCGTAATTAAATCAAATTGAACGAAATAAACACAAACAAACCAAGTAAATACCATTAGAAACACACGACCAAAACAAAAACAAATACAAAAGAAAGTGTATTTGCTATGCTCGTGTATTCCTACGTTCAATACCAAAACCAGTTCTATATTATAAATGTAGACTTTTTGTTTCAAATACTACACGGTGCATACTCTTGCTGTGCGTGAAAATCCCAGGAACACAGGTTGTTTTTAACTGGATTTTGTTCACGTGATTTCCAAAACACTGTAATCTCGTGTTGCTCTGGGATTATCAAACAAACAGGAAGCAACAGTTTTGCGGCGTGGAAAAGCCCTCGACTGACCGGAACGCTACAGTAACCACTCTTCATCCGTGGTGAGCAGAAAAGCATCTCAGAATGCGAAACACGTCAAAGCTTGTGACATCACGCCGCATCCGGTTCTACTCTCGTCATCCGTTAACAGGCGCTCTATTCTGCACAGGGTCAGAGAACCTGGACTTCTCCTGACACATCTGGAAGAAAAAACGTTTATACGGTATACATTTCGGATTTGATATTTGAACTTTAGTGTATTTCGAGTGCATTTTATTTTACAAAATGAAACGTTGGAAATTGAGAAATTGTGCAGTTTTATTCATTTTATGCTTTGTAGTATCTACACATAAAAATCATACAATTATACTGTGCCTTATTATAACAAGAATGTTACAAAAATATTTTTATATTTGTGAGCTGAATTTTCAGAATACGCTCCGTAACTATGGCTAGTTATATGATGCAACTTCCTGTCAAAAATAATAAGAAGTATATGATTAATCCAAGAAGCTGGTGTGATAAAAAGCCTTTAGCCTTGATTTCAATGCGTATGTAAAGAAATGAAATGACCAGATCTGTGTGTTGAATGAATTTTAAAAACCCTGGCAGTCTCTGTATCATCTTCATCCAATGCTCAGGGTAAAAAAAATAAAAATTCCTACAATGATTCAGAAGCATTCAGTGTCTGGCAATGGCTTCATACGCATACACTTGCAAAATCTATTGAGAAACTAAGAAGTGCGTGTTGATCATTCAGGATTTAGTGCGAGTGTGTTTATAGCCAACAGGGGGCACTCTTCTCTTACTATTCTCACGTTTTTCACACTGAAAATGTTCTGCTTTTTCAGTAAAATCCTTAATGCTGGGTTTAAAAAAAAAAAAGACATCTGTACACATTTTGTAACGGATTTCACTCTTAAAGGTCATATTTAGATATTTATATTAATACTAGTTATCTGACTTTGTGAAAAAAAAGAAAAAAAAAGAAATGCTATAATAATTCTGCATCATGTGACGAACATTGTGGCCCGAGTGCACGGTGAAATGGGGGGAAATAAATATCTATATTTTTAATATTTACCAGCAAGTCATAATCCAGAAATGAAAGGTCTTTGAGGGAAGCAGAAGCGTGACTACATCTTTCAACTCTTCCCTTCCATCTTCTCTCTTTGAAAATAATTCTCTGTCTCTATAATTCCCACACACACACACACACACACACACACACACACACACACACACGCACACACAGGCGCACGTAGGTACACAATTACAGCTTAGAAAACGATCCAGCTCCCACTTTCCATCTGATAAATAAAACGATTCGGAATATTAAAAATGAGATATTCTTCCTCATAATTAAACGCCGTTTCTGTGATAAGTCCCTCGAGATGCGAGCAGCTCTTTTCATAGCTGACTGAAAATGATATTTGCTGCCGCTGACGGAATAAAGAGAGCTATAATATGCGAATAACTAGAAACCGTTTTTTTACACATCAATTAGTGATTTGTACGTCACTCACAAACGTCAGAAATACACTTCCTGGATGTGAGAAAACAAATCCACAAAAAAAAAAAAAAAAAGGACCTAAAAGCATTACGTTAACTCAGTTTGGATGGATATATTATGCATTTTATGGTGTGCAAGACACTGCAAAAAATACGTTCACAAAATTGTTTTCACAATTCTAAACCCTTTTTATATAAACAGTAAAATTCTGTCTACCAGGTGATCATTTCTGGGGGGGTTTCCAACATTGTGACAGCACACAGTAACAATAATGGCAGCACATGTTCCTAATGACTGTGCCATAACCTCAGGTTAGGTGTGTGTGACTCAGAGGCCCTACAGCCTTACACACACACACACACACACACACACACACACACACACACACACACACACACACACACGCTTTCTCAATGAAATAATAATAATAAAAAAAACACACTGTTGCTTTTACTTTTTTCCCTAAAACTGGTTGCAGCCAGTCGACATGTGTTTACTGAGACCCGTGCTGAGAGACACACTCAGTGCACATACATACACACGCGCGCGCGCACGCACACACACACACACACACATCTATACACACCCCTTTTGCCTATTTTGACCAGCCGCATTAATGGACATGGAGAATGCCTGAGGCACCAGTAGGAGCTCTGCGCCGGACCCCCAGCTGTGCCCGGTGGCCTGCATCCCCCTACCCAGCATGCTTCACTCCGGGGAGCAGGTGAGCCTAACAGCCCTTCTTCAACATGGCTGTGTCTGCCGGCCACATGGGCTCATGGAACGCTGCCCTCTTGCAAATGGGAGGCCTGCAAAAGGAAAAAAAAAAACTCTCGCTGGAAAAGGTCCACCTGGGCGTTTTGGCGTCAGAGGGAGACAGAAAGCGGCAGATTGATGCATCTGTCAGCCATTTTGGAAGATGACAGATCGCCACAACTCGGGCTAATCGAAGGAGGAGAGCTGACAAAGACGTCGGCTCAGCCTGCACTGGCACGCTCTGGCGTTCAGAAATGATGAGGGGGATAAAATAGCAACTCAGATCCTTGTAACAAGAAAATAAATAAATAAATAAAAAATGTCCAGGAGCGGAGCAGATGACAGATGTTGGCACGATCTGTCAATCTGGAAACCATGAAGGTGCGATGGCGAAGCGAGCCATCAGTCGTGTTCATTTATCCTCAGAACTACCCCAAAACAAGTCGGAGACACCCCGATCACCTACCTTCCTCTGAGCTGTGCCATCATGCCCTGATTCTGTGTCCTGCTGTAATTCGCATATTGCATGTAGCAGACACTGATCACGGCCTCTGATGCTCGGCGCCGGCCTGAGCGGGTAACCGGTGGCTAAAGGGCCTAATTGCATTTGTCGGGCTGGAGCGGAGGGAGGGTGCCCGCTGCCCTCACCCCCTGCCGTTCTGCCATCCTGGCACAGACCCTCAGCTGCCCCGGGTGGTGCGGCGCGGCCATCTGGAGCCGACATCTGTCCCTGTGTTGATCGCGTGGGTTTTAGCACTTGATCAAACGCGTGGCGACAGGAAATTGCTCCTCTCCCCGCAGGAAAAGGCGCGAGGCTTATGCGGGGGTAATAGAGCAGAACAGAGAGGCCATGGGGAGAGAGAGCGAGAGAGAGAGAGGGAGAGAGAGAGAGAGAGAGAGAGAGAGAGAGAGAGAGAGAGAGAAAGCTCTGCAGTGGCAACAGAGG